>NC_051178.1:128221893-128299625 GCF_013339695.2 Rhipicephalus sanguineus
GGAGGCCCGTGTACTGAGATTTAGGGGCACGTTTAATAACCCCAGGTGATCGAAAGTTCCGGAGCCCTCCACTACGGCGTCTCCCATAATCATATCGTGGTTTTCGAGACGTTAAACCCCAGATATTATTATATGTTTGAGTCGGGAAAAGCATCGCAGAAGACAATTCAATCTGCGCATAACGTGAGCTGAGTGTACTTTTATTGCGATAGCAATTATATGGACAGTCTCGGCTGGATTTTGCCGTCGCCGTCATGCACCGTATATGTATATATATATATATATATATATATATATATATATATATATATATATATAAAAGACCCAAAGAAAAATAATTCAGAAAAATGCTTCCGAAGCGTGGAATCGAACCAGGGACCTCTTGCTCCGCAGCGAGTGGCGCTAACCACTACGCCACGGAACGCAGGTCCTGCACGTAGCTAACGGCGAGCGTTATATACACACCCTTTACCGCTGGACGGACTCAGAGACGGCCGGCGCTTATAAGCGTTCGTTCATTACCAGCGAGATGGCGCTAGGAGCACAACGGGCGCATTTAAAAGTCGTCGGCGAACTCGCTCGCTGCTACTTATATTTGCGCAGCGAGAACCTTGGCCTTCCGCTGTCTGCTTGCGCGGGTTTCTCGTGGTGAGGGCAAGAGGGATGTTTCAAGCTTTCACCGTGATGTCCGCGCTCATGTTACGGAGCGTACGAATGTCACTCGAGCTCAAGAGACGCCGCTAAACGAACAAACAGAAGATGAGCGCGAACTATCGAGTGTCACAGCTCGACACTTGAAGCACGCTAGTTTCCTTCGCTGCTTCGGCCGCCTTTGCAACAGGAGCGCTGTTCAAACTGCGAGTATCCATTGGCGAGCCTCACTTTGTATAGCATTAGTTTCTTGCTATCGCATTCATTGCTTCGCCCTTGCGGCGAAACTGTGATTTTTTCTATTGGTGACTAATTGCAAGTTTTCGCAGCTTTCTTCCATTTTGCCTCAACGCAATTATTTGTGCGCATAAACATATAAATGTTTGTTACTATTCGTATACCTAACACTCATAAATTACTTTATTCCGAAACGCCATTTTCTTTTGTTTTGACATTGATCAGTAAGCTGCTTTTCAACTAACTACTTCATTATATGGATGTACGGGGGGATATCATATAACATCAGCTGCCACGGTAGACGAGTAGCTATAGCATAGTTCTGCTGAGGACAAGACTATGGGTTCGAGATATTGCCCGGTAGCCGAATTGAGAAATCAGGTGAAGTAGAAAGCACTGGTGAATCTGCCCTGCTTTGGGGGTCCCAAGGGATCGGCAAGTGACAGCACAATGCAAGCTGCAGTGAAAAATACACGAGAGTCAGGCGTGATTTACGGTAACACCAAACGATCCGCACTTGCTTCTCCCACTCATCATCATTCACTTCGTGGATATGTGGTGATAATTTTTTGCTCTTCCTCGCTTCCTTTTACGAGCAAAGTAGCACGTCAGCGATTTCTGTACGCCGGCTAAATTCGTCGTCGTTCCATAGAGAGGTTTATCTCCCGCTGTCTCACGCGCACAAGTGATCGAAATAATTCTCTACGGTGCTTCTCTAGGGTGCCATTCATGAAACTCTCCAATAACTTATGAAGCTTAAGTTCACTCCTCTCAAAATGATTCGAATTGACAATGCGTTTCTTCGCAGGTGCGAAAAACTAGAAGCTCACTGTTTGCGCAGCACTGCTTTGTGAATCCTGAAACATTATCGGCAAAAGCTCTTCTAGCGATATTTCCTACACCGTCGACAGCCGATCCAACATGGCATAGAAGCGGTCAGACAACCTCCCGTGCGACTCCCAGATATACGCCGACAAGAACGAGATACAGCGCCGCCTCAACCTCAATACCCTGAATTTGCTTCACCTGGCTTTCACGCCGGCCAACACCGAGAACCAGCAGTTCTTGGACATAGGCTGTGGTACCGGGTACTTTACTCGGGACTGGCTGCTGCCTAGATGCCCTCCTTGCCGTAGACTCGTCGCCGTGGATGCGTCCGAAAAGATGCCCTCCTATGCTCGCGCAAACAGCGAAAACGGATTTCGTCGGAAAGTACGGGACATTCGACTGGGTCTACTCCTTTCTCTGCGTGCACTCACTAAAGGACCAGGCGGAGCCCACTGAGCAATGTGTCACGGCTGCTGACGCCTTCTGGGGAGTGTCTCCTTGTGTTTCCCGCCTGGTCGCCCATTCGGGTGTTGCGGAAGGAGGCGGTGCAGCTCGATCGTTGGAAAACGTATTCGAACGTGAGTTTTTAAGAGCCCGTCGGTAAGCCTTGCATATATCAAGGACAATGTCTTGCGGGGCCTATTACGTTCATGTTCAGCGACCTCGTATATCATCCGCTGATCGGCGTGTGGGTATTAACTCCTGATCTAATTCAATAACCGCATTTTCGGGACTAGCTTGCCGTGGCTAATATTCAATGGCTAGTATTCATTCGCTAGTACTCACTGGCAAGTATTTACTGCATGATGGCTCATGTTATCTCACTTTTGGCTATCCGTTGTTATTACAGGACATAATGTCAATGCAATAAAGGATTTGTGTACTGATACTTTGTCCACACCTCCTTGGGCAACGAATCATCATGCGTTCTGTAAAAACCACAAAAGTGCATTTTATTAGAAGTCGCTGCAAACGCATGTACATAAAAACAAATTGGTAGAGCTATCCAGCACATGCATTCTGCTTATAATGATGACTTCCATTTACGGAGTATTTAACATCGGCTATATCGTAAACTATGAACGAGTTCAGTGTAGGCTTGCCACAATTTTCTAACAAAAAAAAACCGAAGACAGAGGGATTAAGCTACGGATTCAATTTTCCTGCACAACCATAGGCGTGCGCACAGGGGGAGGCAGGGGGGACGGCCGCCCCCCCTAATCACCTAGGAGGGGGCGCAAAACCTTCCCCGTACATTCACCCTTCTATTCACATAAGAGGGGGGCGGCGCAAAATCTGCCCCATGCATTGACTTAGTAGGTTGGAGGGGCGCTTCGATGAACCTTCGCCCCCCCCTGATGGGGAACCCTGCGCACGCCTATGTGCACAACAACATCTGCAATGTTTTTATTGTCGAAATCCTTGGGCCATTTCTCTTGAACAACCGAGCGTCGGTTTGTCCGTAACGTTACGGTTAATAAAAATACATGAATGTAGTGTGTTAATGATAGCTTTGGTTGGATAACTTTAGCCTGGTTTGTCATCATCATAATCATCAGACTGTATTGTGTCCAGTGCCGGACGAAGGCCTCTCCCAATGGTCTTCAACGCACCTTGTGCTGGTTAAATATATTTCGAATAATACGTACACACCATTTCAGAGCTCCCCTATAGGAAGTTTTTGTGGCCATTTCTGACCACTGCTAGACTGCCGAAAGCCAATATGTACGACACGCCGTAATGAACGCCCATATTTATCTACGCAAAAAAATGCGCGGATATTTCGCGATTTAGTGGCTATTTCCCGTGGTAAGTAAGCATTGTTTCTACGTTCCAAGATCAACGGTTTCATGCCAAAAAGGCAGGAATTGGAAGACGACAAAGCGACACTGTCCTACCTGCGTAATATCCTTGACTCTTCCGTTCTTCTGGCCAACACCTGCGAGCTGCCTTATTGGAAGATTGATATCAGCAAAACTACTCAAGCTGTCGTCGGTAGGTACTCACGAAATTCTACGCTTCTAAGACATAAACTGCGCAAACATTATGCAGCTGTATGGGCATTCGTGTTCTGCTTTTATCTAGCATATCAGAAAATGGAAAATGCGATCGGTAGTTCTTGCACATTACAAATGCGAAATAGGTAAGCGATTTTCCTTGGATTCCTCTTACCAAAGTGACATCCGTAAATAGCAAAGGGCCCCTAACCAGTCGCAATGCACATTTTGGTTTCACATTCAAAATTCTAAGATGACTTCGATTAAAACCGTATTACCCAAAAACTTTGTCACATCAGTTCATTATGGTTTGACTTAGAAGCACGCGTCGTAGAACCACGTGACCTGAACGGAAACGTCATGTATGACGTCACTGCTAGGTCGGCATGTCGCTGTCAACTCGGATTCAAGCGGTAGTGACGCTTTCAATGTAGTGAGCTCCGGCAACCAGCGAGGCGTAGGTTAATAGATTGCGCAACAAAGACATGACAAAAGGGATAAATATACACATAGGGGTGCCGTTTTTTTTGCGTATCTTCTGTGCCAAGTAATCCAATATTCAGTCACGTTGTGCCATCACGCCCAATCCTCAACCCTAGCGCCGTAAGAGAACGAACTCCTCCGCAAGGGCCAGCGGCAACGAGGAGAAGCGTGCAACGAATTTTGTTGGTCCACCTGCGAGACACTGGGCTGTTCAACACTTGGTGACATACCCCTACAATTCAGGAGATGCTCAGGCGGAACAATTACCGGCCATGCAGGCCAGGCTAACCCCGCCTGCTGCAACATCATCACCACCACCACCACATCAACCCTAGCAACTTTTTTGACCACTTCACAAGGTCTGGCCTCTACTCTTGTAGCCACAACGGTAGTCGATTAGAATCTAAGAATAAGTACAACCTCCACCCACAACCATCAAAGTCCACCCAAAAGAGAATTTTTATAGACGTTCCATCGAATCGCACTTGCTGATTTCCATGACGTCATGCCCTCTTCGCGTGTTTGAGTTATATGGTGCTGTCACACAGACATGTTCGCGTCACTGGTTTTATGTCGAAAGCTTGAACGTCCGGGAAAATTTCACAAGAGATTCTGACATCACTGCTTAGCCGAAGGTCACATCTTAGGTAGGTATGACGAACCTTTAGTTTTTGATATGCGAGGTATTTAAATTAGCACAGAAAAAGTACTTATGGTTCGAACGGAGACCTGCTTGCTCGAGTCTCTTTTAATCGTGATCGACAAGCACGCCGCGGTTTTTCTGGAGTGGCTTACAGTTATTCCTAGGTTGTGACCGACTGTAATATTGCTAAATATTTCATCATTACCGCCATGGCATCCCTCTACAATTACCAGTACGATTGCGACTGTCATCGTCATCTCCAGAGTATAGAAAAGCGAATTTGCAGCTTCCTCACGTGACGTCATAAATATATACGTACCTGACTTGCCCAAATCCCTCACTGCCTTCCCTGCATTTCTTTTCCTCTCCAGATATCCAGCTCTCCGTAAATCCCGTGGTGGCATCGCTGTCGCCGTAAGAGAACGAACTCCTCCGCAAGGACGTGACCAACGAGGTTGTGAAATGGACGAGTTATAGCGCCTTCTCGGAACGGCCCTCTGTGTATCTCGTGCACGCGAGAAAGCAATATGATTGTAAAACTACAATAGACTAACGCATTAAAGCTGCGTGCATTGTTGTGAATTGCATTCGACATCGTGACTTAGCGTCTTCGCCGTTGCGGTGCCACGTACGAGGGCGCATGCTCGATTCCCGGCCATGGCGGCCATATTGCGGTGTGGGCGAAACGATAAGTACGTACGTCTGCTTAAATTTTGCACCCTTGTCATTCGGTCCACTGCTGATCGGGATTAAGCCCGATCGAGATCATATTTTTAGACAGTGATTGACTCCCTAGAGCAGCTACCGTACATGAATCAACCACGATACAGAAATTTCATCCTGATCAGGCCCGATGACGACGTTGTCACACTGGCATTAGACTGACGAACCCGAGGAGTCAAAGCTAATCGAAAATCTCACATTGTGGCGAAGTTGAATACACCACGGGGAAATTCAGGGGAGCACCGTACTCTGTTTTACGGGTCAGTCATGTGGCATGAAAATTGCTGTTGCTCCATCTTGTATTTTGTAATCAATGGCAACAAATAACAATTATAAACAGAATTTCAAGCATCGAATTTATACCTTTAACTTCGTGGCGAGGCGACCTTTTGCACCATTCTGTTTCGTTTTTGTTTTGATTGTTTTTTAGGAGGAGGAGGGCTTACATCGCCTTCTTTCATTGCAACAGTGCGTAGCCTCTTTGCTATTGCATAAACTTTACTTACTATTCCCATCCCACTCAGTGTCGTTCTTCTTGCATTGCATCGGAGACAGAAGAGATGAGGATAATAGGGCGGCAATAGGGGCTAGTTGTCTTCATGCTAGTGATGCGCTGCCGGTGGACAGCGCATCACAAGCCTGGAAAACATCACCCTGTTTTGTTTTCCTCGTTTTTTATGGTCCGGGTCCACCGGCAGCGCATCACAAGCATCAAGATGATGATACACGAAGGGAAAATATTAAGACAGCATCAATCGAATGACAACCTTTCTTATGCGTCGTATCGGCCAAAAAGCCATAAATACGATCTTCGAGATTCAGGAAGCCATCTACAACCTGTACTACAGAGTGATAACTATTCGGGTTCTACGTGCCAACACCACGGTGTGATTATGAAGCAGTGCATGCAGTAGAGCTTGGAAAACTTTCACCATCTGGTGTTCTTTACGCTCCCTGACTTCGCACAGTACATGGGCCTCTAGCAGTACGCCTCTATAAAAATGCCACCGCCGCGGTCGAAATCAAACCCGCGACTTTCGGGGCACCAGCCGAGCACCGATGTGGATTGGGGGGGGGGGCGGGGGGTTGAGGGGGGGCCGGGCACCGATGTGTGCGCACCGGGGTAAAGGGGAGTGCAAGGGGGGGGGGGGTGGCCGCCCCCTCTTGTCATCTAAAAGGGAGCGCCATTTCAGCCACAAACCTCTACTCAGTCGGACCTTTCACGTCATTTTTTAATGCGCGGCGTGATGGTTACGCAATACTTTTTCCGATAATGGCGACTAAGAACCCCTGATATTGCATTCAAAGAACTATTTACTTCCTATCATTGTCCCAAAGGGACGGCGACCGATGGCAAGCCTTTGTGACAAGCACGTCACAGCTTGATTTTCATTATTACGTTCATTGCGGGGCTTGTTTTATTTCGGACCTGACCGAAGGGTGTTGCGCAGGTCTATAACCACTGCACCATTGCAGTGGACAACACGTCGAACGATTGGCACCACTGTGTCCCCGCTTCAACACCACACTGAGTATTTCCTACCCCTTGGAAACATTTAAGTTCTGACACTCTTTTTCTTCAGTATAGCTTTACTGCGCCTGCATTGCACAGTTTTCGAACCTCGAAAGACTAGCACAAGCGGCCTTGACTGACACTCCCAAGTTTGCATGCACAGATATAGCCAATGAACTTGACGGGAGGATGACCGCCGCCGTAACTTATTTGGTAGAGCATCTGACGCGTAATCCGAAGGTTGTGTGTTCAGTCCCTGCCGGTGGCAAGTGTCTTTTCGTCCACTTTACTTACTTCACATTTATACCACGATTATTACAACACAGTTAAAAGTGTACAAATAATGTAATCTATACCTTCATTGCCGTGTGAAGAAGAAGATGCGCCTCCATCCAGCAGCATCGCCAACGCTCGGCTCGCTCGGCTCGTGTTTCGGATCGCCGCTGTGCCTCTGGACGCTTCTTCTCGCTTGCTTGCCGCTGACGACCATTACGTCTTTCAACGACCACTAAACCTCTTCACATTTGGTGGAGGGTGCTGTTCATCCCCGTCGCTACACCCTGGAGCTGCGTAGCCGGACGCTACCGCCGATCATGACTGACCACGCAAACCCACCGGCGCCTTCGTCCCTGTCCGTCACCTGCACCGGGCTTCCTCGGCTCCGGGACCCAAAGGTCTTCAGCGGTGCAGATGAGACCGACGTGGAAGACTGGCTCGACCACTACGAACTGGTGAGCGCGCATAATAAGTGGATGACCCCGACAAGCTAGGCTACGTCATATTTTATCTGACTGGCGTCGCCGAATTGTGGTACAACAACCACAAACAGAACATCCCCACATGGACCGTCTTCAAGACGTCCTGCTCTGAAGTATTCGGTCGACCAGCTGTCCGCAAGCAGCGCGCAGAGCAACGCTTGCGCGTTCGCTCACAGCAGACTGGAGAAAGCTTCACAAGCTATATTGAGGACGTCGTCGACCTTTGTCGACGTGTCAACCACACCATGCCCGAAGCTGACAGGATCAAACAAATCCTGAAGGGCATTGACGATGGCGCATTCCAAATGCTCTTGGCTAGGAATCCGGGCACAGTTTCAGAAGTCGTCAGCTTGTGTCAGAGCTACGACGAGTTGAAGAAGCAGCGCGCTCTGACTCGGCAGCCTCCACGGGGTGGCGAGTCGCTGTGCAGTCTCGACACCATGCCTGACCATTCGACGTTGCTTCAGCAGGTTCGAGACTTCGTCCGCGAGGAAGTTGCCCGCCAACTTTCCTTAATGCCTTTTACTCACGAGCCTACCACCCGTCTGCCCACCCCGCTCCGCACTGTTATTTCGGAGGAGGTTGCCCACGCTGTTCCCCTTGCGCGCCGCGAGCCGCCTCCATCCAGCCCTGTTCACTACGCGCGTGCATCGGAGCCTGTGGCCGCTCCTGTCGCCTATGCGCAAGCCGTGCAGCCTGTAGCCGCGCCCCTCACGTATGCTGACGTTCTGCGTAGGCTTCCGCAACCACCTTACACTACGCACTCGCAGCCCACGCAACCGCCTGTCTATCCTGGGCAGCACCGACAATCGCCAATCCATGGAGGACGCCTGATAATCGACCGATTTGCTACGCCTGCTACACTCCTGGACACGTCGTCCGCTATTGCCGCCGTCGCCCCCAAACTTTCGGCGACCGTGCCCGCTCGTCGCAAGCCGGAAGCCAGCCCTTCCTCCAATACGTTCCTGGCCCATCACCGCGCGATGCCCCTACTCACCGCCCTGACTTCCAGCCGCAGCGCTCACCATCTCCTCGGCGGCGATCGCCGTCCCCCATGCGTCGCCGGACCGGACCCTCCGACCAGGAAAACTAAACGCCGCAGTTCAAGAGGCAAGAACTGCGCCATCTCCGAACTGTCCAAGCCCTCACTCCTCCCCAAATAACGTGGTCGCCATAACTGTTGAAGGTGTTCGTACTTTTGCCCTTGTGGACACCGGCGCCGCCGTTTCTGTCATAGCCGCTAATCTCTGCCGTGTATTACGAAAGGTAACGACGCCGCTTTCGGGACTGTCGCTCCACACCGCAAGCGCGCAGCAAGTGACGCCTCTCGCAGCCTGCACTGCAAGAGTGGTCATTGAAGGCAATCTGTACATCGTTGAGTTCATTGTCCTTTCTGCCTGTTCGCATGACGTCATCCTCGGGTGGGACTTCCTATCCGCCATAATGCCGTCATCGACTGCGCACGCGCCGAAGTTGAGTTTTCCCCATTGTGTGACGCCCCATTACTTGACGCTCTTCATCAGCCGCCCAAGCTGCTCGTTCGTGAGGATACCGACATTCCGCCTGGCACTTTCGCACTGGTCCCTGTTTCCTGCAACGCCCACACCGACGCTACAGGTCTTTTTCACGCCGTCCGATGTCTTCACGAGTCGTAGAGCTCTGCCGCTACCTTTCGCAACGATTGACATCGCCGCCGGCAGCAGCAATGTATTCGTCTTGAATCCGCTCTCTGCACCTTGCAGCTTGCGATCACACGCAGCTTGCGATCACAAGTATGCGCCTCTCTTCACGACGATCCGCAATGTGGCCATGCCGGGGTGTTCAAGACATACGAGCGCCTTCGCCATCGCTATTACTGGCGCGGCATGTACAATTTTGTGCGGAAATTCGTGCAGTGCTGTCCTGACTGCCAACGACGCAAATCGCCACCTTACGTGCGACCGGCGCATTGCAGCCGCTTCCATGCCTTGCCAAGCCATTTGATCGCGTCGGCGTTGACCTCTACGGTCCCCTTCCAATGACCGCAGATGGCAACCGGTGGATTATCGTGGCTGTCGACCACCTGACACGCTACGCCGAAACTGCCGCTTTGCCTAGCGCTACCGCTCGGGATGTCGCCTCTTTCATTTTACGTCACTTTATCCTTCGACATGGCGCCCCTCGAGAGCTCCTTAGTGACAGAGGCCGCGCTTTTTCTCTCCGAGGTCGTCGAAGCTCTGCTCTCGGAATGCCACGTCATTCATCGGACAACCACAGCATACCACCCGCAGACTAACGGGCTCACGGAACGGTTTAACCGCACCCTGGGTGATATGCTCTCGATGTACGTCGCATCTGACCATACCAACTGGGACCGTGTTCTCCCTTATGTAACATTCGCATACAACACCGCGATACAAACAACTACCGGATTTTCGCCTTTCTTTCTCCTTTACGGACGCGAGCCTTCACATATATTGACACCCTACTTCCCTACCGTCCTGATGCTTCCGAGTGTCCACCTGTCTCCGAAGCTGCTCGACAAGCCGAAGAGTGCCGCCAGCTCGCCCGCACGTTTACCTCGCAAGAGCAGCAGCGACAGAAAGAAAACCGCAGCACTTCACTTCCAGACCCTAGCTATGCCCCAGGGTCTCTCGTATGGCTCTCTGTCCCATACCAGACTCCGGGACTCTCCTCGAAGCTCGTTCCAAGGTACGAGGGCCCTTACACCATCTTGGAGAAAACCTCTCCAGTTAATTTTCTTATCGAGCCAGTTTCTCGATCGGATGACATGCGCCGGCGTGGACGTGACATCGTCCATGTTTCCCGCCTCAAGCCGTACCATGAGCCTCTACCTGAAACTTCTTAGGTCGCCAGGATGGCTCCTTTTTCAGCGGGGGCGATTGTGAAGAAGAAGATGCGCCTCCATCCAGCAGCATCGCCAACGCTCGGCTCGCTCGGCTCGTGTTTCGGATCGCCGCTGTGCCTCTGGACTCTTCTTCTCGCTTGCTTGCCGCTGACGACCATTACGTCTTTCAACGACCAATAAACCTCTTCACAGCCGTAATGTCTGTTGCCTTTCATTAGTGTAGTACATACGGCGTGTTATAAGCCCCTCGTTACTGGGCTTAGGTTATGCGACCTCCGCAAGGTATTGGCTCGTCAGCAGAGCCAGATTCCCGCTGTGCTGAAGCCAAGCCGCGGGGTCTGAAGTTCGAGGCGATCACCTAGAGGAACGAACAGCGGGAGCGGTACTCAGAAGCATAGTGAATGATGATGTGTAAGCCATCATAATCAAAAGTGGTTTACTTTTATTCTATTAGCTTGCGCTGTTTCTGCAAGTGCAATTCCACCACAAGCAAAAGAACTTTTACTTCCACGCAATTCACAATATTAAATTATCTTACGTATAAAGAATGCCCTGTTTGCTAAGCAAGGCAACTATCGTGCGCTTCGCTCCCAATTTCCGTAATGGTTGAACTCTCTTGTAAGACCGAAAGCAAGTCATAGCTGTAATAACGCAGAGCTTGTAAAGGTTTCTTGTGCCTATCAGCTAGTATGTTTGTTTTTTCTAAATTTCATACCTCAGTAAACGTAGCAACTTTGGGTCGAGAAATGCTTTTCGATCTCTCGCACGGGAGTTTATGGAGCTGGGATTCAATACTTTCACCTTTCATTCATCAAGGGTTGTTACCGCATCTGCTACACATGTATTACAGGCACGCGCAAAGAAAGTTGCACCAAAATGAAGAAAAACGGCGAAGCTTGCACTAAGCACTAAGCCGCGCAAGCCTTGAAGCAGTGAAACTGGAAGATTCTGAACACTAACCTGGTTGCTTCTAAGTTGTTTCTAGGCCTTAGATAGGTGATTAGGCTTGTTTCTAGGCTGCTTCTAGGTCGTTGCTAGGCTTTACCTAGGTTATGCTAGGTTGTTTATATACGTTGATTCTAAGCACACAGAGGTTCGAGTTAAACAACCCACAGTCACAGACACGACACGGATGTCCACGCTCCAGAGACAGAAACTCGCGCTGAAACCAAGCGTTCGTACCTCTCTACAGGCACGTCGTCGTTGGCGTAGGCCTTCCATCGCTTCAGGGTCTTCTCGTAGCCGCCGCTGCCTTTCCCGTTCGCTAGCGTTGTCCTAGCTGTTGTCTTCTTCATTCTTAGTGGGCCAGTGTTGATTAGTGGAATGTACCTTAATTCTGTGTCACATACCCGTTTATTTTTCGAGATAAGGTCGGACACTTACGCCTAGCTTAAACAGCTTCGCTGTTAAAGAAAATGCCTGGCCTGCGCGGAACGTGCAGCACAGTCACAGCGTAAGCTGGTCGAGCGGCCTTAATAGAGCCCACTGTAAACTCTGTTATGACGCAGTTGGAAGTACAGTACATCAAGTACAGTTGGAAGGTACCCCCTTCGCAGTAAATAAGCACATTTTCCAAAGCAGCCACTGCATGTTTCGAAGGCAATAGGCGCGCCCAAGTAGCTCTACACTTTATTATTGCTATGGTGGATGATGGTGCGGGTGACGAACAATTATCGCTGGCATCTTTGTAATGAGTGGGAAGCTTTAAACCACCCACTCCTTAAGGACTTCGCATGGTGTGACGCCCGCTGCGATTCTGCTCTTCTGGCGCGTGAATATTACATCTGTCAACTCGTTTTTCACTTCCTACGTGACGCTGGTATAGAGGTGTGTTTTTTTTCGATAACGTCTGGCATATCCAGCTTTTGTGGACACATCACAGCCAGCGCCCCTGGCGGCCCCGGCGCGAAGCTAGCGCGTTTTCAATGGAACTGGCTAGTTTTTCCCCAATAATCAAGTGTAGAGGGTGAATGTTGAAAAACGCACACCACAGAGCGCTTCTGCGAACCTAAACGCACAAGAGGGCTGCAGCGATCATGTTGCAGTAAGCTTCAATTTTGTTCCCGGAGCAGTTAAAGATTGTACAATGGGAGTCTATGGAAACGGCGAAAAATGTGGCCTGTTTTTTGAGACAAAAACGGTCACTGTCGTAAAACTAAGCAAGTTATGTTAATGGTCAGGAAATCACGTGTAGTCCCGACACTCAGCTTTCGTTTGAAGCCATTGTCAACTTGCCGCAATTGGCATAACATTGTTCCCTAACGCGTTTTTTGAAGCGCGGTCATTCAAATGTTTGTGATAAATTGATAAACCCTTGCTTACCACAGGCGACAAGGCGTCCACCGTGGCCGAGTGAGCTAATCGCTCAAGTTCAGACCACGGCATGACCGCGCCGTCACTGGTTCGATTCCTGGCGACGAATCAGCATTTTTTTTTCAGCCCGTGAATTAGTTCCACAGCTTCGCACAGGATGTCGCCACCGAAACAAAAAAAGAGCTTTTCGTTTCGGTTTCGATTCTTGACTGTAATCTTGAGCTGCCGTTTCTTTTTCTCTTTATTATATGACTTTTTTAGTGTATGTTTAAACACTCCACGCGTATCACATCGTTCAGATCTACATTTGTTATTCTTACTTTATTCTTTTATAAACGTCATAAGAACAGAACGCCCGATCAAGTTATGGTGAACAAAGCTCTTTCGAACTTTTGTACGCGTATTGTGGTGGAAACTTATTTGTCCCTTCTCATGTTGTCGTTACGATCTTCTCAGGTACCTACAATTCAACAACGTAAAGGAACCGAACTAAGCTTAGACAAGCGAGGCATAGTAATTAAATGACAAAGTTAGACGTTTTTGCAGTTGCTTTTTACTTTAGGGCTAACGCAAGTGTCTGTCGTAATCTTAACGAACGAAGGGGAGTTTTTCGAGGGGTTCTTTTTTTAGTTAGACACTACTAATGAAACCAACAAATAATTAAGCCAATCAGAGAATAGGAAAAATTATTTGTTCTTTTTCAAACAGCAGTGCAATGATTTCGCCCTAACTTAAATGAAATCAAAATCGCTATCTCGACAAGCATCAGCGGACGGCTCATATACCCTTCTACATGCTGCGCTCTCAACTCGAAGAGACTGTGCGAAATCCCCTTTCCTACCTGGAGTGGCTGTGTTCTCTTACAACACCATTTTGTAGAGTTACGCGAGGCTGGATCTAGAAGAGTTAGCTGCCAGCTTTACTTCATTTGTTGCTATCGCACTCATTGCATCGTCCTTGCGGTGAAACTGGGATTTTTATTCATCCCTTGTCATATCTATCGCCCTACGTGAACAGAAAAAAACCAGCATGCCTTCTCCTTTAACATCACAAAGCACTGTGGGCTGCAATGGATAGGTCCGTGTGATATGACGTGTGTGGATCAAAGCGTTCGGGAAGTCCAGGGGCTGGTGCTCCCAGTTACAAAACGAAAATCCTGTGATTCAGCAGCTTTTCGCACGCACTCGCAGCCCACCTCAATGTACCGCAATAAGATGTCATTTTAAACATCTGTAAATGAAAAATGTGCGCAGCATGTACTGGTTGCGCAAGGCTGGAACCGAAAGCGGAGCTAGCGTTCGACCTAGCTTCTTCTAAAGTTTTGCTAGTAATACCAAGCTATTGCTAGAGGTGCAAAGTTTTTGCTGTAGAGCAGGGGCGTAGCCAGAAATTTTTTTCAGGGGGGGTTCAACCATAGTTTATGTATGTTCGTGCGTGCGTTTGTATGTGTGCGTGTATATATACGCAAGCAAAACTGAAAAATTTCGGGGGGGGGGTTGAAACCCCCCCCCCTGGCTACGCCCCTGTAGTATAGTATTATAAGATATGGCTAGGCTTGGATAATCTATTCTCCTCAGCTTTCGGTCGGTTCCCCAGACCACGCACTTGTTGCGTGGTTTTGAAGGGGAAATGTCGCGTCACTAGTAGTTACGTGATGGGATTTTAGTCACGTGAGAGAGAAAGTACATGTTTATTAGAGTCCAGTGCAGACGCTGAGGTTGCCCCGCGCCACCCGGTTGCTCCGAAGTTTTTGGCGCCAATACGTCACGTCAATAGTTACGTGACGTTACGGGATTTTAGTGGCGAGACTAATTACTTGATTTTACGTGATTTTTAGTCACGTGGCTAGTTGTTACGTGATTGTAGTCACATAAGTAGATGTGCGATGTTACGTGATTTTGGTCACGCGAAAATTGCACGCCTGGTGTACAAAAAATTGTAGTTGCACGAAACAACAACCCATCATCGATATCACATGTATTTTACGATCACGAGAAATTCACTTTCGTTGCTCGAAAGAGCAAGCGAAGCTGCACTCGTGCACTTTTTATCACGTTTCCAAATTGTTTGGGCTTCTACAATTTTTTGTGGAATTTTTTGTATGCTTCATTTGCTCTATTCTTTTTTCTTTCCTGGTGAAGAGCGCATATATATTGCTGTAAGTTTGAAAATATAGTCAGTTGTAAATTCAGCGCTGTGTGTGTTTTCCAATGTCGTCCTCGTTCCTTGCGCTGTGAAACATCGAATTATGGTCTACAGGGCATTTTTGGAAATAGAAAGCAGCTGTTTTCACTTTTGCATGCCGTTCCTGCTCTTTGGAAGGTGGGGACACTTGCAAGGAGCGCTGCAAGGAGAGTTTGACCGTAGTATCTTTATAATAGCTATCGTATCACGGGCTAGCCGCCGCGCGCTGTGGCTCAATGGGTTGATCATCCGTACTGGCTGTTTGCGCGCAATCTCTGGGGCCTGGGCTCGAATCCCAATGCGGTTTTTTCTTCTTTTTTTGTCTCTCTCAGAATTGCTTATGTTTGCCGCGGTGGTACAGCGGTTACGGTGCCCGGCTGCTGACCCAAAGGGCACAGGTTTGACGGCGGCTCCAGCATTTTTGAACAAGGCGAAAATGCTAGAGGCTCGTGTACTTGGTTTTAGATACACGTTACGAACCTGAAGTGGTCGAAATTTCCGCAGCCCTCCTCTACGGCACGCCTCATAAACATTATGGTTCGGGCACGTAGAACTCCAGCAATTATTATTACTAGTACAACGCTGCTGAAGATTTAGTTGCTTGTTTTCTCGCTGGACCATTTCACCCAAGATATTTGTAGCAGTTTCGGTTTCGCTTTTGGAAATGGAGCAAGTAAACTTCTAATGTTTTATTTTTTATTACCACGCAACCCATTACTTAATAGCGAAGAAAAAGAACCCAGATTTTAGTTAACCTCGACCATAAGAAGGCAATACAAAACGAAACCAAGGCAAGCATGAGGGCAGCCATTTGTAATATAATGAAGCGTTTTAAAGGAGTACTCTACTATTAGAGACGCCCCGCCACGGTGGTCTAGTGGTTATGGCGCTCGACAGCTGACCCGAAGGTCGCGGGATCGAATCCCGGCCGCGGCGGCTGCATTTTCGATGGAGGCGAAAATGTTTGAGGCCCGTGTACTTAGATTTAGGTGCACGTTAAAGAACCCCTGGTGGTCGAAATTTCCGGAGCCCTCCACTACGGCGTCTCTCATAATCATATGGTGGTTTTGGGACGTTAAACCCCAGATATTATTATTACTATTAGAGACGACGCGGAAACGTAACCAGTAATAGTAGAACTAACGCAAAGCTTGTATTGTTGAATCGTCGCCTTTTTTTCAACGGGAACAGCGTTCTCTGCTTCTGCAAGTAGTGTTGCTCTTTTGCATTACATTTACGTCCGCTTTGAAAAAGAGCCATCCTGACTAATTACGGACAGCTGCACAGTGACAGTGAGGGTTTTAGCAGGTCCATATGCACAATCTCATTCCTCGACATTGTTTGATTACAATAAGTATCAAGCAACTTGACGGCGTATATGAAGTACGAGGCTTGCTAGACCACACGGTACGGGCCGTGGTACTTCGGAAAAAGTTTCGTAGAGCGACCGGGGCCACCTAGGAGTCCAGAGGCCAGGCCCGTAGCTAGGGGGTATGCCCCAAGGGCCCGCCTCCCCTCCCAAAAGTTTAACGGGGGAGGTGTTTTACCGACAAGAATAATGAGAATAGGTGTTTCTCTCAAACTGTCAAGGCCTTCAGCAAGTGCCCTCTCCCTTTACCCAACCCCCCCCCCCCTCCCCGCTGACTGGCGCAGGCCGGCGGCGGGAACGGTAGGCAAGCAGACTCGGAAGCCAGGGCGGCCGCGCGCGCCGTTGCCATGGCAACGACAGAGAGATCTTCAACCGGCTGCTTTGCTGCTGGCTTGCGTTTCCTTTCTTGAATTCTTGGCATTCGCCACTTTCCTATGAAGAATGCTGTCTCACGCTCATAACGTGCATGCCATTTGTGACCTGGAAGTGTCGGGCGCGCGGCGATAATGCAATCGAGAGGCATGCACGATTTCAGTACTGTTTTTGTGAGGCGAAACGACACCCTTTCAACACGTTCTTTAGCGTACGCTGCTTTCCTGAAAAGCATAGGTAATTTCACAGGGAATATTAGCCGATTACACACTGCCTTTGTTTCCGCAACGCCACTTCACGCCGTTGATAGAGTAATAAGAGGGAGTAACTAAGGGGAAGTCCGGGCATAGACACATGCATGTTGTCTTTACTGATGACTTTCCCTTAACAGGTACCAATGTTAGCAGCAATGTACAACAGAGTGAATGAAAACAGCGAGGAAGAAGACATCAAAACTGACAAGCGCTTTTCGCTTTACAGTTCTGCTTACCGATTCATTGAGCCAAGTATTCGACGCTCACTAGATTGCCCTCCGCACTGTGTTCCCGAGCCAAGCCTAATTACGGTTCATCAAACTAATGAACAGGTCAAGCTCGCCTTTCTTGTTCGCCTCAGGTTTATGACTAACGTGTCGGTAATGCACATAATAGATATATATATATATATATATATATATATATATATTTTGGTAGTCGACAGGCTGCAGTTTTCCCCTCCAAAAACTGCGATCCTTAGTTTCCGAATGCTGGTCAACAAGGCGGGAGATGGGGCGAAGCGGTGATGCAGAGCGGCGGTAGGGCGAAGGAGAGCGTCGTCTAGAGGAACGGGAGTCCTGACGTTGACGCGCGGACGCTGGAGGAGACGGAGACCGGTGCGACGTGTACGGATAGGAATCTTGGCAATAAGGATCGGGTCTGCGGATCCGGTCTCGCTCGAAGTCAGCATAACCTCGTCGTTCGCATCCTGCTGGCGGCGACGGCAGTAACGGAGATGTGGCCACGTATACCGCAGTAAAAACAGACGGGACGGGATGAACGCCACTCAGGATATGAAGGTGCCAGGTGGTGCTCTGCCGCCCACAGAAGCCAAATGGCCACAGGCAAGGTCAGTAGGCCCAGATGTAACGGCAGCAGGCGGTATTGCAGCAATATCGGCGTATGTGGGCATCACACGTGCTGTTGGAGCAACCGATGCTGTCGGTGCCGTCATGGCTGCCATATCAGCGTACAGGGGTATCGGGCGTGCTGGTGGAGCGACAGGTGCTGTCGGTGACGTCATGGCTGCCAACTCTTGCTTCACAAGGTTGCGCAGGTCGAAAGGTGCCGATGGAGTGGAGGCAGCAGTGAATTGCCTCTGTTCCTGTTCTTGAAGTTCTTCGCGGATGATGGTGCGGATCAGGGCTCGTAAATCAGAGTGAGGCGGAACGTGCGGATCGCTGCCTTGCTGAAGACGCAGAGACTGCAGCTCGTCTAGGCGCTGGCATGTCGAAGTAATGTCTTCTACTGTTGTAGGGTTCTGAACAGCCAAGGCGTTGAACGCGATCGTGCCTATTCCTTTGAGGATGTGGCGGCACGCGCTCGGCTTCCGTCATTTCACTGTTCGCACGGGCGGCAGAGGGGCCAAGACATCCTCGATGTACGAGATGTATGACTCGTGTGCGAGTTGAACACGCGCAGCCAGCTTTTGTTTCGCGATCTCGGAACGGCCCGATGAGCATGCGAAGATTTGCCGCAGCTTGACGGTAAAAGCGGACCAATCGGCGAAGTCAGTTTCATGATTAAAATACCACGTTTTCGCCACACCGGTGAGGTAGAACGGACATAGTCAATTTCTCTGCTTCGGTCCACCGATTGACTGCACTCACGCGGTGGTAAATGTCGAGCCAGTGTGACGTCGTGCGGAGACCCGCAAACACGGGTGCCCTATTGAAAAGCGGGCAGCCGGTGACATTAGCGTTAGGGTTCCGTGTGGTCCGATGGCTGCATGCTGGGGGTGGCCGGGCGCAAGCGGCGACCGGATGGTGGAGGAAGGGAACGCTGGAGGACGTCGGGATCTTGACCCTCCATTGAAAGACCAGGACGACAGACCAGAACGCCAGCAGCACCGTTATGGTGGACAGAACCACGAAGAAGAAGAAAAACAGGGATGATATGGTGCAAATGGAAGATGAAGTGCATTAAATGTGCACATTATATATATATTATATATTATTATATATATATATATATATATATATATATATATATATATACGTAGTGAAGAGTCTGTCTTCGATGCCATAAAATAATTAGGAAAAGGTATACGTTTCTAAAAAATTGTTTATTTGCGTTTCGATGAGACCGATCTTCATCAGGATGCTGGGAATAGTGTGTGTGTGTGTGTGTGTGTGTGTGTGTGTGTGCCCTATTGAAAATTTATCCACCATGCGGGATGGTGGATTCCACCATCCACCATTATGGTGGATTATGGTGCTGGAAGATGGTGGCACATGGTGTATGCTGGATGTTGGCGTATGATGGATGCTGGGAATAGCGGAGCGTAAAACGGCTCTACAGCGTCGGGACCATCGTGATTAGCTGTTACACATAAATAATTGTATAGAAGGCGATGTAGAAAGCATTAGTACAGAAAAAGAAAAAAAGCCGTATGAAAAAAAAAAAAACTGCCGCCACCGGGAGTCGAACGTGCGACCTTCGGATCTCGCGCCGAGTACTTTACCACTACGCCACGCTGACTTTTTTTTCCTGTTTAATGCATGGTAATAATGTCAACAAATGTCGCCATCTATTACAACATAATTCATCGCTTTAGAATTACACTCACATGCACATATGCACAAAACACACATAATTTCACATAGTCCAAGGAATGTTCAAAAGTCCGGTAAACAGACACAAACGTCCAGAAGGCCAAGCCACACCGGAACCGGGTCAAAAGTCTCAGCAACACTACGCACGTTAGCTGCTTCTTCCCGAAAGACAGACCGTGTCGAGCGAGGTGGCTCAGCATGTCTGTCAATCATGCGGCTTCTCCATAGCGAATATAGACCTAGCAGCATGATTAAATCATATGGTGCATTATTGTTGATGCTCTTTTTGAACGGCAGGAACCTCACACCATGCGATGTAATTGGAAATTCTTTTCTAATGGTTCTCTTAAGAATGTCCCAGAAATGAAATGCATCACGACAATGAATAAAACAATGCTCGATTGTTTCAGGCTCGTTGCATAGCCTGCAATTTACAGACCAGGGCACGTATGTCCCTTTTTCATGAAGCCATGTCTTTACGGGTAAAGTGGATGTGTGCATCTTAAAGAAAAACGTTTTCACAGCTGGCGATATACACATTTTACGTACACGGCAGAATACATCATGACCAGAATGAGATAAATATTGCTATCGGTAAACAGGTTCAGGGAAAAGGGTGTTTACAAGTGCGGCGGTTAGCGTCTTTCTGCCCACGTTGTACAAGTACTCTAACGTGAATCTGGCTTTCAAAAACTGGACAGTGTCGACAATCTCTTTCAAGAAACCCCATAAGTGCGATTCTTCCGCCACTCTTGTGACAAAAAGAAAAGGGAGATGGTGAGAAAGACGGTTCCGTATAACAGCCAGAAGAAACGGGTGGCAGACATCCTTAAGGTAGAAAAATCGCACCAGTTGTCGCACAAACAAATGCACAAGCCCACCCTTTTCAAGCGGAAGAAAAAGGTTGTCCCTTCTCATGGCTTCCCATGATGAACTCCAGATAAAGCAGGCAAATATTCTGTGAAATGCCTGAATATGTGCTCGAGAGCAGTGCAATACCTGTAAAATGTAGATAAGCTTTGAAGCAAAAAATATGTTGCATGCTTCAGCTTTTGCGAAAACGGAAAGGTCGCGTCCTTGCCAAGTGGACACCTTGCGACGGATAGTGGTTAACGCGGACGTCCAATGAGGACCACTATTACGGTAGTTATCAAGAGGCACACCTAGATAACGGATCGGAGTGTCATCCCAATGAGTATTTGCAAATACCGAGGGTGTTAGAGCCCACATGCCCAGCCAGAATCCTCTGCTTTTTTCGAAATTTATACTAGCTCCGGAAATTTCACAAAAACGCATAGTAGTGTTTCCTGCTTCCTGGACACTCGGTTTATCAACGCAAAAGAAGGCAATGTCATCTGCGTAAGCTAGAATTTTAATCTCCTCGGCTTCATATGTATATCCTTTAATGTCAGAATTAAACAGCACACTTAAACAAAGTGGTTCCAAATATATTGCAAAAAGCAAAGGCGAGAGCGGACACCCCTGACGTACTGACGAATTTACCTCTATGATACCTGAAAGCGTGCGATTTACAATTAATCTTGTGGTGCACCTTTTATAACAAAGTGATATGCCATTGTACAATACATCTCCTAACTGGAGATGTCTTAGCAGTCGGAACAAAAAATCGTGCCGTACCTTATCAAAAGCCTTAGCAAGGTCAATCTGAAGAAGAGCTACCTGATTCATGCTAACATCAAACACTCAAGGACTGACCGTGCTATATGAATATTCGTTTGTATAGAGCGGCCTCGAATGCCACATGTTTGGTGGGCACCTACACATTTAGTAATCACTGTTTGCAACCTGTTCGTGAGTATTTTCGCAAATATCTTATAATCAACGTTACATAAAGATATTGGCCTATATCCAGTTACTCTCTTTAATACTTCACTGTCGGTACTTTTCGGGATCAAAGTTGTACGTCCTTGATAGAAAGAAGAAGGAAGTTCGCCACGTTCGTAGGCTTCTTTAAAAAGTGGCTCAAGAAAAGGAATGAGAAGTTCTTGAAATTTGAGGTAAAATTCCGCGCTAAGGCCATCTGGACCTGGAGTTTTGTTTTTCTGCAATGTTCCTATTGCAAACTTAATTTCCTCCTTAGTTATAGGCCCCTCAACGGTGAGCCGATCATCCTCCTGTAAATGTGGCATTAGAGTAATGAAACGGTCAGCTTTTTCTTCGTAGTCATCCAGAAACTCAGACGAAGTGAACAGGTTCTTGTAATGATCTTCAAATGCGGCTCTTATTTGCTGTGTCTCTGTGCATATGGTACCGCATGACTCAATTTGCAATATCTGTTTGGAAAGCGCGTATCGCTTTTCATCCCCAAGAGCTTTTTTGGTGGGTTCATCTTCAGTGAAACGAATAAAACGTGAACGAATCTTGCTTGGAAGGGTAGCGCTAGTAGACACGGACTAGAGGAAGACACACGGACACACAGACGAATCATTGCCCCTCTGTATGATTCCGTATCATGTTTCTGTATTTGTGCTCGAACTATATTTATTTCATCCCCGTACAATCCCGGCTTCTGGCTTTCAAAAGCATGTAGCTTATTAAGTAAATCGTAAAGATAATGTTTTTCAGCCTTTTTTCTTTGGGCTAGCTCGCATGAGATACCAATCGCTTCGTACTTAACTTTTTCTTTGAACATTTCCCATTGAGCAGAAATTGGCAGCTGCCGATATTGTGTTACCTCATGGAGTAATTGTTTGACTGTTTTTACAAAACATTCTTCCTGCAAGAGCTGTACGTTTAGCTTCCATAATTCCCAGTTTGGAGGAACCTTACGAAATTTTCGAGGACCCCGTGAAACAGCTACTAAACAATGGTCTGTGAAAAATATAGGCTTTACAGCATAGTTGTGAACGTGAGACCAGAGGCTTATAGAGACATACACACGGTCAAGCCGAGCATGAGAGACCCCTTGAAAGTGCGTAAACCTTAACGAGGAAGGCGCATGCTCTCCCACATCTATTAGATTGTGGTCATTCATTAACTGCTGCAGTAAAGCGGCACTTGCATCATAACGATTTGTTAAATATGAGTGATCCCTAGAGTCACAAACACAATTAAAGTCCCCCAACACAATTAAATGTCTCTCAGTGTTTAGCAACGAGGCTAAGGACAGGAAGAAAGCCTTCCTTTCATTCACTTTTAAGGGAGCGTAGACGCAAACAAACCTCCAATTATGATAATGAAAAGAGATGTCGCAGCAAATAAGACGGCCTTCCCCATCAACATGCAGCGACATCAAAGAGTGGCTCAACTGCTTTCTAACTAATAAAAAGCATCCAGCGGAAACACCACGTGCTTGACTAATCTACAATACATAATCTGGAAAAGTTTCCAGAGCAAAGTTGGCATCACGAGCCGATGAAATCTTAGTTTCTTGCACTGCAGCAACGTCAACGTCATGCTGCACGTAGTTTAACTGCCGCTGACGCCTCACATTTCTCAAGCCACGCACGTTGAGTGTCGCTACACATAGGGGGAAGGTAAGCGCGGCAGCCATTTTGCTCACTTAAAGTTTTTGTTGATCGCCTTTAGCCACAGGCGAACTTGTGGCTTTACCTCCTTTGCACTTCTTTGTGGCACCTTCCTGAGAACGCTGGCACAGACGGCGCGGCCCTCCACCACCAAAGGAGACAACACGTTGTCCAGATGAGGGCGCTTGCTCTGCTGCGTCTGACGCACCCTTTCTTGCTTCATCACTTTCCGGCGCCGGGCGTTTCCTTGTCTGGCTGCTATCCATTGCCTCTTCGTCTTCGTCATCTGGAGACTTTTCCTTTGGGTTTTCCAAGCCAATGTTGGCTGTCAGCGTTCTCATCTCTTGTGTCTTCACTTGTGCTTTTAGCTGCGCTATTGTGACTGCTGGGCATGGGCTCTATGGTCAACTGTTCATCTTCTTTGATGCCACCTACTGCTTCTCCGGATGCGTCGACCACCTCTGTAGCATCCATAAGATGGTCCAGATGAGGCTCTTCTGTGCTAGATTGGCCAGAACGAAGCTTGCGTAAGTCGACACGCAAGCATCCGACAAATGGCCGAAGCGGTGGCACTGTAAGCACCGCGGTGTTTTGCACTGTCGACGAACGTGTCCCACTCGCTTGCAACGAAGACACAGCGGAGGCCTACCAGGAATAAGGACTAGGCATTGATGACCGTAGATGGACATAATATGTGGTATTGAGCTTACAGTGATGCCATCCTTGAGCTCTAAGGCAACATCCCGGTTCGTTGTCATCCATTGCTCCATACCAGCACATCTCCGTGTCTCTCTCTCTATAGATTTGACCACACCATATGCTTGAAATGCCTCTTCAACTCGTCGAGGTTCTAGGTGAGGTGGTAGCCAAAGGAGTTTCAGTTTAATATCCTTGGTCTCCGGATCTATCACCATGCACTTCCGCCCTTTTACACGAAGCTCAGCACGGGTGACAAGTTTCTGCATCGCCACTCTACTTGCGCAGGTAACCATCCACACATGGCTCATTTGGTACTGTCCCACACCTATAACGTCCGCAGTAGTCACCACTTCAAGCAGAGCGTCACGGAAGTCTGGAGCTCGGTACGGTCTACCACCCAAGTCTGCATGAAGGAAAACGGAATTCAAGACATCGTTACCGGTTGGTAGACGTGGCAGGACGACTTTGTAGTTTGTATCTTCATCAAGAAACGAGGTCGATGATCCTCGGCTTGTGGCCGATACGCTGTTTCCAGCAGAGAGCATTTCCGAACACAGCCGTTCCACACGCCTTCTTCTTCTTCTGACAGTTGCTTTGAGTTCTGCAAAATGACTAGTCAACCTACGAATACACCGTTTGACTTCAGCTTTGTATGTCTCATACTGGACACAGACGCGATCTTCACATGGTACTAAAATTTGCATAGTTATTAAACGCGAACAAACTGCTGCCGGTAACGAATGGCACGTCGATAATGGCAACAGCGCTAACTTTCTTGTAGAATTCACAACGTAACTCCCAAAAAAGTGTCAAGTCGACTGAGGAGCGGGTATAGTGAACCGAATGTTACAGTTAAGATTAATTGCCGTTTCTCGCTTTTTCCAAAGGGCGACATGTGCAGAGGGCGACTCAAATCTCATTCGATGAATACGCGCGTACAGTTGATTGAGTATTGTGATGCTTTTTTCGCGCAACCTACAGCGCAGCCGTGCCAGCGCACCGATCTCACGCTGTATCATTAGCTACAACTGCACAACAGCTCGGCCAAACGCAAGTGCAGTGCGCGGGAAAAATATGCCATCATATTGGTTCAGTAAGGCGTTCGAATTGACAAGTCTATGTTCTCGCATACGTGTCAGAGAAGCGCCGGCGAGTGCGACCGGCGGCTGTGAGCGGAGGCGTTTGTTGGAAGCGCGTCGCATCTTGTGCGGACACCGTACACAAGAAAAAACGCTTCATTTAGGTTAGCCGATGCCACAGCTGTGCTGTAAAGTCATTCGTACTCATCGGAATCATGTATCCTGAAACCCACAAGTGCCGATAACACGTAGACGGACTCCGTCGGTAAGCTATGCCTAACCTTTGGTGCCAATCATGGTGGTAGAATAAGATGGTGGAAGTGATACTTGGTCGGGCTTATCTCGACGCAGGCCGAAGGTAAAAGTTTGTGCATTTTAGCTTCGCACGCATTTCCACTGTTACGTTAAAGTGCCGCTGAGGTAAGTGAGTGTGCAAGAATTGCCAGAGTTGCGTTTCTAGCGTGACGGTATCAAGTGGCGGCTGTTTTCTGGTCTACCCGCTGGAAGGGCTCATTTACTTCTCGGCAACTGCGCGCCGATGTAACACAGATACTGTCGCTGTTCACACCGACACTTCTAGACTTGGAAACATCACAATGGAGCAGCACATCGCGGATGTAAACCTGATAAGTACGTGCGTAAAATGTAAACATTAACGGCTGCTGTGCTCCACAAATCTTGAGGCGGTTGCGCCGCATGAATAAAAAAAAGCGTGCTGAAAAGCTTAATGATCGGCGTTGGCTTCTTTGAACTGTAAACATATTTTTCTACACATTGAACAGCAAAACATTAGAAGTGACAGTGATTTCACATAATGTCACGTGCACTTCCATCATGCCACCGTCATCCAGCTTGTTCACCAAGCCATCCACCGAAACACGTTTTGCTCGCCACCATCAGCCAGCATTTTCCACTTAACACCAAAAAAAGCTCACCACCACCACCACCATCTGCCACCATTTTTCCACTCTCGCCACCATCAGCCAGCATTTTCCGCTTAACACCAAAAGAAGCTCGCCACCACCACCACCATCTGCCACCATTTTTCCACTCTCGCCACCATCAGCCAGCATTTTCCACTTAACACCAAAAGAAGCTCGCCACCACCACCACCATCTGCCACCATTTTTTCCACTCTCGCCATAATCAGCCATTATGACCACCACTGTTTCCACCACATCCACTATTGTTTCCACCTTGTCCACCAAGAATTCCAGCATCCACCAACCCACGATTTTCAATAGGGTGTGTGTAGAGAATGCATGCCTTGCGAGTAGCACTCACTAAAAAAAGAAAAGATGCCTTTACTAACTATTCAGCCGTGCCACCGCCTACGTAGGTCAGTATCTTGCGAAGCCCATGCCACAGCCCAAACGTTATGGAATGCATTTTTTCCGGTTTTTTTATGTGTGCTACCTGGAAGTTCATTCAATGTAGAAAGCGCCGCGCGCATGCGCCGTTGCTCGACATGCGTTCACTAGTAGTCGCGAAGGCAACGCCACCTCTCAACGTAAACTCCTTGTACTCTTTTATAAGCACAGATTAAATCGAGAATGCCTAATACCGTGAGGATTATTTTAAACGCATTTTTTTTCTTTAGTAAATAGCAGCGGACTGCGTACAGCATTCTGCACATCTCATTCGTGCACTATGAAGGCTTGCCCGTCAGGCAACGCGACATGCAGTTGTGACTTTCAAAGCGCAATTCAACAATACAAATCCTAATCATATGATGAAAAAAGCTCGTTTATGTCACTGTATTTCACAGCCAGGGTCTTGTGACACATTTCGGTCGGTTGTCAGCAGGGCTGGACAGTATAGCGATACAAGTGTATCGCGATAGTATTTCAGAGATACTTTTGAGTATCTGCATTTCTGTATCGAGATACATTTTCACAATGTATTTGTATCTCAGTATTGAAATACATTTACGATGTATCGCCTGTATCGCGATACTGTGCAGCACACGGGTATCTCGTTACATTTTTTTTTTAGTCGCAAATGAGTTGAGTCGTGTTTCCAATCTGGGAATGACGTTCTTTTTTGTGCCAAGACAAGCAAAGGCGCGCCGCCGGTCGCCGACAGAGAGGGCAGCGATGGTTTCCCGTCAAGCACAGAATGGACCATGTGGTAAAGCGTGAGACGCCGCAGACGGCAGAATCGCGGGAAGTCGCTGTCGCTCAATGTCAGTTCAGCACGCCTAATTTTTTTCGGGTGGCAAGCCATTACTCCGCAACCCCCCGCGCGGATACCCCCTTGGAATGCTTCGCGTGCGTTCAGTTCTAAAAGAGGCGGCACTTCCAAAAGTAGTTCCCGTAGTCGCGACGGAAGTGACTAGAAGATGGCTATCTTTCACACGCTTTCAGCCACCTCTCCAAGTCAGGGTGTGTTCCTAATTCATTACACGCGTGAAACGGTTTTAACACGAAAGTGTTTTATGCCGGGGTCCACCAAGACTTCAGTGACGTATTTCCGTCACGGAAATGACGTAGAAAAAATATACACAATCAGATGGCAAAGAAAAAAAGGTACCGTCAACGGGCAACAAACCCACGACCCCTCGGTCCGCAACAACAGATGCCGGCCACGCTATCCACTGCGCCACGGTCACATACTCTGCAGGCTTTACGAACGCGCCTTTTATATCTACCACTCTCCCGGTCGGTTGAGTGGTGGTGACCTCCGGGAGTGGTAAGGTAAAGTAATTCGTCATTGCTGTCATTGCGTCAATGGCTTAACACACCGCGAGGTGGGATCCTTTGCCCAAGCGTCGTAAAAGCGTCGGCCTCGCTCAGCATCACGCTAATAGAAACCAAAAATAGCTATGCGACGCGCGCCTGCCTCACCTGGCTGTAACGCCGCGTTCCACCCGAGAAAAATCGCGGCCGGGCTACCGGGGCGGCACGACGCGCTTTGCGTTTCCCTCTAGTCCAGCCGTGGTGTTCAATCACATTTCAACATGCCGCGGGATGGCGACCAAGTTCTGCGTCCACTATGCGACGCTCTTCTGGCTATCACACCTCGTTCTCTGATTACGCTTTCACCGTTAACTACTACAGCTACCACAAGGGTTTTTGTGGTACCAGGCTTCCCCACAGCCGGAGCCGACTTCGCCTGTTGCGGCTTTCTGAAATGGGTGCTGGTAGCATCGGGGGTGGTGACAGCTTCATTGAAGCCGACCGGGTCAGACGGCTGAGGATTTCGATGATGGGCACCGACTTCGGCTTCTGAAAGTCAGAACAACCCACGTGAGGGCGGAAGTGTTTTGGTATTTAGATATCGCCACGCTGCAGTTCAATCCGGCTATCAAGGCGGTATTTATTCACTATAACACGAATTTGTGCTCGCCTTCAGCGGTAGACATACTTTTTTTCTTTCGTGAGTCTTGCGTTGAGTCTGAACCGACGCTGTTTAGAAGACAATAATAATAATAATAATAATATCTGGGGTTTAACGTCCCAAAACCAATATATGATTAAAAGACAGCCTATTTGAGAAGCCTACACAGCAACCTTCTCAGCAAAGCAGATAAAATG
This sequence comes from Rhipicephalus sanguineus, assembly GCF_013339695.2. Lineage (NCBI taxonomy): Eukaryota > Metazoa > Arthropoda > Arachnida > Ixodida > Ixodidae > Rhipicephalus > Rhipicephalus sanguineus. Next base: position 128,250,424 of record NC_051178.1, read on the forward strand.
TGCAAAATAAATGTGTGCTTTTTCTAAATTCATTGGTGTTCATTAATGATTCGAGTGATTTGCTTAAATTGTGCTATTTCTAGCAAAGCTAATTTTGTTCGCCAAGTATGTTGATTTCGGTGTCCCATCATTGTTACTGTTGCTGTTAAATAGTGTATCTTTATTGCTATTGATACTCGTAATTATGTCATTATTACTAATTATGTACTTTGTATGCACCCCAGCAATGTCTTAATGGCACTGAGGGTACTGTACAAAATAAATAAATGAACTCAACGTTTCAATGCGCTGTAACATTAATTACAACATTATGCTGCACTAATAAATGTATTTGCGTAGTATGAGCACCCTTGAAATAAAGAAAGTATTCCAGTATCTGTATCACTGTAACTGTATTCCGGAATACTTTTTTCGTCTTATTGCAAAAGTATCTCCGAAATATCCCGTTACGTTAAAGGCAAATATATCTCAGTATCTGTATTTTAGGCTTCCAGTTCATGTATTTTGATATCTGTATTCCGGAATACTTTTCTGAGTATCTCTGCCCAGCCCTGGTTGTCAGTCCATTTAAGAAAGCACATCGCGGATATATATAGTGATAGAGTAAGTATTTACTCTAAAAAGGCGTGACCTCACTCATGCACACCTCATGTTCCACGATCCCAAATATTTGTCCATAAGTAAATATTGAGAAGGTTATTGTGTATACATATTTGAACTTTCTCACTATCAAGGAGGTAATTTCCGCGTCACTACAAAATCTGCCCTAAATGGTGACTCTGCGCTGTACAGCACACGTGTGTGCTGTACAGCGCAGAGCCACCATTTAGGGCAGATTTAGGGCCTAAGCTAAGAAAAAAAAATAACATGTTATCAGATTGACAGGAATTCAATTCTTTGACCTATTTCCACTCAGACAAAGCTGGGAGGGAATAATATTTGTAGAGGGTGTTTCCTAAAACGCATGCATCTATGATAGCACTGTGCTATCGATGCGCATTAACCAGACTTCACACCTGTGTGCAGATATCCCTATTATTAAAGTCGAGGCTACGTGCCAGTTATCGTGTCTTCTGAAATATTATTAATTTTTCTTAGTCGCTTTTGCGCGTATTTCATTACAACATTTATGTTGCAGTAAAATTTCTTATTGAATTATATATTTCTTACTATCTATTTTACTATGATTTCCTTATCTAAAATAGAGACAAAACTACCCGATACAGTGGAAGGGACTTTCAAGGTGGGCCTACACGTTTGAGCCAAAAAATAATCCCAACCAGGAATGTCTTCGCAGCTTTGACATTCCTATAAGCCAGAAGATTCCAGGATTCAATACGCGGCTGATATTTTGCATCATGAAGTACAAAAAAAGCTCCGGTTTTGAAGACCTTCGAGAGGAGCTGTAGTCATTCTATTCGACATGGGTCATTTTCCGTTAGGCTTTCAGAGGAAGAAGACTACTGCTTGAAAAGCAGTAGATATTAAGGGAAAAAGCAGATTTCGCTAGGCTTTATCTGGCTGAAGAATGGTATTTTTCAGTCATTGCTACGAGCGAAAAACTACTAATCAAAATTCCTGTGCGCATAAACACCATCGTTCTCTTAAAGGAACCTCCTGGAAAGAAAGGCTTGAGATCTCCTTTGGAACGCCTGCACATCTTCGTTGCAACAGAAGGAGCTCCACTCACAACTGAAGAAATTTTCATATGCTGAGTGAACGAAAGAAGGGGGAATTAAAGGGTTCGCTTTTCTCTGATGTGTCTGTGACCCGTTGTTCAGCAAGTCAAGTGCATTTTCTATTCTACATCAAGAGTGATACAGAATAAAGAAGTGATTTTGAGATATTGTAGGAATAGTTACTATATTATGTTGCATTAACAATCGTTGTTGTCAGCGCAAAAACGCCAAAATTCGCTCTTCTGAATTTTCTTGTGCTGATCAAAGTGGACGATTGGGCCAGTAGGTGATCCATGATCGACTTTGTGCTTGCTATAGTGCAAAATTGAAAGAGACTGCGCCTACAGAACATGAAAGGAGAGCTTCAGGAGAACTTCCAGCCCATTAGAGTAACCTATTGGTCTATCTGCGCCAACAGGATTCAAAACAATCACATCCAGCAAAAAAAGAAAAAAAAGAAAAAGAAGAAATGCAATTAGGATAGATAAGTGCCTTTTTTAGCGGGATAGACGGCAGATCTAGAGATTATTACACAACACGTCAGTCGTATATGTTCTACTATACGTTCATTCCTAACAAAAAAACTAACCAAGTTCACATTTTCCGGGGTACAAGATCATCTTTCAACGACTGTATCATTTTCGCACACCCGCTTAGACGGCGCCAAGCTTGCGGTGGCAGCCACATTTAAATAAGAACTAAATGAAAACAAATAAAAACTATCTTTAACTTCCTTATTTTTACTCTCATTCCTAGCGTTCTCAAGCTTATCCAGTTCTAACTTGAGGTTACGCAAGGAGCAAACGAGCGTCACCCAAGTGGGACACCGAAGGAAATTCGGTTTATTATGCTACCACAATATCCTGTTTGTACCCAAACATAATGGTTCCCGCTAGCTGAAAAAAGAAACTCGGAAAGCAGCATGCTGCTCCAAAATCCCACCGGTACGGCAGCGCAAGAAACTAAACAAACAAACAAACAAATAAAAACACGATGCTCTTCATGCATCGTGGGCGCGTCTATAACGGCCAGACATTTGGCGTGGCACGTCTAGAAAAACTGCCAATTTATTGCCAGTCGTCGCCGTCGAGATAACGCCGACAAACAGCGCTCTCTTTTCTGCGCACCGAGGTGAAGCGACAGTCTCGGGGCGTGTGTACTGTTTCTTTTGATTCTCTTTTATTTAGTGCCGCTTCACTGCATACGTCATGGCGGGACTTTTGAATTCTTTAAGGTCGATACGCCACGTGGTGTCGTTCACGCGAACTAGGCCGCTGGTGTCCAGAAAAGCTGCATATGCAATTTCGAATAGTCTATGTGGCCTGCCGCAGCTTCGGGAGCCACTCGAAGCAACAAAACTCGCTGAAAACATGATTCCGTGTTTAGAGAGCGTGTTCTAAAATATTCCCGTTTTATAAGTTTGGTGTTTCGCTGCGCGACGATAACAACTGCGGACGCCGCTGCTAAGATGACCCCGAACGCCGCTCTTTCATCTATCATTACTCGCAAAGTTCGGTTGACAGATGGCGTGAGCGTTGTGCAATGTATTTCTTCCGCGCAAAGCTCTGACAGCGGTAAGTAGTGATCGATTATTCCATCATGTGCGTGTGTCCACACTCTTTGGCGCTTTTATGTCACTGTCAATGTTAACGCTGTCGATAATGCAAAAACCCGGACTAGCTTGTGTACGAGGCATACACAATGTATGCTCCCATGCACTCGGAAAGACTAATGGCCCGCCCTTTCGTCATGTCCACCTATTTTTCGCCCTTCTGTGGTCGATAGATAAACGCGGCATATTTCTTGGGTCCAAACGTCCGAAAATTTTATTATTAATAACGAATAATTCTAAGGTACACTCACTAGAAGACCAAGTTAAGCTGTATTGATAAATTACGCTTTTACAATAAAGATAATGCCACTAAAAAGTTGAGAATAGGTTCGACGAGCAAGAAAATTACCGCGTAAGAACGAAGGACCGAGAACGAAGCCAAACCGAACTGATTATAACTTAGCATGGGGACATGTGTATCGATGGCATCTGGTCAAGTCTTGTTAGATTTTCGTAGTCTATAAGATGAACAAAACTGCTTTGAAAAGGAGGCAGAAATTGAAATGTCAAAGATGGAACTTCGAATGGTTCGAGAAAGTAAAAAGATGATTGGTTGATCCCTCCGTCACAGGAATCGGTATAACACGAAAGTGAAAAGTGTCGTCACAGAAGTAGTTTATTGTTTATAGTGCATTGGTATGTGAAAGCTTGTACAACGTCTACTGTTATTTGACAGATATAGCATCGCTTGATGTGGACGCATCGCGCTCGAGTTGACGCCTAGTGGCACATCTCCGTACCGACGAGAATCGCCCATGACTATGATTTAACCCTTGCGGTAGCTGAAGTTTTTAGCATATACGTAGACTTCGCATATGGTGAATACCGCGCAAAGATGGCATCAACAAGCACATAATAAACACTAATGCTCGATATGCACTCCTTCAAAGCGTCGAGAAACGCTACGCGCGTCGTGTCTTCCCTCTAGCCTGGCCGTTACTTCTCATAGGGCGAGCGGGGAACGCGATGCGACAGCCAGGCGAGCGTCGGAGAGCTATTTGTCGATATGGATGGATGCTATGAGCGAGGCTTGCGCTAAAACCGCCACCTCACGGTGTGTTAAAGCGTTGGCGAAATTAAATTTGTATTGGAAACACGCCGAATGGGACGGCGGTTGCAACGGCGCGTTTTTGTTTTTGTTTTTTTCGAGCCTGGTGGCACAGATGTCACCGCCCTGTTATAAAGAGGACGCTCATAGCATCCATCCATTCAACGTTACTGTGAGAGGCAAGTGTGAAAGATAAAAGGCGCATTCATGTCGCCTCCGCAATGTGTTTGGCGGTGGTTCAGTGGGCTAAACGCCCGCCAGCCGACGTCGCGGACCGAGAGGTCATGAGTTCGATTCCCGTCAACGGAACTTTTTCCTATAGTTTTTTTTCTATGCCATCTGATGGAATTCATTTTGCTGACGTACTTCCGTCACGGAAATACGCCATGAAAGTCTTGGTGGACCCCGGCATAAAACACTTTCGTGTTAAAAGATATCCAGGCCTGCGCAGAATACGCAGCACAGTCACAGCGAAAGCTGGAAGAGCGGCCTTTCCAGAGCCCGTTGTAGACTCACTTGGGGCAATTAATAATAGAAGCACACATGCAAGGTACCCACTACGCCATAGAACACCGTAACTTTCATGAAGCAGGGAAGCACCCATTACCCCATTATTCGTATTTCTGCGCATAAGCGAGGTACCCGCTACACATCTGTGAGGCACTATGTGCACTTTGTTTTTGCTGTGGCTGATGATGATGAACTATGGCTGAGCCTTTTATAATGGGTTGGAAGCATTCAATGACCCACTCGATGCGCAATTCGCATTGTGTGACGCCTGGTTGTTCTTTTACTCTTCTACGACGCTATATAATACCCCGGTCGCACTGGCAAGTTTAGTGCCATTTTGAGCGAGTGCACTTACGCCCCCAGAATGGTACTTTGTGAGCGCGCTGCTACCCGAGAAAGGGAAGTGCACTTTGAAAATGATTGTAATGGCGATGGGTACTTAAGTAGCACAACAGGTATTTGTTATTTCAGGCAATGTTTCTTAAGTAATACTGTATTACAGCTATAACCAGCCCTTAAAATAAAATTTACGTACAAACGCGGCGGCTGCAGCCATTGCACTGGGCATGCCCCTGGCGGTCGTGGCTGTAAACTGCCCGAGAACGAGAATAGCAAAGTAGTTTTTTGTATTATAGTATGTTTTAATGCATAAGAATATTCCTAATAAAGAAAACGATAGTTCAAAAATGCTATGAACTCGGCTTCGGATAATAACTCATTTATTTTCGAGCCACTGCTATCGAGGCTAGGCACTCCGTCTCGGCGAAGTGAGTTTGGCGAACGCACTCGCCGGCAAGTGCGCTTTACAGCGAGTGTCACTAAACGTTCCCGTGTGACAGCGTGCGAATGGCACTAGCGGCGAAGTGCACTCCCTCAAAGTGCACTTAAGTTGCCCCGTGTGACAGGGGTATTACACATGTTAACACAATTTCTTGCCCGACAAGACGCCTTGCTCTTGCGAAGGAGCTTCAAGCACCCGAGTTCAGATCCCATCAGTTCCCAGAAATTGTTTCTCCCTGTGTGGTGGTTATGCGGACTTCGAGCATGTCCTGTGGGGCTGCGCCTCTGCCGGTCCCCCTTTCACCCAAGCGGAAATGAAGAGGCTCATTAAGGCCCAGGACCAGACCTCTCAAATCCTGGCCGTCCAGAGGGCCCGCGCGAGGGCCGCCAGGTTTAACCTGATGGTCCCCGAGTGGGCCTAGCCAGGTGACGTTGAGTTTACTCGCGTCTATTGTGGACCGAATAAAGTTGTTTCACTCACTCACTCATTTCATTTTTCCTTATTCCTCACGATAGCGGTTACGGATACCAGAGGCGGCGCCGCCGTATAACTACGGCGTCAACATCGGCTCTTGTTGTGATGTCATAACAACATTCGCTGTAATGTATAAGGGCCTCAAACACCATCACTGCCACCGTAGCCATGGCCGAGAGCACAGAATGGCTGCTTACCAATAGATTGGTAGGTGGAGGGTGGATGCGAAGAATAACAGCTACTTCCGGTGGTATCTGTCGCCCAGGTTGACGCAAATGCTTGATCTTGAAAAGCGACGTTGAGAGCACGGAGCCTTACCCGCTGTTACAGGTTCTGTAATGCTTGGTTGGTCATTATAGTCAGTAAGAGTGGCCGACGTTTCTAGAATTTTTTTTTCTCATTTCATTTTTTTTTATTTCGCGCGATAGCAGTTACGGACACCGGCGGCGGCGGCGGACAACTACCCCACTGCCGTCGTGCTCTTATAACAGCTTTCGCTGTAAAAAAACGATAACGGTGGGCTCAAGTACTTAAATATTGGTTAAATACGTGACATCACACTGACCCATAGCGCACAGGTGGTCTTTTAACAAAAGGGACGTTTCGAATCAACATTTTATTGGTGCAAGCTGGTTTATACTGTTTGCGTTTGTCGTGCCTTTATTAAGCGAATGCCGCGGATCGGTTGCACTAAAGCCGTGTTAATTCACGTTCCCCAATTGTGATGCCTTTTCTGGAAAGCAAAATGTACGGCTTACTTGTGGTTACCAACGTGGAATATTATGTTCTATTCAAGTGCGCTTGCTTAATAGCCTGCGAATTAACAGAGCGAACGCTGACCATCACAAAAGCATCGCAATTTCTGTTTTAAGAACTTCCGCAGGTTTCAGTATTTTGCCGCAACTAGCCAGGAAGTTTAGCTATTTAAGTGCACGTGCGAGCAAACCGTGAAACCGTTTTTGTTTTGTGTTGTTGACTTATTGCTTAATGTGGTACACGCGCCTAACTTTCTCAGTCCGGAAGGGCTGCAGTTTATTTCCTGGAAAAGCAAGACCCTTGAACATCGGCAAGGAAAGTACATGGCAAGATCCACAGTCAAACAAGAATAAACACCAGTGTTGATGGTGATCTTAACTTTTAATAATCTCACGATCGAAGAACAAGCAGCGACTAAAATATGCAACCATGAAAAGAAAGCTACTGTTGATAAATAGCTCACTTGTGCTAGCAGTTAGTAAAGGAACATAACGGCGGCGTAATTGCAGCTCTCAAAATTATACTTCTTTTTTTTTTACAAACCGAAAGTACTCCGGTAATTTACTAATGACTTACTTCAAACTTTACTCAAGCTTGCCACGTGCCTTCGTGCCTTCTTAAATTGCGCTCGAAGGTAAACACGGAAGTAACTTGGATAACTTTCGTTCGCGATTACGTAAACTCTCGTCGCGCTTGCTTTAACGTGACGCAACCGAGAAACAGCAGTCATCATATCGCACGCGTGAAAAACAATAGTAAAAGTAAAATCGGTTCTTGAAGTTGTTTTTAAATTAGGCTTAGAGTTTCGGGTAGAGGTGTGCGCAGCCGCGCCGTGCCGCCGCCGCCGCCTGTTTTTGGTCACGCCGCTCGCGCCGCCGCCGAAATCCCAAGAGAGATCACGCCGCCGCCGCCGCCGCCGCCGCCGCGCAATAACTGCGGCGCGCCGCCGTTAGTATTTTCTTCTAATTCGAATGGGGAATCTGGAAATAAAATACAGCACTTCGCCGGAGGAGCTCTTCTCGATGTATCCATGTAATGAACTGTCCATTTCAGCGGCCGCTGAATAGCGGGACCTCGGCGAGAAGCGCGCCCCCGTTTCCGGTTCTTGTTCTGCAGCGCCATCATGACATCACGAAGCTTTCAAACACTTTCGACACGAATGATAGAGACGGAATGCGCTTCAATGCAACGAACTCAGGCCTCAGAGATCCGATTTTCGGTGCACATGTCTTTTGATCGTGTTAGCCATCGATTTAGGTTTAATGCGGCCGCTCGTCTAACGCAGCTGTAGTGAGGTCGGTAGGCATTTCCTGCATCGTTCTCAAACATCTGGGACACATTCATATGCAAATTCAGACTTGAAAAGTTCCTGTTTCTGTGCATTTCGTCCACTCTCTTCTTACGCTAGGAATGTGCTGGCGGGTTCGGTGCGGCGACGTGGTCAAGAGTGAGGTGACATCACGGTTCACCGCTTTTTCGAACCACTGCGCTCTGCCCAAAATGGACTGTGGACATCTCCTTTAGTTGAACGCATCGAGACTAGCTCCCCAGAAGTTGTAGAATCTTTTTCTTCTGCAGAAATTTCACGGGTATTGCCTGACCTTAACGCTGCCGTGTCCTCCAGCATTAAAGGGCGACGACCCGACTCGCTGGATACCATATTCTTTTCTTGGAGTTGAATAAATAAAATAGATAAGTAATATATATATATATATATATATATATATATATATATATATATATCGGTGTTAGTACACTTTTTCCTTTCATTCTTACTCGAGTAAATCGATAAATACAGAAGTAAAGAGAATGCAAATCTTAGAATATAGCTGAGCTAGTTGGTAGGCATTCATGTTAAGAAGACATGACGTGGAAACACGGACAAAAGAGAAAAGTCGAGAGAGTGAACAGCTATCTCTCACGTAAACCACTACTAGCACTTGATTGATAGGTATGGCCTCTTACGTGGGAATGCGCAGATAAATATTTGTGTCTACCTTCGGTTCCGCCGCTGTGTGATATTTCAGTTGTTAGCGGCGTTTCTGGTGTCTCGACTACTCTCCTGTGTCCGTGTTTGCACGCCCTGTTTTTATAAAGGGCCTCTAACAGCCTCTGATAATGCAACAAAAAACAAAAACAACGAGCGCGTTATTCTCTCTTGGCGTTTCTTGTCTTTTGGTGCACTCCGTGATGCCAGAACAGTGGTTCACGTGACATCATCTTTGTACATACTCTCGACTGGTCCATATACGAGAAATAAAAGTTGTGATTTGTCTCCCACACTGCTTTGCTATGCAGCCGCCCACCCACTCTTGCTTCTCCCGCAAGACTATCGTGCGCGATTAACTGGTTTCGCTCAATTTTGTGTGTTTGCGACCGCGCATGCAGAGATAACAGACTAGCCGACAAGCGCGAAATCACGATAGGTTCAACGCTTAGCGCTGACATTGTACGCGTGCTTTATGAAGAAATAAGTGGCGAGGAGATGTCCCCTGTGAGAAGGGTATTGAAAGCGAGAATGAAACCAATGGAAAAGGCGCCGGATTATATGATAATTCCAACGGACGCAGTCTTCAGAGCGGAGACGATGCAGCTTTCCAGGAAAAAGGCGAGCCCGCTTCGACGGTTTTTTGTATATTTTTATTGCGTTAGCAATTGTGTGGACACTGAGGACAGGTTTTCACCGTCGCCGTCATGTTCCGTATAAACTCCAAATCGATAATATCGCTCCGCGCATTGTTTATTCTACCCGCGAGTAAAAGCCCGCGAGAGTTGGCAAGGAACATGGCTAAAGCAGAGATGAAACAAGCTGGCCATCTCCGTCACACGGAGTAACATCAACCCGCGTGCGATGCCTGCCGTCGATTGCTCCTCAAGCAGAAGGAAACTCCCCTCCCGTCATTTGCTGGGCAAAGGAGCAGGAAGGGTTGTCTGGGGAGAGGGACTGCGTAACTCGAGCAGCAACTGTGAACTTTGACTATAATTAAGGGCGCGGTCGAGAGCGCTGGCACGCGCGCTATTTCGGCAGACATCCCACAGCGAACGGCTCGTACACCTTCTACGCGCTGTGAGCGTTGTGAGCGCTGTGATCTCACTGCTTCGCGCTCGGACCACTGATACGACAAACTGACCGAAAACCGCTTCTCTCCCGGGAGCGGCCGTATTGCCATAAACCAGCGTTTTGTTGAGGTAAGTGAGATCGGAGCAAAAAGAGTTAGCTGCTAGCCCTTGTTCATGTAACATTTCGGCGTGCACGTATCGCATTCACTGCTTCGCCCATTCACCCCCCAACCCCCCCCCCCCCCCCCCCCCCCCCCCCCCCCCCCCCGCGCCGCGCCGCCGCCGGTCCGATGAACCCAGCGCCGTTCATGCGCCGCCGCCGGGGATTTCGGGTCCGGCGCACATGTCTAATTTCGGGACACTGCAACAGCATCTTGACGCGCGCACACGCATAAACACGCGCACACGACCCAGAAATGGTCTCCTCTGTCGTTTAACGGTAACCTGTATAGCAAATGTTGCGCGTATAATTACTTAGCGCTCTCACAGAGCAACACTGCGGCGGGCGTATTCTAGGATCCATAGCAGCGCCTTATAATAATTAGAAAATAAATTAAAAGCCAGAAGGACATCAGCTCTCGTTCCCACGCGCATTTAACGGTGTCCTCCTTTCGTAACATACATTATCCTCAATATCCCCCAATCAGCTCCGCCGGGTTCGTACGAAACAGCTCATCACGAAAAAAAAAAAGAAAAGCAGGAGAAGCAGATAGACATAGCTATATACAATCAATAGAAAGGTGTAATTTAATGTGTCACGCGAAGGCAAAGGAAACAAAGACAAAATAACCGCCGGTGTCGCGTCCGATTACGGAAACGCTCCATCCTTGAAAAACACCGCGTACGCCAAGCGCCCTCGTAATCTTCACTCGAGCATTGCACAGACGCCGCCACGGTGCGGGGTAATTGATGGCTGCGAGCGGGACTGAAGCACGCCGCTGCGTCGGCGGACGGGTATATTGCACGCACGGAGACTCGTTTATAAAATGATGAAGCTCGGCTTCTTCCGCGCCGCCCCCATAACGGCGGTTCAATTTTCGTCTCGCCGCAAAAACCTCGAAATCCAATAAACGAAGCCGAAAAAAAAAACAGCCAACAACACATAGACAAAACTCAGACTAACGAAAGGAACGGAACCCCCCCCCCCCCCCCTTTGTTGATACGGAACAACAAGCGCTTTTCTTTCACGGACAGCGTGAGAGCAACTAGATTTACAAAAGGAACACGACGGCAGCTTTTCTTTCTTTTCGGCGAACAAAGGCGGCGATTTCGTAAAAAGTGTGCACCGTCGAACCAACGACGAGAGGTTTGGTCAAGAAGGGTCTGTTGTGTGTTTGTGTGTGTGTTGTGACGCGAGAAATGAGGGAACGTTTACCTTTATTACTTTTTATTTCTTGTCTTCGGAATCTGCGCGGACAAAACGTTACGGATGCATCGGGTGACAGCAGGCAAGGCGGTGGTCATTTCGTCTAGCATTCCTATTTTTCTATATACTTCAGCCTCCAGTGGCGTTGAGCGATGGTGCGGCGAGTTTATTTACGTCGCACAGGGTATTCCTACATATATCGCAGCTTTTTACGTCTCACAAGGTTTATTTCACGTCGCATTTACTAGTTCCAAGTGGCTGGTCTCTAAATGTTGGCCCTGTTCGCTGAAAAGAAAACGAAGGCTACAGAGGGGAGAGGGGGAATATGTGGAGGGCCGTACGACGGGAATGAGAAACAGTTAAAAAGCTGTGCCCCCTTTTTCGCCCATTTACTTGACCAAAATAAAAGCTTCCATTCAGCGCCCTCAACGCCTATAGGTTTGCTTGTGGAGAACCTCGTGCGGTATTTCGACCACAACGAGAAAAAAGGAAGAGAGGCGAACGAAAAAGCAACAAATTGCGCAGCTTGCGGTGGATAACGCAATGCTGGGGCAGAGCAGAGCTGGTCGGCACTCTGCTGGCCCTGGCTTGACTAGGCACACGTGCATTCACACGCCGATGCACGAAGTGTTCACGTGAACACGTAAATCACGAGTATTGGCTAGGTATCGATCGTGTTCGATTGGGAATCGCTTGGCAGTGACAGTACCAAGTACCTTACTTACCTTAATTAGCTTAATTGGTGTAATTTGCATACTCGAGACATGGCCTTGATTAGCTTGCATACCAAGTCGACCTAGACCTAATTATGGCTTAATTAGCCTGATTAGCATATTTGGCCTAATTTGCAAATTAGAGGCTTAGTCTCAATTAGCTTGCATCACAAGACGACCTAAGCTTAATTAGCTAGTCTTCCTAATTAGCAATAAATAAGCTCAGTCCTAAATAAACTTAATTAGGCGTACCTCGGCTCATCTTGTCGAGCTCGGCATAACTGGACACATAAGAATCGCAACTCGGCTCAATTAGGACTCATTGGGCTTTGACTTAGGATAATTACGTTTAGGTAATTAGGTATTACCATGCTCCATTAGGCTTAATTAGGCTTGGCTATGATTAACTTATCTTAACTAAGTACAACTTGGCTTGACGTGCCGCGCCGGCATGATGATGACAATCTTGTCTGCATCGCGAAAAACAAACAAACCTGCATTTGCGCTTCATTTGCTACTGCTCTCTCTTAAGCGGTGACTCGCTTGACAAGGGAAGCCATTGTTGCCAGGTATCGCTTTAAACATTTTGTTCGCACCTATATATCCAGCGGGCAAACGTTGCGATTATCTAAAGCATTACCATCGATGCGAACATGCGATGCACGGGTTGCTGTGGGGTGAGAAGAAAGAAGCGAACCAATAGGGTATATTCAAAATGTACAGCGTCATCCACTGAAAAGTTATGCCATGACCTTTGTTTCTTAATTGCTGATAGATTTGTCTTATTTCCAATACTAGTTGGTCTTGTGCACCACGACGTAAAGCTGACGACAGACAATGCAGGGCTGACTTCGAGTCTGTAAATATGCCCCATTTCAGTGGCGACTGTAGTTGAATCCTTCGAAGTGCACTGCGTTGTGCCGCAAGCTCCACAGAAGTTGACGTAGTCCTATGAGACGCTCTAAAATGATAGGTTTCGGCTTTTGCAGGGAAGATAACAGATCCTGCAGATCCCCTAGCATTTTGTAGAGCCATCCGTGTAAAGTTTAACGTGGCTTCCAAGCCACTGTGGCATCGACGGCAACTAACATGCCGATAATTCTGCAAAGAATGCTCATGAAGGTGGCGTGCAGGAAGCCATTCCATTATCACGAACCGATGCAGCAGCAAAGATTCGCTCGCTCGCACGTGATCTAACGCATTCGATGTGGAATACGTCCGGTTTTCTGCATACCCGCCTTCACCGTCTGGATCCGTCACTTCAACTTCAAATTCCGTCCGGACTATCCCGATCCGAAACAACAGTCCTCTGCCGCCTGTGGCTTGGAGTGTCTTTCACGAACAGCTTTGCTTACCGAATCGGAATGGCAGACAGTGCTGCCTGTGCCCACTGTGGCAGCGAGGAAACCATTGCGCACGTCCTGTGTCATTGTCCTCACTATTGCTCCCAAAGACAACAGCTCTCAGCAACGCTAGCACACCTCGACGACCAGCCGCTTACAGAACAATCAATTTTGGAGTGCCGGAACGTTCTAGCTTCCAACCAGAAAGCGACGAAGGCGCTGCTGAAGTTTCTCCGCTCAACCGACCTCGCTAAACGAATATGATGCTCCCGTGCCTGAGTGTGTGTGCGTCTTTCTTTTTTTTTTGTTACTCTTTTTTCCTTCCTTACCTTTCTATCCCCCCTTACCCCTTCCCCAGTGCAGGGTAGCAAACCGAACTACTTTTGGTTAACCTCCCTGCCTTTCACTTAACCTTCCTCTCTCTCTACAGCGTCATCTGTCGACAATCCCATAAGCTCAGTCTGCCATGGTTCGTTGGGCACGAAAACGAAACCAGTCGTGTATCGCATCCATTCAGGTGCTAGCTACTGGTTTTTTATCTTCGTTCTGCGATGACTTCCCAATACTTCGTGCACTGTTCAGGCAACGAGGGAGCCTTGACAATGCCGGGAACAAGCTAACACTAATTTTAATCGAATTTATCAGTTTCCTGAACGAAGAAAAAGAACGTACAACCGACGCGAACTTGTTTGGTCAACAAGCTAGGCCCTGTGATTTGGTTCGGAAGTGACCGGCACACGCAAAAGCGCTCTTCAACCTCAGTTCTTATTTCTCTGTGCAATTTGGTTGTTCGCCGGCAACATAAACTGGACTTCCAGAGCGATATATTACGATATATGCATTTTAAAAGAGACGACCGACGTCTCACACGCGCGAGAGAGCATGATTGATCAACATTAGCTTGTCGGTATTGCAGATCGACGAAAGCAATGATTTACGTATAGTATAAACGTGTGTAGGCAGTGCCACAGACACTGCTGCGCGCGTCTGCGGTAAATCAGTGCCGCCGCACGAGACTCGATACGCGCAAAGATTCCTACACGCATATGTTTACAAGCTTCGCAAGACAGTGTGCGCCGAAAGTACATAGTCCGCATGCCGCGTCTGCCCTTCGCTTTACATCCCCTTATCCCTCCCCTTTTACTTTTCTTTTGCTTTCTTCGGTCAGCGTGGGCTGCGAACACGCAGCTAAGAGTTACGGAGCCGTACAGCAGATGGAGCTGTTTGTTCGGTAGATCTAGAGTTACTGTATATGCTACCTTTGGGTAGCAGAGTTGCGCATAGGTCTGGCTAGCAACCGCAGCTATGCGGTGAAGTCGCACTCCGTTTTTGCAGGCGACATGCCTACCGTGTCACCGATTAACTGGTCTGGTGTATCGAATACCGGCAATAAACATTGACTATCGATGACTAGTGTAAATTCAGTTCGCTGAGCGGCGGCGCCTAAATATACAGAAATTGGCCCGAGCGCCAGCTTCTCCGAAATGCATGGTTGCTAGCGGCGTTTGGAAGACAGATGCGCAACTCTGCTACCTAAAGGTAGCAGAGTTAGCAGTAGCAGGTAGCAGAGGTAGCAGGTAGCAGAGGTAGCAGGTAGCAGAACTCTAGATCTACCTAGAGTTTACTGTATATGCTACCTTTAGGTAGCAGAGTTGCGCATCTGTCTTCCAAACGCCACTAGCAACCATGCACGGCGGAGAAGCTGACGCTCGGGCCAATTTTTGTATTTTTTGACGCCGTCGCTCAGCGAACTGAATTAACACTAGTCATCGACAGCCAATGTTTATCGGCGGTCTTCGACACGCCAGGCATGTTAATCGGCGAGACGGCAGGCATGTCGCCTGCAAAAACGAAGTGTGACTTCACCGCATAGCTGTGGTTGCTAGCCAGACCTATGCGCAACTCCGCTACCTAAAGGTAGTATATACAGTAACTCTAGGTAGATCATCGCACTCATCTTTCCGCTGATCGCGGGCCCTCGCATGCTGTTCGCAATAGCTAGCGCACGGTAATGCAAAGCCCATGCGGGATGCGAAAAAAAAAGAGCACAATATTTTAAAAAGATATGTCAATGAATGCATACGTATATCGTTCAAGAAAACCAAAACGACAGTACTAAATCCGCGCGATAGATGACGACCAAAACGCACTATAAACAACCAGTGTGCAGTAAAAGAGCATAACGTACTCGGGCCGCTCTCTTTGTACAATTGAAACGCACGATCAGTATTTTTGTTTGGTTTGCGGCGCACCGCTCATGCACATGGCCATGCCTTGTTTATTTCGGGAAAACAAAAAGTGCAACACACGCTACTGCGGAGGGTGTAGACATACTTGTGGTGAAAGAAATGAGTCGAGGAAAGCAGCATAGCGTTGCTCAGGTCGCGCAGAAACAACGTCGTGTCGATATCTGACGAGTGTTTATAACGCGTGTATGAAATCGCAGTGGGAAATACAATGAAGATTAATTGCAGTGCAAGGTTATCTCAGACGTTTGACAGCCACACCTCCTCTGCAACGAACACGTTTCTTGAACGCCTACCTCAAATCGGAACGCACGCCACTAGAGAACAGCAGTTCGGTTTTGCGAAGCGATGCGCCTCTTGCAGCTGCCGTGCGGATAAGTTTTTGAGCGCGCAGACCTCTGATATTGAGTTCTCGTCAATTTGGGGCAGCACAGTGAGGTCCGCTGACCGTTCAGCGCTGAATGACGAAAGAAACAGCCGCATTCTCTTGGTCCGAAAGCTTCGCCAACGACTGCGGCTTAGCCTTTCCGTGACTACTCCTTATGGGGACGCTGGCACACAATTCGGCGACGGTGCCTAACAAAAAATGGCGGACGCGCCCACTGTTGCCGGAGCACCAAGGACAGAAAATCTGTAGGCGGACGTACAGGTGGCTACGCTTCATTGAAGGCTAATAAATAAGTGGTATATAATGAGATAGTGAACAGTACGTTCACGCGGGAAGATACGAAGAAAGACTATAAGCCAGGTCATGCAGGTCGGTGCACTACCAGAATTTCAAGGGTTTACTTTATGGCAAGTGAAACCAAATTTGTGTTTTGGTTTTCGGGCCTCTGTACGAACTGCATTCCTTCCATGATCCTCAATTCAATCTCACCCTCTGTCATGAGCCGGATATTTTTTTTCGAGGGCCCCAAATTTTTTACCATAGACATCGGAATAATATCGGATTGATTTATAATTGCCATTTCGCAGCGAGTAGATGAGGTTTCGTGCGTTTTTGGTGTACGCCTTGCACGATCGTTTCCTCACTGAAAGGATATCGAATAGATTTCCCGTGAACAGGGCACAATTCGCGGACGAGTGCATTTCGATGGAGGCGAAATGCCTGAGATCCGTGTACTGCGCAGTGTCAGTGCACGCTAAATAACCGCAGGCGGTCGAAATTATACGGAGCCCTCGACTACGGCGTGCCTCATAGCCTCAGTTGCTTTGGGACGTTGAACTCTATAAGACTAAACTAGAGCGAAACACTGAATCAGTTTAGACTCATAAATTGTCTTTTAAGAACTCTAATGTGGTCCATTTCGACATCACAACTTCATTATCAGCAGCCAAAACGAAGGTCAATATTTCATTTTCGAACTTCGCGCCTATACCCCGGCGCCTGAATGTCGGCATTGCGTCTCCGATTTCAACGTCATTTTCTCCTATTTCAGCCGCACTCACACAGTAAAATTTGTTGGCTCTTGCTATGTTAACGCACTTTCTCCGTTAGGACATTACGTAATTTATCTTTAGCGATGAAGGATAACGTAGTCCAGGGGTCTCAAACTCAACCCAACCAGTGGGCCGCATTCACAAAAAAAAAAAAATAATGGCAGGTTCGCACTGGCGGTGCCAAGACTCAAGGAAGAGCGTAGCTGGGTGGCTTTCCTTGTTTTTTTTTTAATTGTTTCTTTATTTTTTCTCTTTCTTCCTTTTTTTCTCTGTTTCTTGTATCTCTTTTTTGTATCTGTTTCTTTCTATTTCTAGATATTTCTTTCTCTTTCTCTGCTCCCTTCCCTCTCTTTCTTTGTTTCTCTTTATTTCTTTCTCTCTTTCTCTCTTGCTCCCCGTTTTTCTATCTCTTCTACGTGTCTGTTTTTTTCTATCTCTTTCTCTGTCTTTCTATCTTTGTACGCTTTTATTCCCTTTATTTCTCTTCATTTTCTCTTCCGATTTCTTTCTACCGCTTTCTTTTTCGCTCTCTCTCTTTCTTTTTGTCTATGTTTTTCTGTCGTTTTATCTTTTTATTTCCTTATTCTCTTCATTTCTCGCCATTTTTCTCTTCTTCTTCCTTTCTCTCTGTTTTCTATCTCTTTCTTTCGCTCTGACTTTTTTTCGAGTGTTCGTTTCTTTTTGACGCTCGCACCTGCTGTACACGGTAGTGGGGGCTTGCCCAATTCCTGTAGCGCATACCCACCTGAGGAGTTTCGCACGATGGAGCACAAGCTACCGAGAGCTTAAACAGCTTCACCATAAAGAGAATGAAGTGAGCGCGTGCGGGTTCATGATGATGATAGTTTTTTACAACACAAGACAAGTTACCGACAACCTAAACAGCTCGGCAGTTAATATATTCCCGCGAGGGCCAGGACACAGAAGAAGTTTGGAGTGTTGAGCAGGAGGGGGGGGGGGGGGAGCAGAGTTTGTACAAACTGAAGAGTTAATTCCCGTAACTAACATATGGTTCATTTCTGAAGCGGATTTTGCACCTGGATTTGAGAAACACCGCCTTCTCTCTTCTCTTTCTCCTGAAGCAGGAGGAAAGGGAAATAATCCAGTGTTTCGGAGCAGGAGGCCTTAGGCCACTGCGAAATCACCTTTTAGATGGATGGATACGAATTGAACGTCTGGGAAGGATTAACGGGACCCGGGATTATGTCTCCCACGGGGGAACGTCAAGGCCTTGCCTCAACGCAGCCTGCCTCACAGCCTTGCTGGACTCCGACGTCTGGATGCCGACGTCTAAGCTGCGCAGAGTGACGGTCCACCTCGACGACAGTGTCTCCAAAATGACTGCCATCATTCCGATAATTACATTGCGCTCATCGCCTCTTGAGCCAAAAAACATTCGAAGAGAAACCCGTCCGTCAGCCTTGCCCCCCCCCCCCCCCCCCGTTTCCTTCCTATATAGTGCGCGCAGCTGTCAATTGCGGAATAAAAGCTTATAACGTAGTTATAAAAATTATGAGATGAAAACAGTCATATGCAGGCCGGGCCGCTGTGAAAAGGTCCGCCGGCCACGTGTTTGAGACCCCTTGCAGACGCCGTCAAAATCTGCGACGTCACGGCGAGTTGTTGCGGTAACCTCAAGGCGGCGTCGCCCCCAGTATTCCCCTTTTCCGTATTTTCTCTGTTGCAAAGTGTCTTCTGGCAGGGGATAATTTGCTGATATAAACAAGAAAGTCGATTTTCTCTTTCAGTGTCCCTTAAGTTCTTTAAAAGTTAGTGGGGAACAGAGGGATAAAAGAGAGAGAGCACTGCAAGCACACGGGAGTACAAACGGTCACTGAGGCTCGAGTTTCTACGACTTAGACTTCAACGCTCTGGCATTCGATTGGGAAATTGCGGCTCTGTGGGCAGCCATGGCGATTACTGAAGCGTTAAAAACACCGAAGACCGCCCCCCCCCCCCCCCCCCCCCCGTTCAGGGTAGCAAACCGGACGCTCGTCTGGCTAACTTCCCTGCTTTCTATTTCTTTAAAAGGTAATATTGGTGCGACAAATTTGACTTGATACGATATTCTTAAGGACGGTGTAAATCAGCGTTTTCGATGCGATCTTTTTTTTTATTGATACGCGTGCACGATGTACTAGACGAAACGTACACGTGGTCCTTTTGTAGAAGAGAAGCTCTACTGCGAGTTTCCTGAGTTGTCATTCGCAAACAAGTAACTGCCGTTGTGTACCTCCTCTTTGGTGACACTCCACGATATGAAACAATTTGCAATAGCCACGAGTTCTTTAACACATATATGCCCAAACTAAGAAAAAATGAAAAAAGAAATATTTTTTTTTTCACAGAAAGTGTATTAATTTCTACCCTCAAAAGAAAGCACAAATTCTTTATTTACTGCCAGCTAAACGCAACACTGTTTTTCATGCCGTCCTATACGTATAGGACACTGGGCATTAGGGGTGCTATGTGTGGGTGTGGTAAGCCTTGAAACGTTTCACGTGCACACCGGCATTGCACTTCATCCTCTATATGGCGTCTTTCACGCAAAGCACGCGTTTTCCCGGAGAAAACGGTCGGCACGTGGCAGCATGAAAAGCAAGCAATGTCTATAGCTTGCACACGTTGAGAATGAGGCCTGCTTGATGTGCTGTAGGTGGCGCTAGTCAACAGCTAAAGAAATAGCGATCTTAGAGTGCATCAAAGAAGCGTCCTATATGTAGGACACTGGGCATATATGGGTTAAGCACGCTTCGTACGGTACACCCAAGTCCTAACCCCAGATTGCTAGCCGAGTTTATCCCTGCGCTTTGTAGACTATTACAGCCCCAAAGATGGGCGCACGAAATGAAGGAGGATGTATACAGGGAGGCCTAAAACGAGAGCGCCTGAAAATGGGTCAGAGTGTTAAAGAAAAGAAAGGCAGTGGAGTTAGGTGGTTTGTCATTGGTGCAGAGATCACGTAGTTCACGACGGTGCATCCTCAGAATAGCCTGCGGAGACGAGGCTTTTACAACGCCGAACAAAAATTGAGCGCTGACGACGAGAGGTCGGGAAGATGTGTACACAGCGCGAGCGAAAGCTTAGAGGTTAAACCTCTAGCTACGCCAGAAAGAGAGAAAGGGGGAGAGCTGCTGGCAAGGACAAACAAAGGCAATGGAAGCGTCTTCGGCAGCGCCTTGCCACTTTCAGCGCGAATCCTGGGCGCTGCAACATTTATGCCTCGAACGTGCGTCGCGTTCGGAACGCGCTACCTGCGCTTTACTACGCAGCTGCTCACCTTGCTCGAACAATCTAGAAGAAAAGTCCGAAGCACGCGACGTGCAACATCCAGCCCGTTCTTCCACATCCCACGCTGCTGACGCGTTGCCCATCTTCGCTAGCTTCCAATTAGGATCCCCGAAACTGGGGCAGAAAAAAAAATTGCGGAACCAGCTAATGAAATTTAGACGACGTAAACAAATACCTTGTGTTGGGGCTTTATTTCGTTGCGCCTTTTATTTATTGAGTTAGTATACGAGGGCACTGCGAACATGACTCTTGGGTGGATGACTTCACGTGGGATTAGATAGATAGATAGATAGATAGATAGATAGATAGATAGATAGATAGATAGATAGATAGATAGATAGATAGACAGACAGACAGACAGACAGACAGACAGACAGACAGACAGACAGACAGACAGATAGATAGATAGATAGATAGATAGATAGATAGATAGATAGATAGATAGATAGATAGATAGATAGATAGATAGATAGATAGATAGATAGATAGATAGATAGATAGATAGATAGATAGATAGACAGACAGACAGACAGACAGACAGACAGACAGACAGACAGACAGACAGACAGACAGATAGATAGATAGATAGATTAGATAGATAGATAGATAGATAGATAGATAGATAGATAGATAGATAGATAGATAGATAGATAGATAGATAGATAGATAGATAGATAGATAGACAGACAGGCAGACAGGCAGACAGACAGACAGACAGACAGACAGACAGACAGATAGATAGATAGATAGATAGATAGATAGATAGATAGATAGATAGATAGATAGATAGATAGATAGATAGATAGATAGATAGATAGATAGATAGATAGATAGATAGATAGATAGATAGATACCTTCATTCTAGAAAAGGGAGGAGCGAAGGTCGTTGATAAACTAGTAGCTCCAGAGTGTGCTAATGTAACGAGCTCATCGGAGTGTTCGAGTATGTCGTTTTGACTGCTTCAGATCAAGATGTGAAAAAATAGTCTTATTGTATCGACAAGGATGTAAAGCAGGGCATTGTAAGATAAGGTGCTCGATGTTGGCTATCAGGGAAAATAACACAGAATCAACTATGGTCAGGGATACGCACGCGATCGGCTTGGTGCTGAGGCGGCGGATTGGTGTTCATAAAGGAACGAGGGTAATGCAGGATCTTTATGCCATTCAAGTTCTCATCGTTATACTTGAGATCTTGGAGCAAGCAACAATTTTCCTCATCCCCGTCACTCGGCGCATGCGAGTGAAGAACACCTGGCCCTCAAATGTTGTATGCAGCCTTCATCTCCTCGTGGATAGAATAATAATTATTGGTGTTTTACGTCCCAAAACCACGATATGATTATGAGAGACGCTGTAGTGAGGGGCTCCGGAACTTTCGACCATCTGGGGTTCTTTTATGTGCACTTATATTTGAGCATACGGGCCTCCAGCATTTCGCCTCCATCGAAACGTGACTGCCGCGGCCGAGATTCGATCCCGTGACCTTCGGGTCAGCAGTTAAGCACCATAACCACTAGACCACCGCGGCGGGCAACTGCTCATGAGTGACACAGGTACGCGGAAAGAGCGTTGGCACAGCTGCATCCCAACACTCAACGTAACGGCGCTTTCTGGAATGGTACACAAGTTCCCAAGGAGAAAGGGTATATAACTACTTGTCAGAGCTCGTTATGCATTCACTAGGGCTCGTTCTATTTTTTACAGCTGCTGCCCTATGAAAATCAATACAAGTTACGTAATATCCTTTGATAATTACCTAATAACTGTGGAACGCCAACCCCGTGTATTTTCTTTCTTTCTCAAGAGTCTAGCGCCTTTGTGTGTGAAAGCAATGCACACCTGTCTCTGCACTTATATTTCCGAAGAGCGTGTGTACAAGAAGGCTCGGCTCATCCAAGCTATAGAAATTATAAGTCCGCGCCGATTTCAAGAACTCCAGGGTGGTAAACAAAAAAAACCACACAAATTGCGCTTACGATCCTTGGGGAATGGATCTTCAATTGGCGGTCGCCATGCACGTACAACGTTGAAAGCAATCTAGACGACGGTCACTGCGTGTGGCAACACTTCAATTCGAATTCCGCGTTCCCTGCACTTAGAGCAGACGTAACGAGAGGACCCAGGTGGTCCTCGAAGAAAGTGCACAATGCACGCATATGGACGGACGGACGTTTCCCCTTTAATTATTCACATCTGAGGCCGCCGACACTGCCGTACGTCCTCTTCTGGGTGAAATAATTGACTGCGAGTGCGAATGTCACGTCATATATCACCGAGTCAGTGACACGTGGACGACGACTCCCTATATTGTTCGCCTTTGCGTCACCGTTCGAATCGAGCACTCCCTCGACACGCCCCACTCCCTTGCAATCCCCGTTTCCCTCTCTCCCATCGCGACGGAAACCGAAATGCCTGAATCACCTGGCAAGCCCGACCGCGCAATGCACATCGGCCCCTCCTCACTCCCAATTGCCGCCTAGGGGGACGAGTCATTGTCACTGGTGTGGTATAGATTATATATACGGCTGCCAGCAGTCACTGTCCTAAGCAGCAACAGAACGCATGTAAAGCGACACTTATGTTCATGAACTGCTGCACGTGACTACGTGCGTGCTACTAGAACATCATGCGGCGTCGATCCCTGGCCTAGCATAACATAAAATGTCCTTCTTGAAGTATTACGAAAGTATGCAAGCGCACAGTGAGAATTACATCAGAAGAAGGCGAAAGGGCGCGGTCAACCGAATACGGCGTGCGTGTTCGTACAACCAAAGACTCTGCGTGCGATGGCCGTCTCAGCGGTCGTGCAGCTGCACTCCTCAGAGGGACAGTACAAAGAAGCACTGTAATGCACTGGCTTGACCAAATATTATTTGAAAACTCTGTCGTTCTTTATTTCCCCATCATATGTTCATTATCAAAAGGGAAAACAATAAGAGTCAATCTATCATTTTGTTTTTATTTTCGCACCGAGACTCTCCTTTCTTGTGTCATAGTGGGCGGGTTCCTGACTCAATCCAGAGCAGCAACTATATTCTGCGAGGTACCTGTGCCAAAATTGATATGGTAGACTGTAGGCAACGCTGGTAAAGTATGGGACTTCTGCAGCAACTTGAATGGGAGCAATAAAAGCGCGAAAAAGGCATTTTCATCGTTTATTCAAATACACAAGAGAGAGCGTGAGCGCAAACACCATCTGCCCAATGTGCTCACACTTGGCGCCAGAGCAAAATGATCCGACAAACCGCCTAGTCGCGAGGTGTTCCCCCTTGCGAGTGTCCTGCTATTACCGTCGCCATTCCCTTCATTTTCGATTGCCGTCTGGACAAAAGCTGCGGCACGGTCAGACGCTATAGACACAGGGCGGGGCTTTTGCAGAAAGCGTTTGCGCGAGAAGTCGGCAGGCTTGCCGTCACCTATTCTTACTCGCGTGCGTGAGGGTTCGAATGGCCTCATTGATTTTGCAATCCCGCGGGGCTGAGGTGGGATATCGCAGATTATGCAGGTCATGCCACGGAGTAGCAGCCACCGTCCTCTCCGGCCTTTGTCAATGAGGTAATCCGATTCGTCGGCACGTTTAGAGCACGCGATATCTTCTCTATTTTTTTTTTACCCTGCGCTACAACCCGTTTCGCACTGTCGAGGGTTTGTTTCCTTCTTGCTAAACTTGTTTTGTTTCCAGCCTGAACTTGGCGCTTTCTTTTAGTGCTATACGCCAGTCTCACGAAGCGGCGCTTTTATTCGCCTGTTCTCCTGCACTCCGTCCCCGGTTATGGGCCCACAATCGGTGAGCGGTTCGGGTTGCAGCACCCTCCGTGAAATGGCGATCCCTCCGCAAGCTGTAAATTCAAAGCTGTACAGTGGGCAGGCGAAAGCTCGTTACTGGGCTCATTTGCATGAGTCCTATGCATTCCCTCTTCTTTTTTCTTCTCATCTACTTATACCCCTAGCGCATATCCTCCCAACCCTTCCGCCGAACATGACACTAACCCATAACCCCTCTTTGATATTCAGCGGGCACACATTCAAATCCACGTACAAGCACATATATACATTCGCACACATACTCTCGTAATTATACGTTCGTACACATGCGAGTGCACTCCCAGTGCCCGTTGCAACTTGGAGCGTGCTCACAGTAGGGACTTTATAGGGTTGTAAGCGCAAGCACATTCAGTGAGGTCATAGTTTCCAGTTATTTAAGTGTATCTATATTCATATTTAGTGTAGCGTTAGCTGTAGATATGAGGGTGGTCGTAAGTACAACCTGCAAGGACACCTTCTCGCATAACAATCTACAGCCAGCGGTGGCAGTTGCTCCCTCCGTATTGTGACAAAGGCAAAGAGGATGAGTAAGATATCCAGAAAACATAAAGTTAGGGGCCAAGCGAGAAAGAATAAAAGCAAACATAATGCATCAGCCGAAATCAAAATGCGATGACCTCCGCGCGCATTATCTTTCATTTATTATTTCCATTTTCTACGGCTGCTGTGTAACCGGTGATTACTCGCCCGCTTTATTCGGTGGAGGGGTTTGAAGCTGTGGAACGTACCGAGACATTTCACCTGGCGCAAGAACGTGCAGAATCGATCGTGGGCGGCAGCATGTATTGTCACAACCTTATGTAAGGAGTGCAGTTCATGAGCAGGCACTGCGTCGGGAAGGTCTGGCGTAGCAGTAATGTCGTATAGCAACGTGTTCAATAAAGTTGTTTCCATCCATATAGCAACGTGTAGAGGATGTGTTGAACAATGGCGTTCCCTCCGAAGTCAAATAAAGGCAAATTGTGTCTGCGCTAACACTGAACATTTGCGGTGCTCCGCATAACAGGGCAAACGCTGAGCCATCGCCTCCTCAGTTGTAACTTGAGAAACAGGGTGGTAAGTTGACGCCACTCATAGGCGTGGGCAGTGTTCTTCATTGGGAGGAGGGGGGGGGGGGGATAGTCTCCCCGCAGTGCCCCCCCCCCCCGTTGGTCTTGTCTAGAAAAAAAAAAAAGGCTGCCATTGGCTTCCTGGGGTAAAGGTGCGAAGCTCAAAGTTCTTTGAATGCAACATCAGGGGTCCTTGGTCGCTACTATTGTAAAGAAACATGCGTATCCACAACCCTGAGCATTAAAAAATGACGTAAAAGGTCCGACTATGTGAAGGTATGGGACAGAATTGGCGCCCCCGTTAGATGATTAGGGGAGGAGGGGGCGCCCTCTGCCCGCCTCGTGCGCACACCTATGACGCCACTGAACGCGCACACAAACACACACACACACACACACACACACACACACACACACACACACACACACACACACACACACACACACACACACACACACACACGCGCACGCACACGCACACACACACACACACACACACACACACACACACACACACACACACACACACACACACACACACACACACACACACACACAAACAATCGTGCGCGAACTTGAAGGCAGCTGTAAACGTTGTACATGCGTGAAAGAGACGGGATAGCCGTAGGGATTTTTGTGTGTGTGAAAGAACAAAAGTTGTGTCTGAAAGAAAGAGAGAGAGAAAGAGCCCCAATCGATGACGAAACCCTTTAGGGAAGAGGGCTACCTCGTTCTTCTACTATAGCAACGACGTGCGAAGTGATGCAGACAAGATTTTGAGAGATACGTCGATTCCCGATGGCGAAGGAGAAGCGTTTGCTGATGAGGCGAAAAGAACAGCAAGCAGAGTGGACTCGACGCAGCACATCCACCCCGGCATATGCAGGTTGACGGGTTAGAGGAGGGCAATCGATCGCCGCGTTTTGTCGCCTTGTTCAAGGGGGATCGGCTTCCGCCGCAGGGGATGTCGATGAACTTCCTGTTCGTTTTTTATCTTGTTGAAGTGGTGAAACTGATCTGCCTAACGTAGGACCGAGATAACCAAGTAGCTTTTTTATTGCAACAGTAGTTAAGCGCGCGCAAGTGAGTTTATTTTATGTGCCCGTTCATTCTTTTTACGCTGGCAACGAGCGTTAAGCTCATCGAGGAGTTCTCGTCACAGTAAAGCCGCTTCTTTATTCCCAGCTCCACTAATTCTTTATACAAATGATGCAGCTGTTGGAAAAATAAAGATTTCTTCCCGAACGTTAATACAGTGATTCGAGCTGATGACACTGCAGAGTTGGGCGCGATGATTGCACAGCGACGTGCAAGCTTTGCCATTCCTTTATTGCCTAAAAATGATGTGAGTAATGAAGTGCGAGCAACAACGGC
Source organism: Rhipicephalus sanguineus (assembly GCF_013339695.2). Classification (NCBI taxonomy): domain Eukaryota; kingdom Metazoa; phylum Arthropoda; class Arachnida; order Ixodida; family Ixodidae; genus Rhipicephalus; species Rhipicephalus sanguineus. Next base: position 128,276,994 of record NC_051178.1, read on the forward strand.
GCTGGAAAATTACTGCGAAGTCTTGGCTGGTAGTGTTTAGGTGAGTATTTCGCAAGCCGTAATCATCAGTTTGTGACATTCGTTCGATAACCCGTCACTCATCACTTCAAGAGATCGACAGGGCAGTTGAAGTCACTGACACGGTTGAATCCGTTAAAGTTTCCTCTACATATTTTTACCACGATTCTCGAACCGTTTCTTTCATTTCTGGCACGATCGCGAATGGGGGCAACACGAGAAGGTTACATTCCGGTCATAAGATTCATGAAAGCTGAAAAGTGCATTAATATGCTAGCACTAAAATCACGTGGTGCGGCGAACGAGTATTGGGGATAGATAGATAGACTCGTAAATCTAACGGCACTGAGGCGTAAGACAAATGGAGCCGTCGCTCGTACGGAACTGCTTGCTCCCGTCGTCGGTTATTCGTTCACCGCGTGGTCGCGTGCTTCCATTGCAAGCCGATCGCTCACAGATTTGCATATTATTGATGGAACTCCGAAACTAGCGTGCTCTGTAGTCGCTCCTCGCAAGCTAGGCCGACCGTTACTCACGCGGGCTTCATGCTGCGATCAGTCTGCGCTCAACGCGCCTCGTTTAGAACCAACGGCGTTCGAGATAATGAAAGACGCTTGCCGTAAATACCATCGTGGTTGTTTACGCAGCATCCGAAAGCTGCAAGTGAAATCGTTGCGTTGACAGCCCTATGAAGAAAGGCGCGAAAGTTCTGAAAACGACTATAGAGGGTGCGTTCGCTTTCTGACGCCGCGGTGCGCTGGCAAATAGACCCCGAATTTAATTAAGCCCACACCTCGTTTGTAAAGAAGTGTTACTCCTTTTCCTCATGATTTATTCACCCTACATTACCAATCAGTACATTTAACAGGTGCGTGGGCCTTTCTTGTACCTTCGTTGAGATCGTCCGCGGTTGCGTATTTGGAACACGTGAGGTAGTCTCGCAATACATTTGCACTGAGTCTTCCAGGAGGACGCAATGGTAATTAGAGTGAGTCCACAAATGTTTCTTAGCGTGCGTTGCTAAAGTTTCTGTGTCCCTAATGTGTTTTGAGATAATTATACCTGTCATGGCGTTATCACACTAAACACGAGGCGTAATTACCACATCTGATAGTTTTGAACGTTGTTTCGAAACCTATGTGAACGCGTACCTAAACCAGGGTGCACGCAATACAGTAATCCGCGCCTGTGTATACATTTCCGAATCTACGCAAGCGTCTCTGGCTGCCTTGGAATGTTCGATAACTTGTGCATATTTCGCGTATCAGTCTGGATGGCTAGATTCACATTCTGCAACCGACGACAGGGATCACCTTTGTCATTGTCGCGTGCGTAAGTGTTGCTATAGTTACGAAGCTCAAGCTCACTCAAATGAAGAGGTTGATTAACTTATACGTGTTTTGTATTAGTGCCCCTGCTTGTCCATATACACGCATCTGTCTCCCCTGTCAACTCATGATCCCGGTGAAAATTTGGCGTAGCTGAGGAGCTCCTGAAGACACTACGAATAAAGTAATGGCGAGCAGAATTCGTTGTTTTTGCTCGTAGTTCTAAACATGTCTTACACTCACGCCACCACCACCACCACCACCACCACCACCACCACCACCACCACCACCACCACCACCACCACCAACAACAACAACAACAACAACAACAACAACAACAACAACAACAACAACAACAACAAAAGAGGCTTATCGGTCGTGGTGCACATAACTTGTGTCCTGAATGCAGTTCATGGAGGCAATGATCGGGAAGAACATATCTTACCTAGTCAAAACCCTGCGTCGCGTTCCTTAGGAACGACTATTCACTCGGCAAAGATTTGCTTACATAGTTTCTTTATTCCATCAGGAACCTCTCTTACATCAATCAATACAATATCAACAGAGCGCTCGTGATGGATATTGAATGAGAATGATACCTTGCTTAAGATGCCCACATATTCTCAAACCGCCTGAGAGAAACTAGGTTCTGCACATTCATTTGCCTGTGAAGAAACTTATATCACGCACAAACATCATTGAAACGCTCAGCCCGCAGTCTACGCGGAAGACCGAAAGGTACACGCAGGCGTGCAGGTGTATGCACGTAGAGATATAAGCGTTCCAAAATACCGCACAACAGCGAGGATAAAAGGATGAGATGAAAAACGCTGCGAGCGCCTCCGCTGTCCACTTTAGGGTAAGTCTTCCTTCAGCACAGCCACAGCAAATTCAATACTTGGGTTTAGAAAAGAAAAGAAGAAAAGCAACGCTAATTTAAAGAAAACGCCCATAAAGAAGTTTGTATACCGGCGAAGAAATAATATCCCAGGCGTGCGCTTCTCCCGATATTGTTAGCCCCGCATCCACCTCGACAAGCGCACGGCAGCAACGTCGTCGTTGTCAAGCCCTCATCGCTGCATGCTTCAGAGCTTCTTTCTTCTTCCGGCGTGCACTCTATGGGTGTTTTTGTGTCGCTTGAACTAAATAACTCCGCTTCCTGCGTGTATGCGCTGTCTCCAATATGCAAGTGCACTCTCAACGCAGAGAAGACAGCAGGGTAAAGAAGAAACGCTGCTTTCGCTAATGCTCACGTCTCTCCCACTTCCCTTTCTCTCTCTCTCTTTCTCTTTACTGGTTTCCCGTACTTCTTTAACGGAAAAGTGCGGAAGCGACAGGCGGAAGATAGGGGAAGGCAGGAGCAAAAGCGCCGAGCGGGGCGATGGATCGCCCATCAGGGATCGGTTGGCGTGGTACAACGTTGATAGGAATGAACGGGTCGCAGCAAGGCGCTTACTTATTTAAAGGCTAATATTTTGAATAGGGAAGAAAAAGGAATCGAGAGCGGAGGGAACATGATGGGGGGTGGGCAAAGATAATCGACTTCTTTGGCAGAGGCCGAATGCCGTACAGGGAGGTAAGGGGTTGCCCGGCCTACGTATAAACTATAAACGAAAAGCCCCAAGCCAAGCTTCAGCCGGGACCCTGCCTTGGGTTAACGGCTTTCCTTCTGCCCGCGCTTCTGGCGTAGAGACCAGCGTGTCGCACGTCGGGGTTGTACAGCTACTTTATCGAACGTCGCAGATCACAGATACAAGGACTCGTCCAAGCACGCACGCACTTGTAAGAGGATAGTTTCGGATTGAACGTGATTGACGGCTTGCAACCACGACCGATGTTTCTGTACCTCACGTCGTCTTGATTCTTGGCCGCCGCATTTCGCTCGTGCTACAGCGGAGCCACTTAAAAGTTTGCGCAGCGCTTAGTACCTGACTTCATACTTCTTCGTGGCAATGTGTATATGCTTTTGTTCCATCAGCCTCGGCAACAAGTACAATCGCGCATTGGCATCAATGTACTGGAAACGATTCTGTCGCGCAGCCCAGAAATTGACGTTTTGTAACAAAGGCGGAGAGGCAGAGAAAAGGGCTCGCGATGCAGCTTTAACGACGGTGCCGATTCTTCGTAATAGAAGATTTGAGAAGCGATGAGGAACAAATAGCTGCGGCCCAAATAGAAAAAAAAAAATATGGAGAATAGCAGGGAGCGAGAAAGATCACACAAAATGTGGGAGTAGCTTAGCTGGGAACAAATGTACGAACATCTGTAGCACTGTACGCTCCTATCTGCCGCAACAGAACGAAGGAACAAAACTATGTTCATGCTGGTACGAACGCACAAGCAAGCAAAGAAACAAAGAAACACCCGAAAAAATAATATAGAGACCACCGTTGGACACCATATGACTTCTAATAATAATTACTGGGATTTTACGTCCCAAAATTACGATATGATTATGAGGAATGCCGTAGGGAAGGGCTCTGGAAATTTCGACCATATGGGATTTTTTAACGTGCCCCTAAATCTAAGCACACGGGTCTCCACCATTCGCGGCCGCCGTGACCGGGATTCGACACCGCGACCTTCGGGTCAGCAGTCAAGCACCATAGCCCTAGAACACCACGGCGGTTAACCAAATGACTTCTATTAGACTTTTCGGCATATGCGCGAATTACGTACCAGCGAGCGTGAAGACACTGATATTATCTTAAGGGTTTGGGTATAGATGCCCTAAGCAAGTTTATCCTGAAAAGTATTGCCCCTGGACGCGTACAAGCTGGTTAATACTGCAACTTCTTTGTTCGTGTCACTGACGGACCGCCCACACAGTCGTCGCAGCTTTGAATGGTAGCAAAAGCGTGAGACATTTTTTCCGACCCCCTGGGATTTGCATACATGCACTGCACTGCACGCGTAGGAATGAGGGCTGGAGTGCCAAAGTCCAGTAAATGGTCGACAGTACTTTAGTACCATAACGTTAATTTGTAAAACCGAAGCGACAACGCTTTGATGTCATTTCCCATATCAACGTAAGAATATTGTTAATATGGTACCCTTTTCCCCCCTTTTAGCTCTCTCTTTGATGCCTTCTCGCCTTTTATGTATTTTTATTCAATTGAACCGTTTCCACAGCACAGGGTAGCAAGCCTGTATCTATAGTAGCTAACCTAGTATATTTTCCATCTCTCTTATCTCTCCTGTCTTAAAGGGGTCATGAAGCACCCCTTGGGCTTGTTGTAAAAACACATCCTGCGGAAAGCTGACACGGCTATGAACTGCTCAGCCAAATATTGCAGTCGTGCGCGCCGCGTAAAGGCTACAAGCGGAACGCGAAGTTGCTGTTTCCTCAGGCGCCCTCTTTTCAAACAGAGGTCGGTCCTCAGTCTCGTCGCTGGGCGGGGCGTCTGCCCGTTGACGTCGCGATCTGCCTGTTCACGTCGCAAAAGACATAGCATCCTCATTGGCCGATAGCGGACATAAATCGAGAGCGTCGTTCGGATCAGATGCGCTTCTTGCCATGGGGTGCCGCCACTTGCCGGCGCCGCACTCCTCAGTGAACGGTAGCCGCACTAGCGCACGCAAATCACAGCGGGAGAGCGATCGCGTTTCATGACGCGCGCTGACGTAACTTCTTTCCCCCGTGCCATCCCTCCCTGTGTAGCTTCCAGTGCTCGTCGGTACGAGAAAAGAGAGAAAGCGCTGAGAGCATGCTTCAAACCCCTGTAACTCCGTTCATTCTTGACGGATTCGAGAAATTTTTGCGGCAATCGATTCGGGAGGCAGTAAACTCCTATACGGAGGTCATTAGATCATTACTTGGAAAAGTGGTTCATGACCCCTCTAACAATAACCGTATGGGCCGTGATAAAAAGAAAGACACTGATCATAATATGGTGAAAAAAATGAACGTCAACACAAATAAACAGACTACAAGTACTCGCAAATGATTTTGCTCGCCTAGAATCGCGAAAACACTGGCGCATCGACGGCACGTACGCATGCCCCAGCTGTCTCTGTTGCTTTTTTGCTCACGCTGAGGTGGATCGATACACGGCCCTTCAATATACCCAGGACACGAAAACAAAGCCTTATCCGACAGCTGGAACTGGCTCTGCCGTGTATATAGTTTGGGCCACGCTAAAAGTGTGTCAGCAGAGTCATGAGTAGTGTACCAATTAGTCGCCGCCGCAATTGGCTCGGATTGAAAAAAAATATATAGCTAAACAAAGGTAAGGCTATATAGGACACTTATCCTTACCAATTGAGGTACAGAGAGAGAGAGAGCAACATTCTTCTTCGCCGAAATTACCATGAAGCGGACCGGAACGTTTGTGCAGGTACGCTGCTGTGAAGAGAGTGACAGTGGCGGCTGTGCGCGTGAAAAGTGTGAGTTGTTCGGAGATTTCGCGAATAAATTAGCTACGCGCAGTTTAATGTCACCGCCATGCCTACATATATACCCGCACGCTCGTAGGCTGCCGAAATGGGCGCCACGGTGCGAATGAAATCGCAGCGGAAATGAAGACAGAAGAAAGACCGAAAGCGCGTGGTGCGAGCGTCGAGGGACTACAGGGGAGTAGGATACTACGAGCGGCGGCAGCTCATTTGGGAAGAAGTGCTCGTTGAGTGGAGAAGCAAGAAGGATGGACACATACTTATAAGCTAGAGAGATGTATAGCCTGAAAGGCTGATATATGCCGTGCCAGAAGTTATTGGCGTGTGTAATTAGTCCGATAGATGTACCCGCCGGAGAAGTTAAAGTCGATACTTCTCTCCTAACCAACTGTTGTGTATATATAGTTTAGAGTTAGGCTACTCAAACAAACATGCCCAAAGGCTGAGTGATCAATTAAAATGTACAGAAAACTCGCAATGTCTTAGCGCACATCTGAGAGAGTCAATATTGCCACATTCAAGGTGACAAAAAAGATAACTTACTTGAAGCTTAAGGTTCACCGTAAACTATAAATACATTTGCGGTGGTCGGATGAAACTCCTTGTTTAGTTGAAAGCGTAAAAAGGAGCATCTCGTACACTGAAACAACACGGCTCTTCCCTGACTCGTACAGTGATATGGCGAACGACTGGACATCCCTTGCGTCCAGTCAACGAGGCAACGTAACATAGTGTAGAGCAGCGACGGTGCTCCTTCGCGGAGGCTTCGCGAGGAACTCCCGCCCCGACGTAGCGTGAACAGGGTCGGGAACCCCCTCCCTTGCAAGCAGACAGAGTACAAACTAGCGCGAGCTTCTGACCAACGCCGCACAGCGATATATAACTGTCTCTCAACCATAATCCTCCGAACGTAGACGCCATAGATGTCACTTTAATGTGCAAGTTAATAGGATAGCTTTCAGTAATAACAAAAGAAAGTGTTTGTGATGTCCAGCCTTTGGTTTCTGAAACGCCAACTAAGGCAGCTCCGAAGCCTCGAAAATCGGCAACTTCTAACACATTGCCAACTTAGTTTACGACACAACCTAATTGCGACTGGAGTGAGGTAGACAGTAAAGCATTACTCCAATAAAAAAAAAGATCCATGAAAAAAAAAGAAAAAACCTATGGCAGGAGGAATCCACCCTCAGATTCTCAGCCGAAGTCTCTACCACTACGACACGCTCCAGCGCAACACTCTTACCGTAAAAAAGACTAGTCAAAACAGAGCTCACCGCTCGGATTCATCTGTACGGGTCGCATACTGAAGATAGACGCGATCTTCCTTTCCAAATAAAATTCGCGTCTTCATAACACACAAACAGCTGCCGACCACGAATGACATTGAATAACGTGTATTTTCTCGCGCAATCGACGATACACTAGTACAGCGGCCGTGTCAGTGTACTGCTTTGCATCTCAATAGATAGGTGAAACTATATACATAACCGATCGCCAAACACCAAATCGAACGTGCAAAAAAGTATGCCATCATGTTAATGCAACAAGGCGTACTAATTGACAAGTCTGTGTCAGCTAAGTGCCGGCGACTGCGCCCGGCGGCTTTCGGTGGCTTCCGGGGTGCGTTTGCTGAAAGCGCGTCGTTACATGCCTATCGCTTCTTGTACGGACACCGTACGCAAGAAAAAAAATGGTTCATTCAAGTTAACCGATACTAAAGCTCTACTGCACACTCATTCTTACACTTCCGAATTGCGTATCCTTAAAGCCAGAAGCGCCGACAGCATGTACACACGGACTCGGCAGATGCGCTAGGCCTACCTTCGCTGGGAGTCGTACGGGTCATATGGAGTGCGACCGATCTCGGCGCAAGTGGCTGGCGAAGGTTGAAGAATGCGCATTTTAGCGTCGACAGCTTTTCACTGTTACATTAAAGTGCAACCGAGGTAAGCGAAAGTGCGAGAATCGCCAGAGATGCGTTTGCATTGTGGTTATGTTGACCGGCGTTGCTTTTCTGGCGTACGTGCCGCGCCTGCCGTGGCACCGTATGTCCGATCGGACGCCAGATCGTAACGTCGTAAAGTATTCATCAGCCAGCCCTGGTAAAAGGTCGTCGCAAGTGTATTTGTAAGCGCGTGGCTAGAACTCTCAAACTGCATGCTGTACTGCATGGAGCCAATATGATAGAGTCCCAGCTGATATTTGGAATTTACTAATGAAAAGTGTGTTGAATATTATGCTGTTTTATAGTAAAAGGTCGATGTGCCAACAGTATCCCAATAGATTGACACGTGTTCCGTCTATATTTGCTGTTTAAATACGCACAGCAGAGCTGTTGCCACTAGCACTGACAGGGGGGCAAAACATCATGGATATATATACCAGTTACCGGGTGTGTGGTTGTGTGCAGCGCCATTAGTGCATATGTTCAGTGCTGCTGTGTTGTGTATGAATGAGTGTGCGGATGTGAGTTCTGTGTCTGTGAGAGGTAAGCTTCACGCATTCCGGTAAGGTTCACTGTTACATTGTCCCCCTTTTTTAGACGTTAGTCATAGCAGCAAGAGTGATTCTACTCTTGGAGGGAGTTCATGCACTCTAGCGCAACCAGCATTGTAAAACTGCGAGGGAGTAGCGTAATTCCAGCCGAGAGTGTATGTAATCCATTTCAAAAGCGTGACATTACTCTGGCGAGGGAGCTTGTTTACTCTCGTTCAACCAGAGTACCAAAACTCTGTCGAGAGAGTGTGCCTACTCTGTGCAGCAGAGAGTTCCCAGCACTCCTGAAAAGGGAGTGAAATATGGGGCAAGCATTTACTCTCGCAAAGAGAGTTGCTAGCACTCTCTTGCCGCTACGAGTGTAATGCAGCTTTCGCTGTGTCGTGAAGGAAGAGTAAAACGCGATGCCAGCCGACTGCTGATGCACGATCGTTCGAAATATCAGGGAACGGGGTGCGCCGCCAAGCTCCTGACGTGCCGCGTCACCTTTATTTTGATTCAACGCCCCGAAATATTTCATAACTGAAGGGCATATAAAGTCATTCTTCAGCATTAAATGACTAATCCCAATGACGCCGAGCTTGATGGATGGCACGAAAGCGACAGCGACGCTGACGCAGGGCTGCTCTCGACACCGACGACGCCGCGTAGGGAGACGTTACTGGACGGACAGAGTTTCATAAGGTATAAAGTATAGAAAAGGAAGACTTCCACCATTCCGGCCTCCCATCCACGCGGGCGTGCTCCGGGCGGGGACGCGTATAATTGGTATTAACGAGGTTTCCTGGTGGTAGTCGCAGTCGAGGGACGTACGCAGCAAAGACCTGCGCCTTTGCTAGAGAAGTAGGAGGAACTGGGATCAGTGGCTTCTCCTCGTGGCACTGTGACTTGCCTGAGAGAACGGGTAAATGGACGTATCTGAAGTACGGGCTGACCGTCGCGCAGGTATTATGACCGTGTGATTTGTGCAAGTCCGCATCGTCGACAGCCGTTTGTACGCGCAAGCACTCAAGTACGCACACGCAGAGGCCTGTTTGAAAAAGCGAGTAAGAGGACGGGAAATCTAGCTTAACGTGGCTCACATATCTTCACACGCAATAGTGAGCGATGAACCTTTGTGACGTGAGCTTTGGACGGACCCACTCATTACAGAACGCCTCCTACACCAGTACTTGTTCCAAAACACGGTCGCCCTAAAACTATCCCTTAGTTTACTTCTTCTTACTCGCTTTAATCCCATTTGCCACGCATAGCGTGGACAACCAGAAGCGGGTATAATAGCTGGCAGTACCTTTCTTTTCTGACATTCTCCTCCTCCGTACACTGACAACACCTTGCTCCATCTTCTTTCTTTCATTTAATCCCTTAATCCCTTCCCCCCCAGTGTAGGGTAGGAAACCGGACACGCATCCGGTTTACCTTTCCTTCCTTCGACCCTCCCCCTCCTCCTCCGTATACCTGTGCATTCTCAGACGAGGTGATGAATATTTGTAGCCAGCTGCCTTGCGCACACGCAGCAGCATCACACGCTTCTTTCTTTCTTTTTTTTTCTTTTGGTTTGGTACTCCTCTAGCTCTATTGGTCATCGACAGTGGTAAATTGCCCCTGTACAAAAATATATTATCCTTTACTAGGAAAACACCAGAACATACACGCACGGTGGCTGGTGTTTGCTTGGAACTACAAGTTCGCACTTTTTATCCTGCACATTTAATGTGCGTCTGTACTCAACAAATTCTAGTGCTTCAATCTCGCGCGAGGAACAAGGTCTTAACAACGCCAGAAAATGTAGAATAAAAAAGAAATGCGCAGCTTGCCCTTATAGTCGCGCAAGGCTGGGGCACAGCAGAACTGGTCGGCACTCGGCTGGTTCTGGCTTGACTATATAGGCGCACGTGCATTCACACGCCGATGCATGAAGTGTTCACGTGAACACGCTGTAAATGACGAGTGTCGGCTAGGTATCGATCGGTTTAGATGGGGTATCCCTTGGCAATCACAGCACCAAGTAGCTTAATTACCTAAAATCTCTTTTTTTTCGTCTGTTTTCTTTCTTTCTCTCTCTATTTCTCTCTATGTCCTTCTGTCTCTTTATATTACTTCCCTTTTTTTCTCTTTCTTTCTCTTGCTTTCTTTCTATTTCCTTCTCTCTCTCTCTCTCTATGCTCATTCTCTCGCCCATTCGAGTTATAGCATGCCACGCTGGATAAATCGGCGCAGCGGGAGAGTTCGCGGAGCGAAGCAGAAGATGAATAAGAGAGCGCGCGCCGGCATGGTGATGGTTGTTTCTTGTCTAGGTATGAGCCACAGCTTCTAGGGTCTGGTCTACTCTACTCTTGTTTACATCGCGAAACGGACAAACGGCGGGCATAATTAATAGCTCAGTTGTAAAACGTTTTGCTGACAGCCTCGACATATTTCAGAGTCGACATATTTCAGTTTGGAAATAAGTTACATTGCTGAGGCGGGAGTACACTCGATAGTGTCACGAAAGCTTAGGTCTTCAAGACAAAGCTATGTCACGAGACCACCATTCGGCGCTATTTCCCACGAATATATGCCACGACCTTCCGTAATATGCAAATATTACGTCCAACCTGTCAAGGGTGTAGCCGATGGGTGGCACGCCAGCCACGTGCAGCTGCCGAACTTTCTGGCCACCGAAGGACATACAGGATAAAACAAAACGAACAACACATGACCAGGGAAAAATTCCGGGCTACGCCACTGCGATCTCTTTCAGATGTCTCAAGTGCAGTTCCATACTCGATCTCATATAGCTTTCCTACAGTGTGCCCGTAAGACAATGACTGCTACGGCGATACTGCGTACCGCTACATAGGGGTGAGGCAAACGATGCAAAATTACTTCTATTTTAACTCATGCCACCGTCTTTGCTGCCAATGCTGCCATTTCCTCTCCCCAAAGTAACTGGCCATTGAAATGCAACCGTATTTAAAGTGCGCTGGAGCAGAACTTTGCAGTTTATCCTCGAAACTATGGTGCTATAGCGTCATGGAAACAGAAAAAAAGAAAACCCAGCGAACAACGGCCGGAAAGCTTCTCGATCGAACAGAGATCTGGGCAATCCAGCAGTATTTTAGCAGACAGGAGGAAGAAGAAAGAGAGGCCAACTGTGAGAACAATTATGCAAATTGCTCTAAATTGCGCAGCGCATTTAGACGACGCTCAGACGCGAGGCGCCCGAGCGCACGCGAAGTGATATGCAAAACTCAAACCATTAAGTCTTCTTCTTGTCTCTCTGGCTGCCGAACGATGCAACGAGCCTCCCTGGGTTGGTCGCCTGTGATGCTATTTCACTGCCCTCCGTCGTCCAGCTGTTTTTTTTTCCGACGTTCTGTAGCAATCACAATTCCGGGTGCCCGTCAGTAAGTAATCGGCAAGCACTGCGTGAGGCCTTAACTTATGACTCCATTCGGTGATGGACACTGAGTTGCCAGAGGAGCGAATCGTCCGATTCAAAACGCGAGCGACATTATGTTGCTCCCGTTTGATGTAAAAGAAACCCAGCAACATCTGCAGGAGAAAGCACAGCCGATAGACCTATAAAGCATTGCAATCGGTTTGCCCTTAATTTCGTAGCTGATGTAAACAGTCAAGCTAACAACCTGCGAAGAGCGACGTGAAAGTTGGCGTTAGTTTTGCAGCATGCTCGTCAATTCCAAACTGAACTGCCAACGTGGCACCTGCAAGCTGCGTGGGTTTCGCAAGCTTCTTGTGCACATTCACAGTGTCTGTCCGTACTTTAGTGGATTGAGTAAGTATGATCCGCTGATCGACTGCACAGTTGTCCACACCATTCGATCGGGTTATTACTTCGTTTATGCCAGTGCTGGAAGGACAATAAGTGAGGCTACAGTGCTAAAACAATCCAGGTGTGGTGGTGGTGGGGTTGGTTGTGATGTTGGTGATGGTGATGAATGATGGTGACGAACATCTTTTTTTTCCTCTCTGTTCTTCCTTCTCAACGTGTAGACACGTCAGGAACTTGCACGAGCCGCTGTCGTTCTTGATATCCATGCTCCTTAACCAAATATTTTACTTGCTACTCGTAATTAACCAGATGAATAAGAAGGTCTGCCAAGAAACGAGTCAAGGACACGGCTAGTAGAATCGTCGCATCAAGTGCGCGTTCGCGGGAAAATAAAAGGAAGATGGATCTTTCTTGCACCATGGCACCGCTATGTAGCACGTGTGCAGTCGGACCTTAACAACGTTGACACGCCATGTTGCATCGTAGAACGCATTTTTCTTCTCACGTCTCGCTCCGGAAATCGGATGCGCCCGAGTTGCTCGGAGCCAGGAACACAAAATTCGATATACGCTTTTGTAAGAGGCAGTCTGGAACAAAGCGACGCAGGCAGCTCGCTGAAACAGAAGCGACTATTTGCGTGCAGCTTTCAGCCACGTATAAAGTCATATCGCGTTTCCCGTGAATCGAGAATATTGCCTGCGCTTTCTGTTTCAGCCAATCGAATTTTTCATGCTTTCGTAAGCGCTAGAGAGCAAACAAAAGAAATCCCCTACTAATATCAAAGCGGACTCCTTGCGTGTAGAAACACAGCCTGACGCATGGCTTGTCTAGACATGTTTACGCGTCGCAGGCATGTGTGCGCGCGTTACTGCACTCGAATAATATTAAAAACACTTTGCATTTCGATCGCTTACAAACACGACTGCGAGGGTGTCTACGTTGGCAATAATGCGACTTTCAGCGGAGTCACTGTTTCAGAGGTTGAAGGAAAGAAGATGACTCTTAAGGGCTCGTTTTGTTTGTTAGACACAATATTAATGAGAACTAACAGACAATAACGCCAAGGAAAGTATAGGGGGTGTTATTTAGAATTTAGAATAGTATTTAGTATTTAGTATTTAGTATTTAGAATATGTGAAGAAAGTAAAGTGGACGAAAAAGATAACTTGCCGCCGGCAGGGACCGAACCTGCGACCTTCGAATAACGCGCCCGATGCTCTACCACTGAGCTACGGCGGCGGTCATCCTCCCGTCCACTTTATGAGGTATATATGTGCATTTAAACCTTGGAGTGTTAGTCAGCGCCATTCGCAGCCATGGCGGCGAGTGTGGAACACTCTTTTTCTGCCTTCTGGCGTCACGTAGCACGTGATCTTTTTACGAGCTGGCAGCTGACCAATAATCCCTCGCATACTACCTGAAGGCATCAAGTCTGCCAGAACGAGACCCTCGCTATGAATGAAGGAAAGAAGATGACTCTTAAGGGCTCGTTTTGTTTGTTAGACACAATATTAATGAGAACTAACAGACAATAACGCCAAGGAAAGTATAGGTGGTGTTATCTGTAGTATTTAGAATATAAATGTGAAGAAAGTAAAGTGGACGAAAAGATAACTTGCCGCCGGCAGGGACCGAACCTGCGACCTTCGAATAAAGCGTCCGATGCTCTACCGAGCTACGGCTGCGGTCATCCTCCCGTCCACTTTATGAGGTATATATGTGCATTTAAACCTTGGAGTGTTAGTCAGCGCCATTCGCAGCCATGGCGGCGAGTGTGGAACACTCTTTTACTGCCTTTCTGGCGTCACGTAGCACGTGATCTTTTTTACGAGCTGGCAGCTGACGAATAATCCCTCGCATACTACCTGAAGGCATCAAGTCTGCCAGAACGAGACCCTCGCTATGAATGAAGGAAAGAAGATGACTCTTAAGGGCTCGTTTTGTTTGTTAGACACAATATTAATGAGAACTAACAGACAATAACGCCAAGGAAAGTATAGGGGGTGTTATCTGTAGTATTTAGAATATAAATGTGAAGAAAGTAAAGTGGACGAAAAGATAACTTGCCGCCGGCACGGACCGAACCTGCGACCTTCGAATAACGCGTCCGATGCTCTACCACTGAGCTACGGCGGCGGTCATCCTCCCGCCCACTTTATGAGGTTCGGTCCCTGCCGGCGGCAAGTTATCTTTTCGTCCACTTTACTTTCTGCACATTTATATTCTAAATACTACAGATAACACCCCCTATACTTTCCTTGGCGTTATTGTCTGTTAGTTCTCATTAATATTGTGTCTAACAAACAAAACGAGCCCTTAAGAGTCATCTTCTTTCCTTCATTCATAGCGAGGGTCTCGTTCTGGCAGACTTGATGCCTTCAGGTAGTATGCGAGGGATTATTGGTCAGCTGCCAGCTCGTAAAAAGATCACGTGCTACGTGACGCCAGAAAGGCAGAAAAAGAGTGTTCCACACTCGCCGCCATGGCTGCGAATGGCGCTGACTAACACTCCAAGGTTTAAATGCACATATATACCTCATAAAGTGGACGGGAGGATGAGCGCCGCCGTAGCTCAGTGGTAGAGCATCGGGCGCGTTATTCGAAGGTCGCAGGTTCGGTCCCTGCCGGCGGCAAGTTATCTTTTCGTCCACTTTACTTTCTTCACATTTATATTCTAAATACTACAGATAACACCTCCTATACTTTCCTTGGTGTTATTGTCTGTTAGTTCTCATTAATATTGTTTCAGAGGTTGTTGTTTATTGTTATTACAGTGTGTGTGTGTGTGTGTGTGTGTGTGTGTGTGTGTGTGTGTGCGCGTGCGTGCGTGCGCGCGCGCGCGCTCGTGCGTCTGTTTGTGTCGAAAAGATTTGGCTTAGGTGGGTTATACTGTATTTCCTCCAGGCCGGCACAGTGTTCATATACCTTCACTTACAGTATTCATGGCTTATTCTCATGCAGTGTTCACAGCCAGTGTGCATAGTCTTGCAGACGACGGCAATAACGCGCTGGGAGTGTCGTTATAATTGCTATCAAAAAACAAGCTTGGACACCAGCACAACAAAGACGGTTGCTGGCTTGTGATATAGCGCAAAACTGAAGGCCCCGTCAGTGGTCAATTCTTCAGCCTCACTACAGCCCGAACCTCCTCATTGTCAGCATTATTCCGAGTAAATCCCGCGGAGGCTAACTTTGCTGCTTTTCTCGTCGCATTAGCCCGACTACCTTCGTTGCCTTCAACCAAAGAGCGACCGTCCGTTACCCGTGCGTCATCACTTATCAAAGCGCCGTCAAAAGAAAGCGGCCAGCGAGTGAGTGAGCAGCGCTGCACGATGCCGCGGGCTGCCAATGCGTTTCCTCGCTATCAAGTGTTCAGAGGCGCAGCGCTCGGTGCTGGTGCCTTCGAGGCATTGGGCATCGATTCATGCCGTCTTACAGTCATCACTACACTTCTTTCTCGCTATATTTTTCCCTTTAGGCCTAGACAAGCGTTATCTGATTATCCCCTCCCCCCATTACTTCTGTTCTATATTCCCCATCGGACAAGTAATAATAATAAAAGAAACTGCTATCTCAAACGTGTCTTGGTGTTAGTACGTTGCGCTTTAGTCTTTCACTTATGTTTGACTTTGACTAAGTTGCGCCTTAGTCTTTGACTTATGTTTCACGTAGCCATGAAAGAAGAAGGAAAGAAAAGGACAGTGTGAAATCGCCTCAGGAAGTCGTAACCTAGAACCTATGGCAACGGTTAGCATCGGATTTCTCACGCCTCCGTCTGGGTATTCAATTACACTGACTTGCGGTGCACTCTTTCATCCACCCTGAGCACACCACTGCAGGAGGCCGATTCGTGAGGCTGGACGTTCGAGCACGTCAATACGTCCGGCATTTCTGGAACGCGCGCTTCCACTTCTGCAGCAAATAACGAAAGCAGGCGCTTCACTCCTGCCTTCGTCCTAGTCGACGCGTCGACACCAGAATTCGCGGTAGTCTCTTGCACAGTGTATGTGCCGTAATTGTTGCCACGATTCTTGCACTTTGCTTGGGGAAGCGTTAACGATCTCGCGATTGGGTTTGCTTCGTCCTTTCTGCTACACCGCGGGGTACGTCATCATGTACAGGTCATCATTGCCATTGAGCAGATGCCTTAGCCAACGGAGAACTTTCACGGCAACCGACAGTAAGCTGCTCCTGTGAATGAACAACGGCCAAAAGATAAAATCCGAGGCCATTTTCGTTGTTTATGTAATTCGCTGCGTGTGCACTGAGTTACAAGAGGACTCAACCGCGCCAAGTCAACGCGGCTCGACAGGATAAGAAGGAGGTCGGCCTGCACTCCTTCGTGGACCTTTAAAATAAGAGGTGCTACCTTTCCATTCTGCACGTAGTGTAATGAAATGGGCGATACAGATCATTACATATGGTCGCGCATGCGATTTTGCAGGAAAAGGGGGAAGCTTATGGACAGAACGGAAAAAAGTGGGTTTCTCCACGAGTGCATTGGACATATTGTGTTTCCGGAAGGTGCGCTGATGATTCGCAAGGAAGCATCGGTTATTGTCTTAAATTATCTGAGTGAGACTGTCTTAAGTGACACTTGGTAAACACAATACCGGAAGGAGACGCTTGGGTGGAGGAATTGGGGCTAGGACTGCCAGGCTAAAACCGCCTGTAGCGACAGCACCACCACCGCTGGCATCGTCAGTGACATCCGTGCAATGCGCATACCATTCAAGGAACGCGTACACACAGCTCAACGTGCTTCGTCACAAAGTCACGGTCTTTGGATATAGCCGAAAGTGTTGGTATACTGTCACAGAAAAGTAGTTGAGAGCGGCTTGTATACCTGAATTGTCTTCATTTTATGTGACTTATATAATAATAATAATAATTACCAGCACTCAAAGCGACATATCTTACACTGGTGTTTGAGCTTACGATTGAATTGAAATTACTGCATGCAGTGAGGAGGTTATTTTTGGAGAAACCAGCATGGTTCCATCCGGCATATTCTCTCGATTATTTTATTTCTTTCAGCATTTGTAATTTGATTCTGAGGTTATCGCATTGTCTTCAATGGCTGCATTTCCTGAATGGCATTGCATAGAAAATTCGGCAGCATCGCAGTAGTGGCGCAAGGCCTGAAGGAAGAGCGCAACTTTTCTTTCTTTCTCTTTCTTCTGTTTCTTGTATCTAGATTTTGTATCTGTTTCTTTCTATTTCTTCCGTTCTCTCTGTATCTGTTTCTTTCTCTTTCTGTCTGTTCTTTGTTTTCTATCTCTTTTGCGTGTGTGTTTCTTTCTCTCTCTTTCTATGTCTTTCTCTGGCTTTCTATCTTTTTATGTCTTTATTCCCTTTATTTCTCTCAATTTTTTCTCTTCTCTTTCTTTCTGTCGCTTTCTCTTTCTCTCTCTCTTTTTGCACGAGTTCGTTTCGTTCTATACTGGCACCTGCTGGAGCGCGTACCCACCTGAGTGTGTTTGCCCTTCACTGTAAAGAGAATGAACGAGAGCACGTGCCGATTCATGATGATATAGTTCTTTTACGACGGAGCACAATGTTACCGACAGCTTAAACAGCTTCGCTCTTAAAAGGCAAACAACCATTGTAAAACTCACCTGACTGCTACTAATTCACAGACTTCGGACGTTCAGTTCAGTACTCGTGAAGTAAACAAGAGCAGGCTATTTGGTGAAGCCACTACACAGCTGAATGGGTAGCGCAGGCTAAGCCAATGACAAAAGAAAGACTACATTCGACACCACACAGCGCTACGTGCTCACATGCTATACTAATAAGCCCAATTGCCACCCTTTCCACTACATAAGTTGCTATCTTTGCCTTAACGAGCTGTGGCACTTACGCCGAACTGTGTATGCACGCAAACTCGGAGTCCGAATGCATGTATACAGGATTCATCGCTTTACTGCCGCGTGATTTAGTTCACCAAATCCGTGCAGCAACGCTAAATATAGGGCGTGCACTAACCAAGCAGGTAGCTTACTAATTCAACTTGTTTGCTGAAGCTCACCAAGCGGTAGGCTGTCTGCACGTAGACACTGCACATAACGTATGTAGCACGCTGTCGTGACGGCAGTCGTCGCGGCAAAACAGTAGTGGCCGCTCGCGCTGCGGACATCAAGGACACACTTTACCAAAACAACCTGGTTATGGGAATGGTATGTCGATATTCGGTTAACTACAGCTAACGGCCCACGGTCGTGTGGCTGCACGAAGCGCCGTTCTTCAGAAACCCGGTATAGCGTTGCGTGCGAACGGCCGCCGCCAAGCGAATGGTCTCGCCGTGCGAACGCAGCCGTCATACACGCCACGGCCAGCGTCCTGAAATTATCGCGATCGAAGGAGCCTCTTAACAAAGCCCATTGGAGCATTGTTTGCGCCGCGCGTCAGTGACAGCGGACGGCCACTCGTTTCCGCCTCGCACACACGTACTCTCACACGGGTGTCCCGGGTGATATCTTCAGCGCTCGAGAGGGCCCTTCTATGGCTTTGGCGATGTCACTTCGGGAACTCGAAAAAAAAAAAAAGGCTGACGGGCAGCCGCGCCCCGTGCATTATTCTAATCGCTATAGAGAGTAGGCATTAATTATCAGTCGCTCGTTCGTTCGGCGGCGTTGGACAGTGCACCGTTTGCTCCACGTTTCTAAATCTTTGCTTAATTTTTTTATGTCGTTTTGCATGATCGGTGCCGAAGGCGTAAAATGCCTAGCTGCAACAAACTCAGGGATCATAGGGAAACTAGTAAACGGAAGAGAGCGACACGAAGGCAGTAAAGAAAGAGGGGAAAAGCATTGGAGAAACAGGAAAGTTAACGATAAACTTTGTACGAAAGCTTCCCGGTCATTTAAATACTAATGACCTATACAACTGTCATGTCAGAGCTGAGTGTGCTAACTAAATTACTGCCCTTGCTGAAATTCCAGCCGACCCAACCCACAAGATGCGTTGTTACACATGTGATCGTCCCCGTTTGTCCGTGGTTGACGCGAAAGATTTTAAACGTGCTAAATACTGAGGAATGTTGCTACTGCAAATAGAAGCGCGAGAAAAATAAGAAGTATCATTAGGTTGAATTTAAATTATAGTTAATAAATATGCATCACTAATGAGGGCCACGTGAAGACGAAGTATAATGGCCGGCTTATTGAAAAAGCCTCTCGCAACGGCAAAGTATCTGTAATATTACTATATAGGTTAAAGGAAGGCCGCCTACGCAAAGCACTCTCATAGCGAGTGTAAACGTTAACGTAATCGAAGATTTAAAGTATTTCTTTTTATACTGGTATCGGTGTATTGTTAGCTGCCGACATCGCGGACACTGAGAACACTTTATTTGCTTAAAATACTGCTTCAAGCATTTTCTGTCATTTACGACATTGAATTATGCGAGGTTGTGCTCACTGTTCTCACATTAGCACTCAATAGAGCTATCAGCCCGGATATATTTACAATGCAACTTATGAGCGCAAAATTCTGACATCAAAACTCCTACCATATCCGATATTTTCAACAACTTTCTGCGCAGCTCAGCATATCAGTAACGTTCCAATACCGAAAAGTTGTTCACGCGTACGAAGAAGAAGAATGCGCATATCCGTCCATCTATCAGCCAGTTTCAACGCCAGTCATTTATAGATAATATCTTTGAAGTAGTTATACCAAGTTGATTGTACTAGTTTTTATAAATAAATAAACTTACTATATCCACAACATAACCAATGCCTAAACAGCCGACAGCATCGGCAGTGCCGGTTTGACCACCGGCAACTAATACAGTCTTGGATAATTATGAAGTTGAAGTAGTTAAGTTCGTAGACCTAAACAAGACCTTCGACATGCTTGATTGTAGTGCTCTTTACTATGCACAAATCATAGCATTAGATTTCAGGCCCGGACCTTGGCACTGTTATCACAATTTGCAACTATGAGAGTACCGCGAGATTCGTTCTTGTGTGGTGACCTCTATTTGTTATTTATATGTAGCCAATTTTAAGCAGACGTTATGCGGCTAAAAACAAAAGGTAATATGCATCAATGACGCCTCCTACTCAAGTCTCATATTTAGAACGAGTAGCAAACCTTGAACTACATAGAACTAACATTGGTATAAAGCAAACGATCTAGCCATAACATGATGAAACTAAATCATAAACATAATATATTAATATTTATGCAACAAATTAATACTACTACTACAACTGGGTGATTCCACGTAAGATCGAACAAACGATGGCTGGTCGACCTCTTAAATTTATTTCAAAATTTTATATATTATTGCCTTATGAGTGGAAAGAGAAGATCCGTAATTTGTTTTGCCGCCAAAAATTTTTTCGAACCACAGGAAATCAATAATGACGAAGAGGTGGAGTGGAGCGCTCATCCGCTCTGCTGTTTTGGCCAACTTTCGTTATGAATTGCACAAAATATATTAAAGTTAGGTAGCTGAAATTTCTTTAACTAAATACAGTAAAACCTCGGTGATACGAATCTCGCGGGGTGACCAAAAATATTCGTATCATCCGAAATTCGTATCACCAGAAAACATAGAAAATTAGTATGCGACAAACGAAAGTTGGCATACGTTTTGATTCAGTGTTTCTCAGGGCCGCAGCGACGTCATGAACAGCTCTGAATGATCGCCAGTAAAGTTTTTTGACGTCAACGATCATACTTATGCTCGTAACTATATGGTGCATGCGCGCGTGTGTTACCGCTAGTAGCCCCTTCCTAATCTTATTACGCTTTTCTGCATGACATTGGAGTACTGCGGCGAAAGTGACTTAGGAAGCGGCTTGCACGCGATAGATGACGGAAAGAAAATTTTTAAATCACTCTCCTTTGATGCTGTATTTTCTTATCGCGGTGGTGTTGGGGGTGCTTTTCGTGAGGATTTACGGCCATGCCGCGCTATCGGGAGGTTTGCTCAAAATTCGGGAGTCCCCCTGCATATCGGAGAGTTGGCAGTTGTGCGCGTATATTGCAAGGCCTAGCTCCTTCGCCAAGACCGTCCGCTTCGTCTCTTGGGGTTTTCGTCCACCTTTCATGGGACTTCATGACGGACCCACAGCCCAAGTTTCAGTCTTGTTTCATAGAACGTCTGATTGCGTGGACACGGCTTGCATCGACGTGCCAGGCACTTGTTAACACAGTACAACGACGCTGCCGCATCGAGCACAGGAGCACGCGTTAACGCGTCGGAAAAAAAAAACGCCACGTCATCGTCATCTGGAATCTAAACGCGAAGGCGCATAAAGGCCTCCAAGATTCGCGCGCGTGCTATCTCGGAGGCAACGACACACCGTTGATGGTCGCGCAACGCGCATGCCCGCTCGTGACTGTCGCGCCTTCCCCGACAGCGCGGCCAGCACCTGTTCGTACCTGTGCGCTAGCGTACTTTCGTATCAAACGTCGCGGTGTGAAATCGGTTCGCAACACCGTACTCCAATACATTGCAGGCTAATGGGCCTTAGCCAGGACCAAAGAAAAATTCGTGTCACCCCAAATTCGTACGAGCAGTCTTCGTATCACCGAGGTTTTACTGTATATGCATGATTTTGATCTGCTCAGGTATATTTTAGTTTTTTGTGTAGTGTAGATGTTTTTATAAAAAAACCTCAAAATTGGCCCAGGAAATGTATTTTCTTTACTTTGAAGGTCTTTATCTCAAAAAAGCCTTGTAGTAGAGCGCGAAAATTCAGCATTACGTTTCTTCGCATGCGTATCTACCAAACTGCCGAATCTAATATTTATATAATTTTTCAATAATATAATATCTGGGGTTTAACGTCCCAAACCACGATATGATTATGAGAGACGCCGTAGTGGAGGGCTCCGGAAATTCGACCACCTGGGGTTCTTTAACGTGCACCTAAATCTAAGTACACGGCCTCAAACATTTTCGCCTCCATCGAAAATGCAGCGCCGCGGCCGGGATTCGATCCCGCGACCTTCGGGTCAGCAGTCGAGCGCCATAACCACTAGACCACTATATAATTTTTCAGTAAAGAGTTATGATCGGGCTAATTTCAAGAAAACACCGAACAATGAAACCTTCTGACGACAATTAAAAAAGAAAACCCATTTTTTTATATTTCTTAAACTTTGTCCACTTATTCTTATCCGCATCAGCTTTCCCAATCATTGAAAACATGTTGCATATGTCGTTGCACTAATAGTTACGGCTCCTCCAATTGGACCCTTAGTCAAGGATTGGCAATTCCGACTTCTTGCCCAGAAAGTGTATAAAATGCAGGCAGGATTGAATTTCTTTTTATTAAAAGGCGAGCAGGTACCGCAAAAGGTGTCGCCGGCCCTGAATACGTTAATTTTGTAATTATTGGTCACTGCAGCGGCCACAAGCGCGGGGCTACCGAGCAGGCGCGCGCGCACCCGAGATGCTCGTTGTAAGAGACGGCGCAGTGAGAGCTCGTTTTTCGCGTCCGCAGACCGATTGAGTTCGAAACAGCAAACCTCTCGGGTGACTTGAACGCACGTGCACCGTTAGTTGCAGTGATCTGGTTAATGACGTCGATTTCTTTTTCAGGGATAAGAATGTCATCGTTAATCTGTGCGTTCCGTGAAGATCTTTCATTGCTGTGG
>NC_051178.1:128299725-128344847 GCF_013339695.2 Rhipicephalus sanguineus
AGTTTCCCATTCTGCAGCCGACAATAACCGCTGTCGAAAGTGGGAGGGGGGGGGGGGCTCCGCCCCTTAACATTACTCAGTGGGGAGGGGGGGAGGGGGGGGGGCTTTCCTCGACCACACGTTCGGCCACAGCTGCAAGGTCTGCGACTGCTTGTGCTCCGACAACCTGACCACAATCGCTACTATAACAACGTGTCACGTCTTTATATGACAGTAGAGGAATTGCACGGAGCTTTCACGGTTTATCCGATTATCTCCGAGCAAGCTCCTCTAACATCATTCACCTCGTGGATATGGTGGGGATTTTTTTTTTTTTTCATTATTGCTGCGGGCCACTACGATAGGCCGTTAAAAGCTTACCTTTCGAGATAATGAGAAAGCAGGCAGACACACAAGAGGAACAAGGGGCAGCTTAAAGGACACAGGTCCGGACCAGTCCTTTATGTACGTACCGGTTAAAATGTAGCAGCGGCTGCACAACAAGCTATTACACTGAACGGTATCGCCTGACGTGGTATACCCTTTCACTTGAACACTGAATGATTAAATCGTTTGGTTTAATATTAACCCTTTCAGAAATAACGCAAAGAAACGCCGTAGTTGAAAGCTCTGGAGTGATTGGAACATCGAACGATTTGTTAACGTGCTTCTAAATGAAATGCAGGTATTTGCATACCAACCTAATCAGAATGCAGCCTTTACAGTCTAGAAATGAACGTTTGCTAAATTTCTTTCCGTTCTTTTTTTAATGATTAACATTAAACCAAACGAATTAATCATTCAGTGTTCAAGTGAAAGGGTGTACCACGTCAGTCGATACAGTTCAGTGTAATAGCTTGTTGTGCAGTCGCTGCTGCATTTTAACCGGTACGTACTGTCTTCATCTGCATAATTCTGACAGATGCCTATGAGATACAACTGGTGACAAGTTTTTCTCGAGACATTGCATTTGTTAACCCTCAGGAAGCCCAATGAAGGATAGCATATGCTCTGATAAAGTAGGTGAAAGACGAAGCAGTCAATAAGGTAAAACGCATTATGGGCACGTCCAGCTAAATGGATAGTAACGGCGTCGAGGAATGTATGTCATTGCCTCTTCTCTCTGTGTCATTCTTGCAGCACACCCTAGCGGGTGGCCATGAATGTATAACTACTAACAGCTGCTCAAACACGCAGTGCGGTTCTTTTTCTTCCATTATTGCTGTTGGCCACTACGATGGGCCTTTAAAAGCTTACCTTTTGAGATAATGAGAAAACAGGTAGCCACACAAGAGGAACAAAGGGCAGCGTAAAGGACAGAGGTCCAGACGAGTCCTTTATGCCGGCATCGGTCAAAGATAAAACAAAAACGCAAAGATGGCTCAGAAGAGGCGGCGCTGCTGACAGAATGGCAATGTCTACGGTACTTCGAGCCAATTTCTTGTGGCGCGCGAGCACTACCGCACGTAATAAAGAAATAAAAAAAAAAATAAGACAGAGAGAGAGAGAAAGAGAGGCAGTGTATGAGATGAGTTGGTCTCGAAACGAAATGTCGCAATAATTCTTTGTTTTTTTCGTGCATCAACACTTCTCATGCCTCGTTGATCACCGGAATCAAGGAACATTTGCTCATTTTTTATTGATTTCTTCGGCTGAGCGCTGCCTTTAAATGACTTTTTTTCGGTGTTTCTTCAACAGCTAATAAAGAAGAAACAGCGATGTCCTCGAGTTCGCCTAAGGCTACCCCTTTCTTCGTTCTTCTTCAAGCGCTGCGACAAGACAGAACGCGCTTGTCTACTTCGGCCATATTTCAGCTATGAGGTTCCCGTTGTCGAACCATAACTGACAGCAAACTGTTACAAAGTATCAGATAAAGGTCATACTCAGCGTTCAAAACATTTCCGCAGTAGTTTAGTAAAAATCAAATAGAATAATAATTAGACACAAGATGCTAACGAGATCAAGGCGTGTGACCATCACGTTTCTGAATGGTGTTTAGAGTGGGATGTAGAAGGCTACGTGCGTTGCACTTTGCCTTTAATAACGCAACCCTCCAGGTCGGTAAACCTCGTCCATAGTATAGTGCATAGAGCACCCCAAATCTTTAAGTATTTGCTTTAAACACACCGAAGAAGCAGGTGTTTACTTTCGTCATTCCTGTTACAGAGATGATGCCAGGCGATTCTTGGTGTAGCTCAGCATAGGATACCTTCGTGCTAAAGAAACAAAAAAAAGGTTACGAGGGATGCCTAGAACTTTCTACGAATGTGAAGGCGAAAGCCATGTTGGACCGATATTGATGTAGAATGAAGCTCTGAGCCCATGCTGCGACGTAGAGGCACTGTTCAATGTTTTCGAAATGCGACAGCCGCTCAAGAGTCCACATCCTAGCGAGCAGAAGCCACCGAATCGGGCCGGCCCCCGACTAGAAGTAAACGGTACTCGCGCGTCTCTCCCTCCCCTCCCCCCCCCTTTCCATTCAGGCCGTGCACGCTTGGCAGGGCCACCGCCGCAGGAATAGTGTGCCTCGATGCGTGCGCCCAAGCTCGCATGAAGTTCCACAAGGTAATATGTTGGGCGAGTTGGTTTCTAGTTTCCATATTTCACAGCGCAAGACGACAACACAGTAAGGAACACAAGACACACGGAGCGCTGACTGACAACTGATATTTTATTGAAACCAGCCAGTCTTTTATACCACTGGTGGCGAGGAGAAACGGGCAAGGTACATGCGCGGAAGGGTCATTAGTGCCGGGAGAAAACAGACCTGCGTCAAACTTCACAGTCAAGATATTTGATTTCATGAAGGCACCCTACGCAGGCATGAAGGCACCCTACGCAGGAACGGTGTGGAGCACGCGCGTCTCACCTTTCTTCACGGCCCTGCTGCGCTGTTGCTCACACAAACGGTGAAGCGACGACACGCGCTCGCATACTTTTCTACTTTTTGGTCCAGACTGCGACCTGGGCACCGGGGCATGAGGGCCTGAATGGGAACCTGCATGCGTACGAGGCGGCTCGCTGCTTTACACATCACCAAGCCACCCCATATCCTGCAATAGAGGACCCTACCCCCCTAGACCCTTGCTAAGCAACGATTCTAAGATATTATAGAGAAAATAGACAGATCTATTCACCCCCACATGGCAAACTCAGCGCTGCGGAGGCGACCGTGCTACGAAGACTACAGACGAACACTTACATAAATCTGCACACTCTCCAACTGATCTACCCCACGGCGTATAAAGACATATGTGCGTGGTGTGGAGCAACACAAACACTTTTTCACATCACGTGGGAATGTGCGGAGCACGGAGAAGAACACGACACAAATGGCACATGGGACGAATGGGAGGCGCTGCTGTCTAGCCCGGCCTAGAGTTACTGTATATGCTACCTTTAGGTAGCAGAGTTGCGCATCTGTCTTCCAAACGCCGCTAGCAACCATGTATTACGGAGAAGCTGACGCGCGCCAATAGTTGTATGTTTCGTCGACGCCGCTGCAGCTAACTGAATTAACACTAGTCATCGATAGTCAATGTTTATCGCCGGTATTCGACACGCCAGACATGTTAATCGGCGAGACGACCGGCATGGCGCCTGCAAAGACGCAGTGCGACTTCACCGCATAGCTGTGGTTGCTAGCCAGACCTATGCGCAACTCTGCTACCTAAAGGTAGCATATACAGTAACTCTAGCCCAGCCCTGAAAGATCAGCTACGACTGTTCCAAAGAGCTGAACGGATGGCTCGTGCCAGTGGGACCTTGGAATAGGGGCACTACCCTGCCGGACAGACTACGCTTTTCCCCCCATATTCCATGCGGGGCACTGGGGTTCTAGACTGTCTGGTTTCTGTACAAAATAAAGTTTTAGTGCTACTGGACCTCACACGACCTTCATTTAAAGATATAGCATTTAAAACTCTTTAGGCATCAACACCAATGGTACAAGAAATTCTGGACTTGACGCTTATTCTTGACTTCGGTGTCTGATACGGGCACACGCACGTCGGCCTCCGTGTACCCTGGTGCGTGGCCTCCGCTATCAGCTCCGGCAACAACGGCGCGTTGCCGGAGCTAATCGCGGAGGCCACGCCTGGTGAATTAATTAACATTGTGTTTCGCGCAGGCAAAGCGGTTCTCAGAGACCACGTAGAAAGAAGCGCGCAGTTGAGATCTGCTCCGCCAGGTGCCCCAAACATGCCAGCTGTTCGCGATCTTTCATTAATGAACTGAATCGATTAATTTTCATTCAATATTCTGACAGCTAATTGACCCTTACCTTAAGCAATGTTATGCTCCGACATCATATATATCCAATATCACTCTTAACTTGGGTCAGAAAAGACTTTTTATGTTTATTCTTAAAACCGGAAGTAAGTGCTCGACCGGAAATGCTTGGAAGAGAAACAAGGTAAACGCGGTGCTCGCGCCACTAAACAGTCATGTGAACTCCAGGCGTACGAGTTGCGCGCTCACTTCGTCTTTACGAAAACGTGAAGCCGAGGCGATAAAGAGGAACCGTCAGGAGGTCTTCAAGAAAGGGAGAAATTGAACTTAAATATGGGATCATGTGCGAACTTGCCTTGCGTATCTGTTTTACCGGGTTCCAGGACTTGCCACATTCGTTCTAACGCGCTATCGTATACTGTAGAACAAATTTTGATGACCAAAAAGATATTTTGAAAAGAGTTCCAACGAATACACTTTCAAGGATGCCAGATAGCTTTCGCCTTTAGACGTCTTAATGTTAGTTAAGGGGTCCCGGGAATTTTTAAGCGCCATATATTGCATTTTTGAAAGCGCGAAATAAATGTGGTTGGCTTGAAATGGCGCATTCTAATCATAAGCGCTATAAAGAGAACCTAAAGACAACAAGCGCTCGACTGAGAAGAAAAGCTGAGCGACTGCTTCAACTGCTCGACGATGTTAAAACACCAGCCAGGAAGGAATGTAGACATTCTAGAATGTCAAAAACAGTAAAAAATGATATCCAAAGGGTTTTCACGCGCCAATACCACATAATTATGAGGTGAACCGTAGTGGTAGACTTGAGATTAACTTAGGCCACCTGGGGCTTTTTAACGTGGTACACCTACATCTAAGTGCACCGCTGCCTTCGCAGATCACCCTCATCGCCCTACCGCGACGTAGGTCGAGATTAAACGGGCTGCTTTCGTTTTCTCTTCTTTTCTCTTGCTTGGAGCCAGCGTAAATCTTACGGAAAAACAAACGCGCTCGCGGCGTTCGTTTTCGTAGAGGTTTTGTTGACGATTAAATGCTACAGTGATGTGGTTTACACTGACGCGCCCTTGCATGCGACCACGACCAATCTCGAAAACTGCTCGCCCCCTATGTGGCATGCATGTCCCACTTCATATTAAGATACATTCGCCCTGAACTCATCAAAAGCCTCTTCGTTCATCTCTCTAGGCTTGTTTTCATTTTTTTTCCCTCCAAGCTCTTTTCACTCCCCCATCCCGTCTCCTCCTCCAAACATTATTGTATCAACGCGACGATTCCTCATTTCCCCCATGGACACGGCGGCGTAACCAACATTTGGGCTTCTTTTTTTTTCGTTTTTTTACAATGGGTACAAACTGTAAATGCTTTATAGCTTAAAGTAAATTGGTTCGAGCTTGTAACACGCTTTACCCGTCTCTTCTTGACTTTATCAGCTGCCTACTCTTCCTCTCTAGATCCACCCACTCCCCAAAACACCCCTATACTGCGACCGCTCTGCGATTGAACCCATCTGTCAGGCGTATAGCGATTGCTCAGCAACAGCGGCATTCTATGGCTTGTTCTGATTGTTCTTGCTTAGTTCTGCTGTAGCCTACACGGGGGACGTAGATAAACATCCCCACGGACGTTAGCTAGCTCGCTCGTTTCTCCCCCATATTCCACGAAAATTTCTTATTCCCTAAAGAACTTTCGCTGCCTTCGAGAGGAGCTTCACTTTGGGATTCGAATGGCACGCAGTGGCAGGCACCAGCGCGACACTCTTCGAATACGTAGACTGTACGCGTGCGTCATTACACACTGCGCCTGCGCGTAGCGTTCCAAAGAAGAACGCCGAGGGATGGAACCGCCACGTGAGAGATAGGCGAGGATAGGGAAGCATTGGGAATTGGGGAGGCCGTGTGCCCCCGAGGCTCGAAGCTGGAAAGATGCTGCGATGGGAGCGAAGACGTGCAGGGCGCGTGAAAAATGGCAATTGGTGCGGAGCTGCCGCGAGCGCTATATAGCGGCGCCCATCGTGCACGTATACGTGATTGTACATCCCTGATCGAGGCTTTACATCTTAAAAGTGTACGCACGCCGCCCAAAAATTGCCCCGAGCACTCCGAGCCTCTTTTCGGCATTGCTATATAGTTGCCATAGAGACACCGCTATTTCTTATAGCAGTGAGCGCCAAGGGACTACCCTGAGTTATGGATAGTGGTCACTCCATAGGGTGCAACTCTGATAGTGATTCCAGAGTGGAATCAAATGGGTGATGTATGCGTCTTTATGAAACAGTGAAGAGAAAAAGTAAAGAGTGGATGGGTGGTCGGGAATGAGGAGGGACCGAAATGAAACATTGTCGGAGATTGAGAAAAGAAATTACCAAGTTTATGATAGCCGAACGCTGCTTTATCAACGCTCAAACACTCCAAGAAAAAAAATTGGCCGCGTATCTGCGTGCTTCGCTGCAAATGTCGTGTAAAGACGATAGAAGAGGCGCTGTGTGAGATATGGACGCCATCTGGCAATACGTCGGGAAACATGAGTGCTGTGTTGCGTGCTGGTAGTCCCGGCGCAGCAGCAGGCGAAGACCGGCAGTGACCAACGCGACCGGCGAGGACGCCAGCCAGCCCGAACACGCGGTTTGGCGCGAAGCGCTGAAGCAGAAGAAACGTCCGCACTCAACGAGTACTCTCCACACACTCTTTTATTTACACGTCGCCTGGGTAAAACAGGAATGCCAGAGCTGCGCCCACAACCGGCAGCCTGAAGGCCGCCCACAATGCTGCTTTTTCATACTTTAAATATTTTTTTTCACCTTCTTGGCCTTCTCAAAACTAAAGTTTTTCAACACCAACCCATGGCATTCGTACAGTGCAATACAGAACCGAAACCGAAACACAACAATGAGCTCGTGCGAAGGCCACGGAGGAAGACAAATTTCACCCATTTTCAGCGCAGCTTAAGAAACTAGGGTCCTTAAAATCACGTATGTATGCATTTTCTATTAAAGGAACACGCCACCTAATACTTACCTAGTGATGTTGCACCTCAGATATGCATGATATTTACATTTTGATCGACAACGTTCACAAGTATGAACAGCCGTACCAGTTCAAGACGGCTGGCCCTTGGGCAAGTGGTTCAACTTTGGCCGAGTGGCTGAATCGCGGGACGTGCCGACAAACAGAAAGACAGACCAAAATTTCTCCGTTTAAGTATCCCAAGAAAGACTATCGTCTTTAAAAAGTGTCAAAAGAGGGTAACGGCCGCGTGACTCTCTTCGGGTGTCCATTTGACCCCTTTTGGAAGGTACAGGCAGAGAAAGAGAGTTCGCAATTCGACTGGAGTCACGGGACTCCCCTGAAGCGCGTTTCGATTGGCGGCGCCGCCGTACACGCCATACATATCGCGCGCTTGCCCTTTGGCGCCGTTGTGGCGCGTTGGCTGCCGCTTGTTTTCCTCTCTGTCTCCTTTTCTATTCGAATGCGTTGCGTGTTGGTTGCGCGGGTTGTGTGTCTGTTCATGCGCGTCTTCGGTGGTGTTGGTGCTGACGCCGGCTCCGTGCACGAAGTGACGCGGTGACGCTTGGAGGACGGAATATTCCTGGAGCTGCGGACAGGAACAACGGGCGCCAGTTAACGGTGAGTGTACTGCTTTCGTAGGTACTAATTATACAGCTTTAGCTGGGCGTCTGCAGCAGTTCTGCGGTAGTTATCTGCCAGAAATTTCCAACAGCAGCCTGTGTCCGCAGGGCTCTTGCGGATGCTCAACTAAAGCTGTCAGTTAACGAGTTGCCACCGCTCTGCGCGTTGCTGTAAAAAGCTCTAGACTTTCGACTGCGCGCGTTGGTGCGGCCGCGTTCGTGCACTCTTCCCTCGTTTCAGTTTGCTGGTTTCGTGATTTGCATACACTGCGATGACGTTGGCCGTTATTACAGAATCGAGTGAGTGTGCGTGATTGCGGGAGCTATGTGCGGTAATTCTAGCATATGAAATGTCTGATCTCGACGTCAAAAAACTTGGTTCCTGACCATGCCTGTCTGCATTTGTTGTTTTGTTGTTAGCCCTTATTATGTCTGTGTGAACCACTTATTGTGTAGGTTTTGCAAACCTTTACTGCAATTTCATTTTCTCATCATAATATCACGTTCTTATTTTCAGATACCGTTTTTCATGGTGCTCACGCTGGACAGGAGCGACAAGGTAGCAAGCCACAAGTCTGATGTCTCCAGCCGTCACCACTTCTTGATTTATTATTAATTATAAGAATAAATATGGAAACATGATGCCAATTTCTGCTGTTTATTTAGCACCATATGACACTGTGCACATCACGGTCACACATTTTAGTTGGCTATACTCATACAAGCATGCAAATGAGGAATACCTTAACTTCTTAATTGGAAATCACTGACCATGTTTTCGCGCTTTCTATATAACTTTGCTAGAAAATATGTGTTGTTTTGACGAGTTTTAATAAAATAATGCTAAAATTGAACTATTCTTTTTTTGCAGGCGCTGGGCAGAACGGCAAGTATTATTGCACTTGCTTAAAATGAATACTCCACTATTTTCAACAGTAGTCGCGCAAAATAGAGCAAGGGTCAAAGGAGTAGCTTAAGATACTTGTGGAGTCGCTTGACGCTTCGGTGTCGCTCACTTGACCCCCGTAGGAGTGTTACCGGCAAGAGTCGTCTGACTCCCTATAAGTGGTAACGTGATCCTTCGGATGAGAGTCTTTCCACTCTTCCTAGAGGGTCAGGGGACTCTCCTAGAGCGAGCCGACCCTGACCCACCAAGAGAGTCACCGTGACTATTTAAAGAGAGTCCTATACGTGGCAAGTCAGAACTCTCCGGAAAGAGTCACGCATACTCTTTTTTTTCTTAGAGTGAAGTCGACGGGATGATAACAGTTAGGGTGACAGATGAGAATAACGGGAAGAAGCCGTTAAAAAATAAAGACGTGACATACATTTCTGCAACATAGTCATGTTGCACACGCGGCGGCCGCATTTTCGATGCAGGCGAGAAGGCTGGAGGCACGTGTGCTTACATTTAGGCGCACGTTAAAGAACCCCAGGTGGTCAAAATGCCCGAGCCCTCCACTACTGCCTCTCTCATAATCATACCGTGGTTTTGGCACGTCAAACCCCGACAATTATAATTAACACGTTGCGCAATCGCGTATCAATAACCTTGCGCACATGTTGAACTCCTCTGAATGTGGATCCCTCAAGGTTCCGTAATTGTCATGATAAACTGTGAGGGTATGGAGAGTTATGCTACTGAAGGGTCCGCTATCAAAATGTTGAAGTTAGAACAAAGAATACTTCAAATATTAAAAAAAGTACAGAAAATGGCAGAAATAATCAGAACATCCGTAGACCAGTGACAAGAATGAGTATTCACTAATGGAGCCGAAATATTTCATCTCTCAACTAAATCGCATAATATGCTATGATGCGTAAGAGTCATCATTATATTAAATTAAGGGGGGAGGGGGGGGGCAAACAAACAATCGCTGACAGAAAAGTCACCCTCAAGGTACATACTTTCAAGTTTAAATTACGAAATCGTTTCATTCAACGCTGAGCATCAGTGGCGTGAATGCAAGAACTATAAGTCCAGTGGGGCGTGCATTGTAGAAAGCGGTGGGCGCAGAACATGAATCTACCGTCACCACTGCTCTAGCGCCAGAGGCGGCTGTGTTGTTGGGCAACACTACTTGCGACAGGGATGGTAAAGCGTTGAAGCAGAGGTTACTCACGCGGTAACAGCCAGGGAGCGCGCTCGCGCGCAACGTTTCCCTTGTCCCACGCAGTCCGTCATTTATTTTCCCCACCTTGCGAAATTTTCTCAGTTCTATGCCCTGTGTGTACGTTACTAAACAGTGGAGCGTCGCGGGATGACGGCAAACGTGACGCCTTATACGCAAGTGATGAATGGATGATAAGTTTGAAAGCAGGTCTGACGACGAGGAAACATGCGTGCTCCTAGGGCTTAAGAGACGTCTTAGACGGAGAGATATGGGTCGCTAAGAACCGTAGCCCCAGTAGTGTCTGTGTGCGCAAGAGCCTAAAAACGTACGAAATCTAAACATGAGTGACGTGAGGGCGCGACGGCGGATGAAAAGTTGTGTGGGGTGGTTTAAATAATGTATTTTTGTTTTCGTAAATAAGACTTTCTTTAGGGGAGGGTTTTGAAAAAGATACCCTGAAATCTTTCTGCGGTGCTTGTTGTGGTTTCCTTAGTTGCTTGAAATGTTGTGGGGCAATTGCAGTTGTCCAAATCAACTAGCGCGGAATGCTGGCCGGGCCTCGCGTGCAGTTATGGTTGTAATCGTTGAAAGCATAGTCGAGCAGAAGTTCAGAATAGAGTGGCATTTCCACCTCTGAGGCGTATGTACACAAGCCTGTACCAAACAGCGCGCGCTCTAGACTTACGTCATAAGCCGGACGGTAGGTGACGCCGCCGTCAGAGAACATCGCCGAATACGTGAGCAGGGCTATTTCTTCAGTCGCGGAGTCAATCGGCTGCCATGCTTCGGTCACCTTGACGGAGCCTTTCCTGCCTTCTTAAGTTGTACTCGACTTCAGAAAGCGAAAAACCACAATGGTAGTAGCTTACGGCCGTTAAGCTTTATAGGTCTCCCTTGTACCAGTGGGAGCTCGCGCGTATATGAGAGCTCTGTCATATGAGAGCGCATGATGCTTGACTAGACCTCCTACAAGCTTCTTGGAGTCACTTATTGAAAGTTTCTAAAAGGTCTGTAGTAGAGTTACTGTATATGCTACCTGTAGTTAGCATAGTTGCGCATCTGTCTTCCAAACGCCGCGAGCAACCATGCGTTGCGGAGACGCTGACGCTCGGGCCAATTTTTGTAGTTTTTGACGACGCCGCCGCAGTGAACTGGACTGGCACTAGTCATCGACAGTCTAGTTAATCACCGGTCTTCGACACGCCAAGCATGTCGATCGGCGAGACGGTAGGCACGTCGCCCGAAAAAAGAGAGTGCAGCTTCGCCGCATAGCTGTGGTTGCTAGCCAGACATATGCGCAACTCTGCTACCTAAAGGTAGCATATACAGTGACTCTAGTCTGTAGAAGTTCACAGCGCTATCCAACTGGTGGTGTCGAACAGAAAAGAAAGCTACTTTCAAGCATCCGACACCTTTCACTACAACAAGTCCTATTTAAAGGCACCTTTTTATAGCGGTGGTAATCGATGTACGCTCCCGATGCATTTTTCGCAGTCGGCGTAGGCGCCGCCGTGAGAATGAGCTAAAGGTGCAAAGCGCCATGGTATTGCTGAGGCCTCATGCTAAATGAGTGAGCTGCTAGCGTGACTTCGTGTAACGTTACATTTTGTTGCTATTGCGTTCATTGCTTAACCCATTCGGCGAAACTGAGTTCTTTCAACCATTCCATATTATGGGCCTTATTAGGCAATAACGTACGGTTTTCACGGCACAACATAATTTCTGGAAGGTGTTATGACTCTGGTGTTTATTCCCATCACAAATACGAGCCCCTTATATCTTATTTCTTTCTCTCAATCGCCGTCTCTTTCGTACTACAGGGTAATCGTCTAGAATATTTGGGCAACTCTCGGCCTCTTGTCCCGGTTTCTTTGTTTTACTGCACAAGGAACACTATGCTTAGAAACGACGCACAAATAGTACGTATCGGCCAAGTGCCCTTCTTCCAAAGTTTTCCCCATCACCCTGGCATATCAGCATACTCTCCCCCTGTCGGACACTCGAATAGCTCGTCGCACTTCCTACGCGCGATAATAATAACAACATCTGGGGTTAACGTCCCAAAGCCATGATATGATTATGAGAGACGCCGTAGTGGAGGGCTCCGGAAATTTAGACCACCTGGGGTTCTTTAACGTGCACCTAAATCTAAGTACACGGGCCTCAAACATTTTCGCCTCCATCGAAAATCCAGCCACCGCGGCCGGGATTCGATCCCATGACCTTCGGGTCAGCAGTCTAGCGCCATAACCACTAGACCACCGCGGCGGGGCCTTCGCTTGATAAGATTATATATATACTGTATATATATAGGGAATGAAGAAAGAAACTGCGACTTTCGTTGGTTCGGCACTGTATATTTTCACTAACGTTTCGTCTGGTGGACCAGACTTTGACAAAGTCTGGTCCACCAGATAATTAGGAAAAAGGTATACGCTTCTAAAAAACTGTTTATTTGTTGACGTTTCGATCGGAGACCGATAAGATCGGTCTCCGATCGAAACGTCGACAAATAAACAGTTTTTTAGAAGCGTATACCTTTTTTCCTACATATATATATATATATATATATATATATATATATATATATATATATATATATATATATATATATATATATATATATATATATATATATATATATATATGTATATTGTAGCGAAGCGTTCCTACTGAGTAATGGGTCGTCCTCTCGAGCGCCTTCCAGTGGGTCGTTCTCTTCTCTGAGCGCACGCTCCTCGTGCAGAGTCGGCCCCGCTTTGACTGTCGCTGCCGTGCGCCATCGCTGAGCCCCCGTTAATAAACGCCTTGACAATTTGGTGGAGAGTGCTGTGCCCTTTAAACAACTACGGTCCGCATTCGATGCCCTTGGAGCTTCGATCCCGTACCGTGCCTGCTACCATGACTCAAGATGCCGCCCAGCAAACGCCTCCTCTTGCACCGACGCCATGTCCGGGTGTCCCCCGCATCCGCGACCCTCCTATCTTCACCGGCGCGGATGGCACCGACGTCGAGGACTGGCTCGCGATCTACGAGCGTGTGAGCGTCCCCACTAAATGGGACGAGGCAGGCAAACTGAGCAACCTCGTTTTCTACCTGGCGGGTGTCGCAAGCCTATGGTACAACAACCACGCTTCCGATTTCGCTACGTGGTCCGCTTTCAAGACCACCACCATTGACGTCTTTGGCCGCCCTGCCGTTCGCAAGCTGCAAGCCGAACAGCGGTTACGTGAACGAGCCCAGCAGTCCGGCGAGTCTTTCACGAGCTACATTGAAGACGTGCTCGACTTGTGCAAGAAAGCCAACGCAACCATGTCTGAGGCCGACAAGATCCGGAACGTCATGAAAGGCATCGACGACGATGCCTTCACCATGCTACTCGCAAAAAACCCTCGCACTGTGGCAGAGGTCATCACGCTGTGCCAAAGCTACGAGGAGCTACGGCGGCAGCGGCTGATGACGCGTCGACCTCCATCACGCGACGCCGATCTCGCTGGCTTGTCGGCCGTGTCGGACCACTCCGTTTTACTCGCCGAAATCAAGTCATTCGTGCGGGAGGAAATTGCCCGCCAGTTCTCCTTACTGGCCTTCTCTCACCCGCAGGATGTTGTCCAGTCGTCGACCACACTGCTGCCTCCTCTACGCCGGGTTATCGAGCAGGAAATCGCGGAGGTTATGCCGGAATACCACCAACCCCCTCCGGCGTCTGCGCCGCTCAGTTACGCACAAGTTGCAGCCAGGCCGCCCCCAGCGCTCCCTGTGGTGCCCCCGCTAACATACGCTGGAGCCGTCACCAGGCCTCAGGCCTTCGAAGCGAGTGTGCCGGCTGCGTACGCCGACATCGTCCATACGCCCCGACTGCAGCCAACCATGCAGTCGTCATATCAGCAGCCGCCCCGTCCCTCGCGTCCTGCCACGTGGATGGGACCTAGCCCGGCAAACCGCTGGCGCACTTCCGACAACCGCCCGATCTGCTTTGCGTGCGGTTGCGCCGGTCACGTAGCCCGCTATTGCAACCGCGTGCAGCCGCCTCGAGTCGGATCGGCCGTCACCAACCAGTCCAGCCGCCCGTATTATGACCCGCTGCCGCCTATGTCACCGACGTCACGCCCAGGTCCATCTACCCGTCGGTCACCGTCCCCACGACGCCGCTCACTGTCACCGATGCGGCCTCGTCCGGTCGCACGAGACCAGGAAAACTAGTCGTCGCAGTCCAAGAGGCAAGGGCTGCGACGCTATCGAACAGCCAAAGCCCTCAGGAAAGCCCATCAAACGTAGTTGACGTGTTTGTAGATGGTGTGCGCACATCGGCCCTTGTAGACACTGGAGCTGCCGTTTCCGTTATGGACGCTAAATTTAGCCGACTACTACGAAAAGTGACGACGCCACTTTCCGGGCTCTCCCTCCGTACAGCCAGCGCTCACAGTATTCACCCGACAGCGGTGTGCACAGCCCGTGTCATGATTCAGGACGCTCTGTACGCCGTCGAATTCATCATAATTTCCTCATGCTCTCACGACGTCATCCTGGGATGGGATTTTCTCGCCCGTCACGCCGCCGTAATTCGTTGCGCACCAGCCGAAATAGAGCTCTCACCATTCTCAGATTTGACGCCGGCGGACAGTCCACCGGCTGCGACCAAGGTACTCGTCAAAGACGACACCACCCTTCCTGCAAACTCGTCAACGGCTGTGTCAGTCTGCTGCACCGGTCTCGCCGACGCCGTTGCCCTCCTCTCTCCATCTGACCGCGTCTTCACTAGAAAAGGCTTGTTGGTGCCATTTGCGACCGTGAAAGTCATTCAGGGCGACACCGACATTTTTGTTACGAACCCATCCCCGTACATTGTTAGGTTGGTGCGAGGGGAATGTCTCGGCAGAGCTGAAGCCCTCGAAGACGCACAAGTTATGGACGCACCGGGTGACACGCACTGTGCCAACTCCCAGTCGCTCAGTGCTGTTTCCAAATCTGATTCGTCACCCGCTGATTTATTTGGTTCCTCGATTGCTGAACACCTTACGTCGGTCGAGCGTTCCCAGCTTCTATGCCTGTTGGAAGAATTTCGCTCTTCGTTCGATGTAGCGCAAACTTCTCTCGGCCGCACGTCTGCTGTCACGCATCGCATCGACACTGGCGCCCAACCACCACTGCGGCAACGTCCATATCGCGTGTCGCCAACAGAGCGTCGTGTAATTACCGAGCAAGTCGAAGACATGCTTCGCCGCGATGTTATTCGACCCTCAAACAGCCCGTGGGCGTCTCCTGTCGTTCTCGTTGCGAAGAAGGACGGCTCTGTGCGGTTCTGTGTGGACTACCGACGACTCAATAGATCACCCGTAAGGACGTCTATCCCCTACCTCGAATAGACGATGCCATTGACAGCCTGCAAGGAGCAGAGTTCTTTTCATCGCTCGATTTGCGCTCAGGGTACTGGCAAGTCCCCATGGCTGATGACGCTCGACCGAAGACAGCGTTTGTCACACCCGACGGCTTGTACGAATTCAACGTCATGCCGTTTGGGCTGTGCAATGCGCCCGCGACCTTTGAGCGCATGATGGATACCGTTCTGCGCAACTTGAAATGGCACACGTGCCTATGCTACCTCGACGACGTCGTCGTTTTCGCCCCGGACTTCTCAACACACCTTCAACGCCTGCGGCAGGTTTTGACGCGCTTGAGCGACGCCGGCTACAACTGAATCTCAAGAAGTGCCGATTTGCAGCACGGCAGCTGACCATACTAGGATACGTGGTGTCCAAGGACGGCATCCTCCCAGATCCAGCCAAGCTTCGGGCCGTGACAGAGTTCCCCAAACCTACGTCCGTCAAAGAACTGCGCAGTTTCGTAGGACTATGCTCCTACTTTCGGCGCTTCATCCGAAACTTCGCGACTATCATATCACCGCTGACGAAGCTCCTTGGAAGTAACGGGCCCCTCAATTCGTGGTCGTCAGAATGCGACGACGCTT
Organism: Rhipicephalus sanguineus; assembly: GCF_013339695.2. Classification (NCBI taxonomy): domain Eukaryota; kingdom Metazoa; phylum Arthropoda; class Arachnida; order Ixodida; family Ixodidae; genus Rhipicephalus; species Rhipicephalus sanguineus. The sequence goes on from NC_051178.1 coordinate 128,315,660, forward strand.
TCGCAAAGCTCCGTCGTTTCTTGACGTCTCCTCCGATTCTACGCCACTACGACCCTACGGCCCCTACAGAGGTACACACGGACGCCAGCGGTGTTGGCCTCGGTGCTGTCCTTGCGCAGCGCAAACCTGGGTTCCCGGAATATGTTGTCGCATATGCAAGTCGTACGCTTACTAAAGCCGAGACCAACTACACCGTCACGGAGAAAGAATGCCTGGCAATCATTTGGGCCCTTACAAAGTTCCGACCTTATTTGTATGGTCGCCCATTTGATGTCGTCACCGACCATCATGCACTGTGCTGGTTGTCGTCATTGAAGGATCCCTCAGGCCGTCTTGCCCGTTGGGCACTTCGCCTGCAAGACTACGACATCCGCGTGCTGTACCGCAACGGACGTCAGCATGCTGACGCCGACGCCCTGTCGCGCTCTCCCTTGCCTGACGCCAATGCCCACAACTCAGCGTCTCACTTTGTCGTTTCTTCCATCGATATTCACACCATCGCTACCGAGCAACGCAAGGGTCAATGGATTGCCTCACTGATAGACTTGCTGACTGATCCATCGGCCACGCCATCCACTCGCTTGTTGCGTCGTCAAGCCCACCATTTCGCCGTTCGCGACGACCTGCTCCACCGACGCAATTACAACGGCGACGGCCGCCAGTGGCTACTAGTAATACCCCGCAGTCTGCGTTATGACATATGCGAGTCGTTCCACTCTGATCCGCAGTGTGCACACCCTGGGGTATCGAAAACCTACCACCGCATTCGCCAACGTTACTTTTGGCGAGGGATGTACCGCTACGTGGAGAAGTTCGTTCGCTCCTGCATCGATTGTCAGCGCCGCAAAACTTCAACGCACCTGTCGCCAGCAGGTCTGCAACCTCTACCTTGCCCTGACCGACCGTTTGGGCGCGTTGGCATCGATTTATATGGGCCACTTCCCCTGACGTCCGCTGGTAACCGCTGGGCCATCGTCGCTGTAGACCACCTCACGCGATACGCTGAAACTGCTGCCCTCCCTGCGGCTACAGCGAGCGATGTGGCCTCCTTCCTGCTCCACCGATTCATGCTGCGTCACGGTCCACCCCAGGAGCTGCTCAGTGATCGAGGCCGTGTCTTCTTGTCGGAAGTCGTCGAAGCTATTCTCAAAGAGTGCAACGTTGTTCACCGCAAAACTACTGCTTACCACCCGCAGACGAATGGCCTCACCGAACGCTTCAACCGCACGCTAGGCGACATGCTCTCGATGTACGTCGCCGCCGACCACACGAATTGGGATGTCATTCTGCCCTTCGTCACGTACGCCTACAATACCGCTCCTCAGAGCACTACTGGTTTCTCACCATTTTTCTTATTGTATGGCAGGCACCCGTCGCACACCATTGACACAATCCTTCCCTACAAGCCGGATCGATCTGAATGTGCGCCTATTTCTGCCACTGCCAGACTTGCTGAGGAGTGTCGCGAGCTCTCCAAGACCTTTACTACGCATAGCCAAGAGCGGCAGAAAAGCATTCGCGGTGACACCACCAGTTCTGCGTCCACGTTCCTTCCTGGAGCGCTCGTATGGCTCTCGGTCCCTACCACTGCACCTGGCCTCTCTTCCAAACTACTGCCCAAATACGAAGGCCCCTACCGTGTCGTCGAACGCACATCCCCGGTGAACTACCTCATCGAACCCATCGACCCATCCTCGGACATGCGCCGTCGAGGGCGCGACATTGTCAACGTGGCGCGCTTGAAGCCCTACCATGACCCGCTCATAGTGACAAGTTGCTAGGTCGCCAGGCGGCTCCCTTTTCGTAGCCGGGGTAATTGTAGCGAAGCGTTCCTACTGAGTAATGGGTCGTCCTCTCGAGCGCCTTCCAGTGGGTCGTTCTCTTCTCTGAGCGCACGCTCCTCGTGCAGAGTCGGCCCCGCTTTGACTGTCGCTGCCGTGCGCCATCGCTGAGCCCCCGTTAATAAACGCCTTGACAATATATATATATATAAGTGACATAGACACCGCAAAGCCATATGCAGAACGATGGGCCTAAAACAATGTTCTGACCCACTTCTTACAGGACCTTTCTGAGCAGCAGTGACCAATATCATGATAAAAAAAGCGGAAGAGGGCTGCGTTTTACAAACCTGGAAGACAATAAACATTTGTGAATGCCCTAGTTGTAGGTTTACCGGCATCAAACAGAAAAGATGAGGAAGAAAAAACTCCGCAAAGACACCCGACTATTCGTCAGCGCAAGGCTGCACAACATCCGGCCGCTGCCTTTAAAGCATGAACTAAAACGCCACTGCGCCAGCCATTCAAAGATGAAAGCCAGGGAAAAAAGGTCCATGCTCGATAACGACACTGTTGCGCGCAAGTGCCGTAGAGGCAGAGCGATAGCGCGTCAAAAGCTGAGTGGACGCAAAAAAAAACAACAAGAAAACTCGAAGCAAGTACGGACAGGTAGTAAAGTGCGTTGGGATCAAGCAAGCACAAGTTGGCATTTGCTGGAGTATGTGCGGGATGCCTTTATTTAGGGCGGAGTTTCGGTGGGGCATCAACATCTAGACCACTCATATATGAGGCCCATATATATATATATATGTAGTGTCGGTCGCGACTTGAATGGCACGTTCACACTTGGCCTCGAAGGGGGCGAAAGCGGCAAAACTCACTAGAAATTCGCTCGCTTCGCCGCCTAAGCGGCCGGAAAGCCACGCGGCGAGCCCGACGCGAAAAAGTCGGTCCGAGACCGACTTTTGCGCCACGCGAAAGCGGACCGCCTTTACGCGCTGTACCTTGGCTGCGCTAGCTTAAATCACGTGACGTAAACAACCGGCTGCAAATTCAACATGGCGGTCAAGGCGTCGGCGGTGGCTCGCATCGGCGCATTTGCAAACTACCCGCCCAGCCCGACAAAACTCACAGCGTCGATGAGGACGCGTTCCTAGAGAGCCTGGTTTGGATTAATATTGCCGAGAAGACTGGAAGTAGAAGAAGGGGCAGCATCAGCGAGTCTGCGTGCCCCAACGTATCTCGCTTTTGCACAGCCGGTTAATCTGCCACCGCCGCTGCTGGCGTGCCCGCTTATGTAGTTTCTGCTGGTGTATTTCCCGGAACAACGCTTTGAAAAGGTGAAAGCTATTTCTTTTCCGCCTTTTGCATGCAGACCTTGAATTCGGCACAAAATTAGATGCTCGGGAAACGTGCAAAATAGAATGAATTCTCGAAGTTGCGAAGGCGGCGGCGGCGACGGCATGCAGGAGAGGCAGAACGAATGTGAACGTTTCTGACGCCGCGAACACGGTTTTCCGGCCGCTCTGGCATTTTCCGGCCGCTCTGGCGTTTTAGCTTTCTCTTCGCTTCTCAAGTGTAAATGCGCCAGAAAAGCGATTGTCTGCGTTGCATTCATCTCATCGTTGCACCTCATCCAGATTCTCTCGTTGCGTGGCTGCCGTGTAGACATATAAATATTCTACGTGTGATTGCACACGTAGAATATCAGTGCACTCCACCTATGAAATAGCCAATATTTGTCTATGTAATATCCGACGTGGACGCCGCAGCAGCTTTTGCAAGAATGCTTTATTGCACAAACTATACGTGTATATATGTAGGTAAGGTGGGTTGCTTTATCGATTCACTTGGTGGTGCTGTTTCTAACACAAGACATGCGCAGTACACACTGGTTCACTCAGTTCATGCTGTTATCACAGTCTAGAATTACCAAATAAACACAGACTGACATATCGCTAAGAGCTCAGATGTTGCCGCCTTAAGCAAACAAACAAATTATGCCTAACAGGCAGCAGCGTCTCGCTACCGGCAAGGGATGGCTGTCCTCAAACTGTTTTGTAAGCGGCCTTTCAGCTAAACGTTACGTTAGGCTGGTGTCGACACGTTCGGGTTCAGCGCAGGCGGAACTTGCTGAATTAGGAACGCTGATGCTCCCATAGGACGCGTCCTTTCTCCGAGCTGACATTTAGCTGCTCCATAGCGAGGCTTTCAGAGGGCCCTTAGTTCTGTACTGTCAACCACCGAGGGCTCATTAATCATTACTCGCGCCTAAATGAACTTTCGTCGGTGACGTCGTCCGCAGCGCTGCTTCGTTTGCGCAGACCTATAGCAGTCAGTTTTTTTGCGCGGTCGTCCTATACTGTCCGTGAGAAAATGCTCTGCACACTGGGCGGCAAATACGACGTTGCGCACGTGCTTAATGGTTATAATGGCTGGAGTGCATGCGTGCGCACTTACCTCGCATGCTCTGACGGCGTCAACTCGGAGCAAAGTTGGTGACTTCCTGAACTTGAAGTAAACTACCTGACCATCAGTCATAGTACTCAAAATGAAAGACAATGTTTCGAAGTACGATGAATGAATATGTTTACTTGTCCACCTGCTCCTTTGTCTGTAGGCATGCCGAACCATTGTTTAGATGGTCTCCGCAGCGTCAGCGCCTGTGGGCGTCATCGGCGCCTTGTCGGTGAGTGATGGTCGGATGCAAAGTACCATACGGACACATAAAACACGCAACTTCCTATGCAAAGTCACCATAAGGTCTGATTTGCCTGAAGTCACTGTGAGCTGTGAATGTAGCACAAAAAGAAAAACCACGTGGTGCACACGTGCAACAGAGATTGTTACTAGCAGCTGCATTAATCGGCCATCGCGGTGAAAAAAGCGCTAGAGAACAAACACTAGAAAGAAAAGAACGTAATGAGAGGTAGTGTGCTTGGGAGAAAGGGTCGACGTTTGCCTGGCCTTTTCTGCGGCGATAGTGGCGCATTATGGCGTTCATTAGGTATAATGATGATTGCATCCGACCTGGACACACCAACGAAGACGAATAGAGACACCCCCGCTATTCCGTTGTCCAGGTCGACCTCGCAGCTACGGTGCGATTAATCAGAGCCGCGGTTTAGGAGGCCTAACTCACAGTCCTCAGGCCCGCGTCCTTGCCCCGTCGTTGGTAGCGGGAAAAGGCATTCCCTTAGCTGGCCAAGGACACTGCAGGCGGGAATGGAGCACACACAGGTTCTGCCTGGCAGACAAGCCTGGCTGGCTGCCATCAGCTTGCTGCTGTAATGCAAGGCCTTTTCTTCTGTTTTCGCGCGCCAAGACGATGAGGATGGGTGACTCGCTTTTTTCCCTTTATTTATGGCCCTATTTCGTGGCGTGATTGGACGCGACGGTCTCTGGGCTGCGCATTCGGAACTCTCGTACGTGGGACGAGCCAATGATGTCCGGGCCCTGCTAACAACGAAGCATTTGCGCAATGGACGTCAGTGCGAGTTACTGAGAGAATCGCTATATTGTGCGCTCTCGTCTGTACGGCTAGATGGCCCCAGCAGCTACAGTAGTGACAGCGCCACGTCATTTCTGTCTAGCTGTTCTTGCGGCAAAAAATATTTCGCATTGGGAAGAGAGACAGAGGATAATGTGCCAAATGTTAACGAGAGTCGTGTTTGGATAACTGCGCTATACTCTTCGGTAAGACGAAAGGAACAGCAAATATTGTAAAATAAAGTTAGAAAAGGTTAACTGATATAAAATGTACAGTGCACAAATACATTGCAAGAAAAATTTTGAGGGGTACGCTTTAACTATCAGGGACGTTATCCATCAACTAAAAGAACTTTGAAAAAAAGTTATGTAGCCCAGAGTTGTCACACGCATATGATGTCGTCAGTAAGTCTCCGTTCAAAAACTCGCAAGGTTCCTTACGCATTTACCTGAGACGACTCGAAGGCGAAAACCATCTTCTTCTCTCTCTTCAGTCGATGTGTTGCACCTCCCCGTGCCCCTCCGAAATTTTTCTGCAGCTAACGTGGTTTCGCACTGCCTCCAGGATCGGAAGCGTTGCAAGCTTTCTGCCCCTCACTTGGTTTTGTACAGCCTCCGTGATTGGACGTCATGTGATGACGTCCTCATGTGACGTCACGCTACGTGACATCACTGTGGCGTCATTGTGACGTCACAAATATTGGCGATATGTGACGTCATAACGTGATGATTCTTTATGCTACTCGCGTTGGCGCTGGCGCCGCGGGACGCCGACGGTCAATTTTCGCGTTCGATGAGGAAATTTCGCGTTTTCAGGCTTTCGCCTTAATATAAGCGAGCGCGTCAGCGACATTTCAATATGCGCTTGCAAACCACAAAAACAAGAACTCCGTAAGTACACGAAAAGAGGAGGACGATATGATCCTAATGCCAAATTTGATATGTGCATACTCTCTAAAAAGGAGGAGGCGTATCTGAGGCAGCCTCCTGCCCCACAACAATAATTGTCTCCTACATCGTGTGCCTTTCCTTGGCCGCGCGCACGGCACTTCGAGGTCACGAACAGCGTGCACGCTATGAACCAGCGTGATGTAGCATTCTTGATAGGAAAGTGGCGAGCGCCGAGCTTTGAAGCAAGGAAACGTAAGCAAGCCAGACAGCGATTATTTTTGTGGTACAAACAGACTCTCGAAAGGTTGCAAACGTTTTTTTTTGTTTTTTGTTTTTTCTTAGAGCTTAGCCAAAAGGCGGTGATCGATCGGTATACGTACCCTGCGTTTGTATGCTTTAAAGAAAATGAACACGACGTTTGCAAAAGTGCCCCGCTTCAACCGCAGTAAATTGTCCTCACTATATTAAGTTTTGGTACCCTTCGTGGTAGCCGTATCAAAATAAAAACGTAAGATCGCGCGCGCGCGCGCGTACGCGGTTAGAATTTGGCATGCTGAATATAGAAACGAGCTGAAGCTAAAGGTTTTCTAAAGGATAGAGAGAGAGATTAGATTCTTTAATGAAATGCCCGGAGAGGTTAGCCTGGTTTGTCGCCTGGCTTGCTACTCCAGGTGTCGGGTGATTATGGTATATACAATGATCACATATTCACCATATACGCACAAGTAGTACATACAGTCACAAACACACATATATACATAAGAGTCCTTCACAGGCTTTGGTTAAGCTGAGTGTTCCTCAAAAACGCCAACAGCGCTTTAGTGTATGTATTAAACCTGTTTAATCGTTCCCTAGCATTACTCCTACAAAAACACAACAGAGGAATGGAAACAAGAGGTGCTAAAACGTGATTTCAGCGTTGCTACAAACACTGGTTTGTAACGTTAGCTGAAAACATTGACGAGTGGCGCAAAGAAAGGACTGTGGAGGCACAGGACCCACACGATCCTGTGGGTCCTGTGTCCTTGTGCCTTCACTTTCTCTTATATTTTTCTCTGTTATTACCCATACATTGCAGTACAGAGCTGTAAAAGTGCACTGCACAAAAGGCGGTTTCGTGGCACTTCGCATTGATGCTATAGACCAGAACACAGCGAATTCCATGCGCATCGCCATATTTGCATCGCGCGTCGCACCATCTATCGCACACGCGACGAAACAACATGCGCGGGCTGCCCTGCCAGCAGACGCTACACAGAGCAAACGTGAAACTTCCGAAACTCAGCCCGTTGGCGAGCGTGTTTCGCGTCTTTTCTAGCCTGGACATTTTCGCTGATTTTATTGGAACATCAAGAACATCTTCCTCATGCAAGTCCACAATGTATACAGTACGTGCTGAGTGGGCTGCGGAAGCAACCTCGTCAGATACGTACGCTGTTACATTTGTAAAAATACGTTCTCGCTGTAGTACGCGTGAATCGTAATTGCAGCGCAGCTCGCGAAAGAGTGAAACGGTGTTTTGTTGCCCCATATTACAAGTTGTGCACAAAAGTTTGTGAAAGCTCATTATTTCAGCATGCATCGCGTAATAATTAGAGGACGCTTTACGGGTAGTTTCGCGGAACGTAATTTTTGTTTCACGGGCGCTCTTACAATAATGCGTCTTGCTCACAAAAGCGTGCTATCAGAGAGTATAACCTGAAGTATCGTTCAGCGATCCCTTTTGGAAGCTACCTGCGCTATTTTATTCTTGTAACGATGGTGCTTTACAAGCGAAACTGTGCTACTCTTAGTTAAGCCGGTTAGCTACGCCTGCGACGTAAAGGACACTGGCGCGAGTACTGTTTACTTACGTGCCAATATATCTATTAGGTGCAGCTACATGCCTCGTGTACAAATAAATTTGGGGACATCAAACACTGAAATGAATGCACGAAATTCTGGCCAGCTGTTGAGGAGCACCGTGCCATTTATTACCTTTTGAAGACGAAATCTCGAAGGCGTGAATGCCATCAAAAGCACTAAAGCTTAATACTACGTTGAAAGTGGCAAAGCATGCTGAATGCTTGTGCTTGAAAGCACTACCTTGCACTAGATTTTCGTCAAAGGAAACGCTCAAAGGTATGAAGTGCACGCTCACACAAAGCTCGCGACTGCCTTCAACCCAGCTGCGTGTCACGCAAATTAGGCTCGCAAAATAAAATAGGTGGGCGTCACACTGCAGAATACACGCTGTTAGTGTACTTACTCGCGCATTTTCACTCGGCTCCTAGTTTTTTTGCTTGAATCACGGTTATCCACTCGCGGCGAAGCTGAAAACACCGCACCGGCACTATTTCCGTGGCGCGTCGTAATCGTCGCAGACAACGCTAATCTCCTCTTGTTGCGCTGCTTGTTTTGGCATCCAAAGACGACGCAGTAGTGCCCAGACGAGCTCCTATACGCTGAAGCGGCGTGAACGGGTACTTTTTCGCACTTTAAAGCCTCAGAACTGCAGCTTGCCCTGTTTACTTGGTGCAGCCCGCGCGCGCCTTGGCAGCTCCGGTCAGCCCGGCATCTGGGTGCGAGAGTATCCGCTCGGCTAGCCAGCAGCCTGGGTGCGAGACAGGCGTGCTCTGGTGTATATGCGGTTTAACGGCGCAAAGGCCACTTGATGGCCAAAGAGTGCCAGGACATGTTAGCGAATGTGAACAGTTGTTAGGTTAAGCCGCTGTATAGGGGCCTAGAATTCCGTGCGCTAAAGGCGGGTAAAACCTCTAAGGATTAAAATTATGAGAGTGACGTGAAATATGTGAACAGAGAATGGATGGCAAGTGGTCGTGATTACAAAAAAATATGGGGATAGGTATGTGCACGAGTGCCTCGTCAAGGCCCGGCACTTATCATTGATTCTATCGTTCGAGTTTTATAGGAGGTCCGAAATGGACGTCTTTTTTATTTATTTTCCCACCCAGGACGAAAGAAGAAGTAAATGATCGCGAAAGTGGAGGGTGGTGCGGGAGAATCGGGGGCATTCAAATGAAGCGCAATATAAATCACGTGGTCACTACTTCGGTTGCGTCTCTTGTGTCTCGATTCGTAATTCCGCAGTCGTGGAAAAAGATAAACAAATGAAAGATCAGGTTCCCACCACTCAACATCGAAACAAGTTCGCCTCTAGCGTTCCTGTGTGGTTCCTCATTCGCGGCATTCGCTTGCCTCATCCAGCTGTTTCGGGCACCTATCTAAAATCAGTGGCTGCGCGCCGGAAAGCGCGCCGGAAAGCGCGCCGTTACAAGGAATAAGGAGAGGTGTGAAAAAATGTGCTTTGCACTCAGTGCGTCGGGGCAGGCGCAATGCAGTGTTACGTGGGGCCATTGCCTAAAGTATACACCTCCAAGCTAAGCAAATGAACTAAACGAAATCAAGGTATTTCTCTCGGTCTAATCGCACCTTAGCGCTGTGGCACTCGGCAATTTCAATAAGGTTGTTATTTCACACAAACAGCAAAACCATAACTAAAGAGCAACGTTCCAATTTAGTCGGCAGTTGGAAGGAAGGAAGGAAGGAAGGAAGGAAGGAAGGAAGGAAGGAAGGAAGGAAGAAAGAAAGAAAGCAAGAAAGAAAGGAATAAAGAAAGAAAGAAAGAAAGAAAGAAAGAAAGGAAGAAAGAAAGAAAGAAAGAAAGAAAGAAAGAAAGAAAGAAAGAAAGAAAGAAAGAAAGAAAGAAAGAAAGAAAGAAAGAAAGAAAGAAAGAAAGAAAGAAAGAAAGAAAGAAAGAAAGAAAGAAAGAAAGAAAGAACCGCTGAACATGTACTCTTAAAACGTTACACGTGCGTAAAATTTGTCTCAAGGGACTGCCGCTAAGGCGCATGTGAAGCTTTCTCCTTTGTTCCTTCTTTCTCTCTCTTAGTCTTTCTTTCTCAACAGCACCACCCGTGATGCAGGAATTTTAGCTCCTTAGTTCCGTCCTTAAGTCACGTACAATAGGGCACGTGCATACGGAGCGAAGCTTGACTAAGAATTTTGCATAATCCTTGAACGTGGGAGAGAAAAGAGGTGGGCCATGCACGTGCGAGTTCCCTTACAAGGCCCGCCTGTTAGCGGAGTTATAATTGGGTTGACTTTGAAGCGCTTTGACGAACAGGCGCAGGCGTTGTTGGGGAAAAGAAAAATAGACCCCCGCGCCGACGTGCTCTCGGGTAAGAAGCAAGGCGCCGGGCATATACTTTCGGCAGGGAACCTTATATTAGTCCAGCCGCGCTGTTGAAGAAGGTTTACTCGCGAAGCTTGCTTTAAAATGAGCTGCATATATCGCTCGCTTAGCGGGCCTGTAATGTTGAATGTAAATGTAAGCAATATCGTACACCATAATATACGATCCCTTACAGCACCAGCGCCCCGGGATATTACATATCGCGAAAATCTTTACGCATCTTATTAAGTTCTGCCATCGAAGGTAGCTATTGAAACGCGCCGAAGGCAACGGGGCTAGAAAAGTGCGCCGTATATTGGGAAATGTGGTTTAAGAGTAAGCTAACTCCCACTGAATAATGGTGTGTTTGTGGGATTGTATTGGTAGAATTATGAATACAATGCGAGTCTACATAAACCTACTGGAGATTACCGTGTTATGAAGTTACATTTGCTGCGTGCACATCGCACGTCAAACATTCTGCGAAAGTAAAATCCCGCAACACGAACGCGGATACGTGAGTTACATTTTATAAATGTGAAGGACGCATGGAGTGAGTGCGCATCGCGATGGCAATTTGCCATAGAGGTAGGATGTACATCGTCGAGTAGTGTTCTAACGCATAGCGCTAACGCAGTGCCTTCGTTAATAATTTAAAGATACGTGTTGGCCCCACAATGATGGTTTTTTTTTCACCGTCTAAGGCTAGTAATATGTGTTTATCGCTCTTAACGCGATTGTACCACTCAGTAAGAACATGAGAAGGACACTCTGGGGTCGTATAATTGGTTCATACCTACCGACAGTGTGTTATTATTTCGTGAATCCGAGGAAAGTATACATAACCAGACACACAAAAACCGTCGAGGTAGCCAAGTCACAGCGTGTTGCAAAGCTGGGGCCGACTACCCAAGGATTTCAGTTCGTGAGTGTCCGTTTCTATTGGTCGGCCGCCTATTGCTACCAGGGTGTCGGAATGAAATGTTTTTTGTTTCGGTTTTAGTTTCGTCTCACCGCAAAAAGTTCCGTTCCGTTTCTGTTCCGGAACGAAAAAAAAATGTTCCGTAACGGTTCGTAACGGTTTTTTTTTTTTGTATGCAAAAATTTGAAGTTAAGGTAATCATAAAAAAACATAGGATTTGTGATGCAGTTACTTGCCCTCCTTTCTAGAAAGCGGGACAAGGGCGAAACACGTTGTTCAGAGGAGCGGAAGTAACAGTACCACGAATTCCTACCAACCAGTACAAACCAGTATTAATTTCAAAGCCGTAGTATTTATTTTCTCAAAAGACGAACATGAATTTGTTTAGTGGGCTCAATGCTTTCTGTCAAGGGAGTGAGCACGATCTCAGAAGCAGCACGTCATTGAGAGTACTCTCTGATGTGCGAGACCGCTGTTCTGATAAAAAGATCGCCAGGTCTGCACGGAACACGCATCACAGTCACAGCGAAAGCTGGAAGAGCGGACTTTGTAGATCCCGTTGTAGAGTCTCTTGGGGCAACTAATACAAGTACACATGCAGTGCACACACTATGCCATAAATCATCGCAATTTTTCAGAAGTAACGAAGTTCCCGCTAGGCCATTTTTCGTCATTCTTCGGAGAATTGTGGTACCCGCCGCTACACATCTGTAAGACATTATGTGCACTTTGTGCTGTGGCTGATGATGATGAAGAATTATGGCTGAACAATTTGCAGTGGGTGGGAAGCAGTGTTGCGGAATGGGCGCCTCTATTCCATTCCATTCCCTTCCATTCCAATTCCATTCCGGGGAATTAGAACTTGCCGCAATTCCATTCCTTTCAATTCCTCGAAATGAAAAAACTTAGCCCATTCGGACTCTGGGAATGGCCGGGCAGTTCAATTCCATTCCTGCAATTCTTCAACGTAGGAAAGGCATCTTGATAGTTTTACCGAGTTAAGAATGAACGCCCATAGAGCTGATGTCATCAGATGCATTAAGAACTGCAAAAGTACGCAAAACACGTTACCAAGGTCGAGGGATAGTAGCTTGGCGGCATATCTCGTGCAGTACAACCATCCTACTAATTCCCATAGGGACAGTTCTCCCGCTACTTATAGTATTTGCATTGTGAGCATGTTCGAACGAATGGTGGTGTTTTAATATTGTTTAAGCTTAAATGTGTTAATGCTAAAATGACGACATAGCGTATTTTTATGCTGACGAAAGTAGTATTCAAGAAGACTACGCAGTTTTGTCACACGTCTAGAGCGGTCGTGAATATGGAAAAACTAAGATTTGGTTAATGGGGAACAAAACCCTGTAGATCTGCTGGTTTTAGTTGGAACAGTGCACCGCTCGGGCACCTTGTGCCTTTGCATCGAATACGGAACACTGGGCCGCACTGCTCGTCAGCACTCACGCTTGTCAAGCGCGCCTCGCAAGCATGGATGGGGTGAGGAGAACTTTCTGTGCTAGCCTGTGCGCAGGTATGCAATGCCTTCTTTGTAGCAAATGAATGAAGGAAAGAAGATGATTCTTAAGGGCTCGTTTTCTTTGTTAGACACAATATTAATGAGAACTAACAGACAAAGGTTATTTCAAAGGTAGCAAAGGTTATTTACGTGTGTGAGGTACTAAACTGCTCGTGAGATAAAGATCAGGCTGCGCATAGAGTATTCACCTCTTTCGTGTGGGGGTATCAATGGGAACCAGCGCGCAGGGGTAATTTGTTTCTCCCTTCGATATCTGCTGGGATAATGCATTTGTTTGTACACTAACTTATGCATCGGTTTGTAGCAGGCGCGTTGCTTATAAATGTACCGTACTTGTAATCAGCCAAGCCATCTTAGCAATGCTGCTTTATTGTTAATTTCGAGGCTCTGACTTACTAATGTTCGAAGTTTCAAAAACAGCACGTAGACCAAAACGTGCTCTATTTTCGGAAAAAGACGTAATTCCATTCCCATTCCATTCCTTCAAGCGTTGTCCCCGTTTCGTTCCCGGGGTCGAGAAAATGTGGAATGATTCCGGAGTCATTCCAATTCTGGTGGGACAACTCCGCAGCACTGGCGGCAAGCATTAAACTACACACTCTTTGCGCTATTAGCATTGTGTGATGACTGGTTGTTATTTTACTCTTCTGCCACGTTATATTACATATGTTAACAGGATTCACTGCCCGACATGACGCCTGTATAGAGTATTTTTCCGAAGGAGTTACAAGCACCAGCGTGGCACTCTGGTGAAAGACCCGACTGCCAAGCAGAGGGCGCGGGTTAAACTCCCATCCGATCCTAGAAATTTGTTTCTCATTTAATTTTTTCTTATATCACGCGATAGTGGTCACGGACACTGGCGGCGGCGGACAATTATGGCGCCAAAATCAGCTGTTGTGGTCTCATAACAGCTTTAACTGTAACAAACTTCAGCGCCGACAACGCCCTCTTCACTTTGGCCTGCGTGACAGGCGCACAAAAGCCCACTTGCGTTAATATAAATATCTCTGGTTGCCACTGTTTTTGTTTTTCGCACGATTTGAACGTATATTTGCTTTGGAATTCCTGCCTGAGGTACGCACTATTACTGTATTCAGAGATATGCTCACATTGCATGTAGTTAGTTGTTCCGGATTGCGAATTTTTCTCGTGAACCGAAAAACGATTGAAAAAATTTCGGTTTCGCTCCGGAACGAAATAATTGATAAAGTTTCGGTTACGTTTTCGTTCCGGTCAAAAATATAGTTTTTTTCGTTTTTCTTTTTCGGTTTTCGTTCCGTTCCGACACTCTGATTGCTACTGCTATTGGTGGCCGTCAGTTTTGATCGTATAAAACGGCCACGTGAAGGCAAACCATGACAGTGGTTTCTCGGGCTGTTTACAGCGAGGCTGTCTACTGCCGGTTTCTGGTGGGATCGCATCCGCGGTCAAGAGACGCGTTGAACAACAATTTTCGGATAACCGATTAACTCGACTGATCCAGCGTTTTCGCGTCGAAAAAGTGGACGTGGCGTAAAAGTAACCATAATGGTGTATCATTTCGCCTCCATGGCAGATTGACGCGAACAATTCTGCCTCAAAGACAAGACCACTCGCATAAAAGAAAAAGAAAAAAAGAAACGAACGTCATGGCATTTTTGTTCTTTCGAAACAACGGAGTTTCTTATGCACTGCAGGGTTTCATATTGTGACCGCTGTTGGCCGCCGTTGATGAGAGATAATATGCGTGAGAAACACCGGGATATTTTAGCGTATGCCTCTTTAATCGCTCAATATATTCACTAATGATAATATATAACTTCACTATAACAATCAATATTCAATGTACCGAAACCACCGTAGCCACAACTGCACTGGCTTCAGTCGTCACAGTAGTCAAAGGGCTCTTAATTTTCTTCTCGTGTATAGCAGTTATACAGTATAAAGTCAGTAAACATATGGCGGCGCGTTCACCTCTGTCGTATGAACGGGGTAGAACCTGGAGATAAGACCAAAAGGAACGTACTAGATAGTGCCGTATTTGGTGCTCTTCAAGTGAGGTGATTGGCTCGAAGCACTGGGACAGTGATCGAATGATCCTATTTATTCTTTGCCTGAGCATACGTACAACGTCCCCCTTCCATTGTGTACAAACAGCAGCGCATAGTCGGCTTTATGGCCCAATGTCTGGCCGCGTTACGGTATCTTGGGCAGTGTCACGGGTCATTTAGGCTTCGCAGTCGGCGACGCACTTTTGTAGTTCTTCAGTATCGAATGTTCATTTGTTTGCCCCTCTGTCTTTTAGCCTCCTTTTCAAGCAGGTATTTTTTATTGCGATAGCAATTATATGGACAGTCTCGGCTGGATTTTGCCGTCGCCGTCATGCACCGTATATGTATAAGTATGTATATATATATATATATATATATATATATATATATATATATATATATATATATATATATATATATATATATATATATATATATATATATATATATATATATATATATATATAAAAGCCCCAAAGAAAAATAATTCAGAAAAATGCTTCCGAAGCGCGGAATCGTACCAGGGACCCCTTGCTCCGCAGCGAGTGGCGCTAACCGCTACGCCACGAAACGCAGATCCTCCACGTAGCTAACGGCGAGCGTTATATACACAACCTTTACCGCTGGATGGACGCAGAGACGGCCGGCGCTTATAAGGGTTTCTTCATTACCAGCGAGATGGCGCTAGGAGCACGACGGGCGCATTTAAAAATCGTTGGCGAGCTCGCTCGCTTCTTCTTATATTTGCGCAGGGAGAGCATTGCCCTTCCGCTGTCTGCTCGCGCGGTTTTCTCGTGGTGAGGGGAAGAGGGTTGTTTCAAGCTTTCACCGTGGTGTCCGCGCCCATGTTACGGAGCGTACGAAAGTCACTCGAGCTCAAGGGACGCCGCTAAACGAACAAACAGACGATGAGCGCGAACTATCAAGTGTCACAGCTCGACACTTGAAGCACGCTAGTTTCCTTCGCTGCTTCGGCCGCCTTCGCAACAGGAGCGCTGTTCAAACTGAGAGTATCCATTGGCGAGCCTCACTTCGTATTAGTTTCTTGCTATCGCATTCATTGCTTCGCCCTTGCGGCGAAACTGTGACTTTTTTTAACACGCAAGTGTTTTGTGCCGGGGTACACCAAGTACATCCGTCACGGATATGACGTTGACAAAATGGACGCCAACGGGTGAGAAAGAAAAATCCAAGAAAAAGATACCCCGCTAGGAATCGAACCCACGACGTTGCGGCCGCGACGGCAAGTGCCCGATGCCCTACCGACTAAGCTAACGCAAGAGTTGCTAGACACGGCGCGAACGCGACTTATATCTTTCACACATTCTCTATCGCGGCGGGTGGTGTCGCCGTCTGTGAGATGTGAAAAGAAGTAATGCTTCACGATCGATACTTACTAGCGCTTACTCCGAGATTGCACGCGATATCGGAGGTTATGGTTAAAGCGTCTCGATACCAGGGAGGTAGACTGGCCGCGCTGGCGTCGCCGAGGCACCCTTGACGCAGTTACGTTCTTTGCCTTTGGCTTCGTGTTAGCGTGCGTCGGCTCATCGGAGCAGTGCAGCTTCCACGTGCACCAACGGGATTTTTCAGCCGCCGAATGCTTCGATTGCGAGAGTACCGACTAACAAAACTGCTGCAATATGCGTTGCAGAAAGGACGCGATTTCGACGGGCAAATGTGCCTTGGTGGAGCGAGAGCAGCGCCTGCGATACAGAGGCCAGCGGGACGCACGCGTTTGCGGCTCAGGCTACGAACCTCTACCTCCCGTGTTGCTGAAGCGCAGTGTGTGTTATCATATGTATGCATGAGCACAGGCGTCAGCTACCCATTACTAGAAAGCGCACACAGTGCCGTTTCTCTCCTTAATTGACGACGCTTTGAAAAATTGCATACCGGGTACCAGTGTTGATTATGAGCTTGTTGATATCATCCTTACGCGGGATTCACGATTCGCTGTGTCCAAATATATGTTCACACCGTCAGCTACCACAACGGTTTAATCATGATCATGGGCGTTAGTCGTCGCGATAGAGACATGCTGTCAACGTGCATCCACGTCAAACGGTGCTATAGCTGGCAAACACGAATAGACATTGTACAAGCTCTCATATATCACTACACAATAAGCACTACTTCTGTGAAGACACGTTTCACTTTCGTGTTATACCAATTCCTATGACGGAGGGATCAGCCATGTTTTTTTTCTCTCTCGTCTGCTTTTTTGCACTGGGGAATCAGGCGGAAGTAGGCGGCGGATGATAAAACCAGCTAGAATCAAGCTTCATGCATCGCTACAAAACTCCGGCTTTGCTGCTCTGCTCGCACATTTTACAAAGCGGCTGCTGCTACGAAACTTGGTAGCTTTCCCAGTAACCGCTTCGCGATTTCTCTTTCGTAGTATCAGCCTTAACAATGCTCGGCCACCACATGTTGCATGAATAGTCAACAAATCACTCCGGTGCGCACCGGGCTGTTCATCCAATCATCTTCGCATCCGGGCGCTTCGGCGCGACTTGTCTAACATGCCACAAAAGGGGCATCAGTGACGCCACACATCAAGCCACTTGTCTTCCTGTATAGCAAGGCACGGTAAACACAAAATGCCTCATCCAGACAACTTGCATCGCCGAACATTCGCTATATTTGTGTGATGCGCCAGGGGAATAATGGGTACTGTGAGTATTACAGTTCTTTCTCCTCGCGTGTTTCGGCCACAATTTTCCTTCAGGTGTTAGATGACTCACTGCATCCCTCTCGATGCGATGCGCATCGGCACTATGTGATCCAGCCCAGTTGGTCCCATTAACATGCTGGAAGTTGACAGTCTGTTTGGGCCACGTGACTTAATCGTGTTACACCCGATCCTCCCTCCTACACCCCTCCCTTCCCCTCCCTCCCCCTCCCTCCCATCTTCCTGGCTTCCCCGACAAAGTACTGCCCCATGCTCAGGCCAGAGACAAAATGAACGCGACTGCCCGGAGATAGATGAGCTCCGCGCTGTCCGAAGTAGGGCTGGGGGAACGAAGCGGCCGCGAGGCACAACCCAATCTACGCGAGTGCGACTGCCGATTAAACGGCCCGGGCCAGAATAGCGGCAGCGGCTGCTCCTCCTTCGTTGACGCTCATATGCATTGCTGCATTGCGGGCTCGCCTCGGCGCGCCAGACTTTCCGGGGCACGGAGCAGGCCGGAAACTAGATGACAAAAGAGAAGTCGCGCGTGTCTGCCCTTCAAGTGCGCTACTGAATTATCTGACGAGGTCTTTCCGGATGCGGCCGGCCGTTCAGGGAGCATGAACGGGACACCTCTCCCCTCTCGGACTCACGAGGGGTACTCCACCAGGAGATGCTCAGTTCCGAGGCGAGACTAATGAGGACGCAAATGTCGCTTGGTCATGGTTCTGGCAGTGCTGGTACTCTTTCTTTTATTCTTTTTTTTTATTCGAGGAAACGATCCGGTAATGCGTTGTGTTCTTTTTTTACTACGCTCGGGATCTCGGTGTAGGCGTGCGCTGGGCTTGTTCTTAGTCTGGCGCACGTTTCCGATTAGATATCTGCGTTGTTCGGTGTCGCACTTTCTCTAGTTATTTTCCTTTTCTTGTTTTCGCAGACGAAAGTGATAATGAAAAAAAAAAGAGGTACGTTGCCGTTGTCACGCGCACCAAACTGTTCCGCGTTTAAATGAATTCCCAGTGTTGAAGTCAGTGCGGCATGGCAACAGCTTTGCAATCCGTATAAAAAGTGAGACGATAACATCCAACCCTACGTCTACCTCCACCCATCCCTCATGATTCGACCCTTTCGGCGTTCCGTCGTAATGAACGAGTGAAGTTATTTGAGGAATAAGCAAGCTCTCAAAAATGAGACGGAGCTTTTGACTGTCGAACGATGCTGCAAGAGTACTTAGGCGAATGAGTCGCTGAAATTAGATGGTTTTAATGCTCTTGCTTATAACATTAATTCGGCTAAACTGCATATGTGCAATTACGCACAAGATGGTGCCAAAAAGGGGGCGTAGCCAGTACTTTTTTTCTGGAGGTAGTTCAACCATACTTTATGTATGTTCGTGCGTGCGTCTGTATGTGTGCGTGTATATATACGCATGCAAAAATGAAAAAAATTAGGGGGTGGAAAAACGAAAATCCTGCAACCCTACCTAGAAGAGCGCGGGCGCTTCCCGCCTCCACTCCAAAAATTATTGAGCGTCCGTCCTTTTAGTATCTCTAGTTACAGAACTATGTTTATTGCTTTTTCTTTTCTAAGGCTTGTGGTCGAACTATACTTGCTGCTTGATCTCAACTTTCACGCTGACGCGAAAAGGTCGAATGAAACGGAAGAAAAAGAAAGGTAACGCATCACAAAAGGTATTAAAAAAGAAGACTTTCATCCTTTTCTCCCGTTAAGCCTCTGTTTTGTTGCTGTTGTTGTTGTTGTTGTTGCTTGTGCGCTTTTAACTATTCGCTTTACGATCTAAACTTTTGCGCTGACGCGCAAGAATCGAATGATACGAAAAGAACAATTGGTGCCAGCCATGACAAAACGTAGACGGAACTATAATTGTGACATTCCGCGCAGTTCCTTTAAACGCCAGATAGCGCAACAGCCACCGTTTGAACGTCGGTCGCATCGAGGCTCGCTATTAGATCGCTCGTCCGCTCAATCACTTCAAGAACGCCGTGCTCTGGCTCGGATGAAGAATGCCTGGTCAGCAGGAGGCGGCGCTGCCACTGCGGCTTATAAGTGGGACGGCGAGGAAGCCAGATGGGGAAGCTTCCCACGTCTAGAAGAAAAAAGAGGCACGCTTCTGATCGTCCTCTTTCAAGCGGAACACGAGTGACGAGTTTCGGAGCTACCCCTCTACGTGTCGGTGCTCCCTTTGCCTCAACGTAAGGGAAGGGTAAGGGAGGCCGTCCAGATTGGCAGAGGGACGGAGGCAGAAAGCGGAACGACGCGTCCTCTTCGATCACTCAATCTCGACCGAAGCCGACCGACGAAAACAAACTATAAAATCGAGAGAGACTTTCTGTATCGCTTTTTGCTTTGCTTCGCATCGTTGCCTATACCTATAGACGGGGACGGCATAGTCAGGAACACGAAGCAGAAGACAAAAAAACGTTCCACGAAACTTCGGAGGGTTCAGCTCTTCCGGTGACTGCGCAGAGAACAAAGAAATAACTAAATAACAAAATGTTTGTGGAACGCAAGCAGAACAGCGGCGTGTTCCTTGAGGATGGGGACCACGTACCGCTTTGTGGCCGTCTCAACCGATGACAACAATAGAGCTGAATCTATGGGTCGAGGGAGGCCGATTTTTCTGGCCTTATCTCACATTGTATAAAAGATAAGGTCGCGCTATATATAATCTTAAGGTTCTCAACGGGGTGTTAGTAAGCTTTGTAGGACTATAACTTAAAGACGCTTATTATAGACGTGTTCTTGAAACGTAGCGAGAAGTTTGGGAAGCATAGAGTCGTTTCCTTGAAACCGCGACTTCGGGTTTGCATCCATGAAGGCTTTAGCTACAGCGTTGACGACTTTGACGAGAATGTCCCCTCAGAGAGAGTTGAGTTGAGTTGAATAAACTTTATTTGCCCAACGGTTGTTATTGTGCCTGGGGCTAGGCTGCCAGAGATAAATGTTTTAATTAAAAGCTGGAGATGTTGGCTTTTCGCCTGACATGCTACTCCAGGTGCTGGGTGATTATTATCATATATACGCTAATAATCATATAACAACACACACACACACACACACACACACACACACACACACACACACACACACACACACACACACACACACACACACACACACACACACGCGCGCGCGCGCGCGCGCGCGGGAGCGCTTGGATTACACTGTTTACAAAGTTTCGTCAAGGCTCCTAGCCCGCAAGAATGTCAGCAGTGCTTTCATGTCACGTAACGCACGGGTGGTGCTTTGGCATGTCCCTCAGACTTTCTTTAAACTACATTGTTTGAAGTTTTTGGTAAAAGTGATCATTTCCGCTCCTTAACGTTGGGTAGATAAAGTTTTCATTGAATTTAGTTAAGCCTTCTAGGTGCGGGAGAAGTTCTTTTCAACTGCGATGTGTTCATTACGCCCGTCTTGTGACCGACTCAGAAAAAACACCCGCACATATGCGAAAGAACAGGTACGAACGGTGTCATTACCAATTACGCAATGCCCTACTGTTTGTTTAATACTCAAAATTTTGCCACCGTTTAGTTTGCACGTTACGAGTACCTTGCGTGTATTTGTGTGTGCGTACCGCTTGCAGTTTGACTTTTCTCATCAGCAGACCTTTAGACATCACTTAGCACACCTATAGCAACCGTTAATGAGCGTAGGAGGCGCTAAAAGCTGAACACATTTTCTGTGTTGAAGCGAACAGTCAGCAGGCTCCGCTAAAAGCCCGGGAAAAGTCAGTTAAAGGGGTCATGGACGACTTTTCCAAGTAATGATCTAGTGACCTCAGTATCGGAGTTTACTGCCTCCCGAATCGATTGCCGCAAAAATTTCTCAAATCCGTCAAGAATGAGCGGTGTTACGGGGGTTTGCCGCACGCTCTCAGCGCTTTCTCTCTTTTCTCGTCCCAACGAGCGCACTGGAAGCTAGACAGGGAGAGATGGCACGGGGGAAAGAAGTTACGTCAGCGCGCATCATGAAACGCGATCGCTCTCCCGCTGTGATTCGCGTGCGCGAGTGCGGCTACGGCAAGTGGCGGAACCTCGTGGCAAGGAGCGCACCTGATCCGAACACCGTTCTCGATTTATGTCGGCTATCGGCCAATGAGGATGCTATGTCTTTTGCGACGTGGCGATGAGATCGCGACGTCAATTGGCAGACGCCCCGCCCGCCGACGAGAGTGAGAACCGGCCTCTGTTTGAAAAGAGGGCGCCTGAGAAAACAGCAACTTCGCGTTCCGCTTGTAGCCTTTACGCGGCGCGCACGACTGCAATATTTGGCTGAGCAGTTCATAGCCGTGTCAGCTTTCCGCAGGATGTGTTTTGTCAACAAGCCCAGATGTGCTTCAGACCCCTTTAACGTCCTCTGTGTGTACTCGATGCTACCCTAATGCGAATGCCTTCACTTTCTGTCTGGCCTACGCGACGCGCCCAAAACATACATGACGTCTTTTCTTTCGCTCTTCTCTCTAACGACCAACGTATACTCCTGAGACGAGATGTTCTCTCCTGCTCTCAATGCACGCTTATGTAAACTAAAACTTAATTCCTTTGATTAGGGCTTATTTCAGAAGGCCAACGAACTTGCTCGCCCGTCAAAGGAGAATGAAGAACAAAATAGGCAGAGAGTTCCACATACTTTAGGCTGATGAAAGACTGTACAGGAATGCAAAACTAAAAGAAGGCATTACTGATGAGACGTACTTTCACGGTGAAGGCCTATTAGAGGCGCCAGTTAATTGTTAGAGTGAAAAATGTCTTAGAGAGCTGAAGTACGAAAGCTTTATGTCATTGACTCTGTTAATTTTAACGAGTGTCTAATGAGCAGTGAACACAGTACATCCATGCGTTTCGCATAAATATTACAGCTGCACGCATTTTCCGAATGAAAGCGCGTGTTTGTTCGCCGTATAGTTGCGATGCATGTTTCCTTAGGGAAGCTTGTTATCCCGGTCTTGCTTTGCAAATGCCACCAGCGTGCTCTATAGTGATCCTGAAGTTAACAAGCTTAATCGATATCGATGTTTGATGAGATTGAAACATCGAAGTTGGAAGTGATATGAATGCAGATGAGGTCAAACTGTTCGCAAAGGAGTGTTTAAGGTTTCTTGGGAAAGCTCCTAGGGCACATGCTGCTCTCTGGAACTTTGATATGTGAGAACCCATATTAGCAAAGCCTCCCACTACTTGTGAAAGGCAGTGTCTTGGCGTACCATATTTGGTCGCACACAACCAACACTGGTTAGTTTTGGCTAATGCTGACTAAATGATGGCTGATCTCGATCACCGTTGGCTAAATTATGGTATATGCTCTCGCGTATACATATACAACCTAAGTTGGTGTCTGGTTAACATTAGATTACTGAAAACAGACGATGAAGCTTAACCAGCTTTTTGCAATAATATCAGCACAGATGACAGGGTGAAACTTGGGAACATTGAAGATTTGTGTGCGAGATTGGTTTTTCCGTACCAGAGAACATATGTTATCGTATGCTTTTTAAAGGCGATAGTCTTTCTTGGGGAACTTAAACGCACAAAGTTTGGTCTGTCTGTCTGTCTGTCTGTCTGTCTTTCTTTCTTTCTGTTTGTCTGTCACCCGATTCAGCCACCTGGCCAAAGTTGAACCACTTGCTTACCGCCCACCGATCTTGAACTGGTACGGCTGTTCATACTTGTGAACGTTATCGATTAAAAACTAAATATTACACCCGTCTGAGGCACAACATCACTAGGTAAGTATTAGGTGGTGTGTTCCTTTAATAGAAAATACATAGATACATAATTCTAAAGACCCTAGTTTCTTAAGCTGCGGCTGCGGCTGCGTTGAGAATGCGGCTGCGCTTAAAATGCCATGCTATGCGCGCCGACGAAAGCCCTCTGCCATGGAGGAAGGAAACCCTCTGCACAAGCTCATGCTTCCCGATGTATTGCCAGATGGCGTCCATATCTCACGCAGCTAGAGTGCCTCGATGCGCGCGCCCGCGGGCATCAAGGCACCCTACACGCAGCGTAGACGCAGCGCCTCCTCTATCGACTTTACACGGCATTTGCAGCGGAGCACGTAAATACGCGGCCAATTTTTTGCAGTTCTTTTTCAACAAACGCACTTTCAGGAAAGCGCTTGAAGTACGCGGCGTCTGTACTTGCAAATCACTTCAAGTTTTCGAAGAAAAATTTGACCTTCTATAGAAATTCCTTCCGATATTGCTAAACAGCAGACTCAACAACCAAACGAACCTCTGAGTTCCTGGGTAGCGACGCTCAGTGTTTACTTTGAGAAACATGACGTTGGAAATGCACCAACCAACGGCGTTCTTCACTCAACAGTAGATGAGCAGCAGCCAACTTGCTTTCGAAGACATGCAAATTTGTTCCAACTATCGCCCACGCATATGTGTCTGTGTATAACGGGCGCCTGCACCTGCGCTCCTTGGGCGACACGCCCAGCCTGAGCAGGCAAGCCTCTGGAAATCCGTGAGGGCTCTCGCATTATACGTAAGGCTTTAGATTACCATCTGCGCGAGCAACGCTCGTGTTGCGGTGTGTGTCATGTTTTGTAATAACCGGGTGACACGATTTTCAGCGCAGTTGCATCGCAAAAGGATCTCACACTCCGTAAAATGACGAACATTGTCTTCTTTTTATATATGAACTTTTTTTTTTCAACTTCAAAGCTGCCAGGTTCTCTCACTACCGAAATATTAACGGAATAAGCCGCGACGAGAGGATGACCGCCGCCGTAGCTCAGTGGTAGAGCATCGGACGCGTTATTCGAAGGTCGCAGGTTCGGCCCCTGCCGGCGGCTAGTTATCTTTCCGTCCACTTTACTTCCTTCACATTTATATCCTAATTGCTACAAATAACACCCCCTATACTTTCCTTGGCGTTATTGTCTGTTACTTCTCATTATTATTGTGTCCAACACAGAAAAACAAGCCCTTAAAAGTCCTCTTTCCTTCATTCGTAGCGAGGCTCTCGTTCTGGCACATTTGATGCCTTCAGGTAGTATGCGAGGGATTATTGGTCAGCTGCCAGCTCGTAAAAAGATCATGTGCTATACGTGACGCCAACAGGCAGAAAAAAGAGTGTTCCACACTCGCCGCCATGGCTGCGATCGACGCTGACTAACACTCCTAGGTTTAAATGCACATATATACCTCATAAAGTGGACGAGAGGATGACCGCCGCCGTAGCTCAGCGGTAGAGCATCGGATGCGTTATTCGATGGTCGCAGGTTCGGTCCCTGCCGGCGGCAAGTTATCTTTTCGTCCACTTTACTTTCTTCACATTTATATCCTAATTGCAACGAATAACATCCCCTATACTTTCCTTGGAAATATTGTCTGTTAGTTCTCATTATTATTGTGTCTAACAAAGAAAAACAAGCCCTTAAAAGTCATCTTCTTTCCTTCATATGTAATGGGAAAGGATTTCTCAAGTGTCATTTTGTTGGGCACGCAGTGAGCACTGCGTGATATGGACATAATTTCCGAAGCGTAGGTACGAGCATTGCATATTCTTTTGTTATTGTATCTGGTTGTTGTGCTGGCTCTATCATTTGGCAATGCGCATTGCTAATAAAATAAGAGCTGTAGCGCGCTGTAGAGAATTTAATAACGTCGGAATCACGTGCCATGTATCCCATCACAGACTCTCCCGAAGACTGATTGCACATAAATCTTAGGGGCGAAGAACTTTAGGGTCTCAGCTTGTCGGCGTGTTATGTCGTAGTCACGGTCCACCATAAATGGGTATGCGCCACACGAACTAGGTAAATCCCACTACTCGCCACCGGCCTATACTATGCATATTACGAATTAAAGGTTCATCGTTACTGCTTAAAACGTTATGCTTGGCTTAGCAGCGGCGTCAGAATCCCCGACGAAATTTACCAAGGCACTCAAGTTGCATATCTAAACCAGTGACACAAACGTGAATCTCTATGGTAGAGTCAACTATTTTAAACACCACTTCTTGAAACATGTCTGCAAAGTGATGGTGCTTAACTCGCCACCGGTCCACTAAAAATGAAGAAGGCAACAGTTAGCCCAACAAATAGCCGACGACGTTAGTGGAGCTGAAACACCCTTCCCTACATGCCGTAGGGAACTGAAACCGGGCATGTTGAGAAGAAGAAAAAGCACCTTAAGGTAAGCTGCATTCCGACGCAGTTTTCCGACGACGTTAGTGGAGCTGAAACACCCTTCCTTACATGCCGTTTCTCTTCTTCTTCTTCTTCTGTCTCTCATTGCCCATTAGCAGCGATTTTGCCGTGGGAAACAGCGGCACACGCTGCATGCTTCGCCCCTCCCAGGTTTCACGTCAGTGGAGCTGAAACATCCTTCCCTACATGCTTCGCCCTTCCCCAGATTTTAATTACAACTTTACTAAAGAAAGTCCCTGATTTTCATTCTTTAGGCGCGAAAATAACGTCACTTGTATTGCTTTTGCTGTATTAACGTACTGGAAAAGTAAACAGGTCCGCTTAAACGTAGCCTAGAAATCTCCTGCAGATGAAATCAGAACGTGAAAAATTGTTTTCCTCTAACTCCGCCGCGTCGTTATTAAAACGATCGACCTACGCCGTCTCGCTGTTCTGCTTGCAATTGCAGGGCCGTTTTAAAGCGGCTGGCTCTCATGACTTCATAATGTACGGTGCGTTTTGATAGGAGGCACAAAGACAAAGCGGCGTCTCGAAAGCCAGCGAATGGGACCGCTCGCGACCGAGAAGAAAAAAAATGCTCGCTTTCGAATTCCAACGCTATTCTTCGCCCACAATTGCACGTTCGAAATGGCCGCGGCTCATAAATACGGCGTGACGACAGCCGTTACCGAAGCGGGTGGGCGAGCAGCTATCCCAGCCGAGCCGTTAAGCTTTGAAGCGCAACGACAATATTGTAGATGTGAAGACAGTAAATCGCGAAGCTTCTTTGACAGGACTGTTAGAGGCACCGAAAAACGTCGCGTGTCGTCTTTCACCCATTCTACTTCTATGTGACATCCTGTGCGCCTTACACTTCGAGTAGTTTGATGGCAGCTGCGCGTTGCCGAATCGGGAATCACCTCAGGCCCATCGAGAATCGCACCCATTGTTTCTATCATTTCCCGGAGAAGGAGGTTGTTCGTGCCGGACACTGTTACAACGAGAAAGGAACAGCGAAGACTGCCCACAACGCTGGGCTGTTCCCATGACCATTCTTTATGTGCTACGCGGGATGACCGGCCGATACTGTCACCACGAAGGCGGGAATCCCAGTGGAGGCTTGCAGCTCCCGTCTTGACTTTCCCGTTTTTCGCCGAGTCTCGTGAGGGGAGGAGAATGCCCAAATGCCCACAGCAAACGCAGCAAGCTTTCTCGGTGGCATCCGCATCTTTCACTTCTTCGTTTCTTCCTCTTATTTCATGCAGTGCTAAAGAAGGTTCTCGGATCTTAGAAAGCGTCGATTAAACCTTCAAGAGTGCTACTCGCAAAATTGTGATTCCGCGTGGACGCACCGCTTTCCGAGATGTTTTCAATTGTGGCCTAAAAAAAAAAACCGTGGAAAACTAAGAACTCACCGCTTAGTTAGTAATGAAAGAAACCTCACGCGTTCAAGAAACCTACAAAAAACGTTGTGATATATTCGATGCTTTACCGAAAAGGACAAAAAAATGTTATGCTGTGAGAGATAGCCGAATTCTCGTCACTTAACTAGAATGAAATTCTCAAGGAGGTGAAAACTACATGAACAAGAAAAAAAAAAACTAACATACATCAGGGGCTATTAAGCAAAGCTTCAGTAACTATATTTTTAACTAAATATATTACGAGACATATATTTTCAATTTTTGAATTGTGGCCGATCTTTTCGCGAAACGTATTCATTCGGAACTAATTCCGAGTAGGACACCAGTTTTCGCGGTATTTGTTCTGAACGTTCGCCGCAAAGTACATAGGGTTTCATTTTATTCTTCTGCTTCAGTGTATAGAACCCGTCTTGTTAACCAAGTAAATGTAACCAAATTAATCTTTACCGCCTGATTCATGCCGCGTATATCAAAACTAGCGTCATTCTTGTAATCATTTCCAGGCTCTCTTCTGTCTCACCTTCCTTGTGTGATGCTCGTGCGTCTTGCTTATTCCAGTAAACATGTACCAACAAGCCCAGCAACGGATTTACTAAGTTACTTCATGTGTAACTGCCTAACTTTGTTTCCCTAAGGGAGAACATGGGAGAAAGCCAACATCAGCCAAAACGTGAACAGCACTTTTCTCTTGTCTGACTTCGTAAAAAACGCATTTTAAAAAGAAAGAAAGCAAGAAAGAAAGAAAGAAAGAAAGAAAGAAAGAAAGAAAGAAAGAAAGAAAGAAAGAAAGAAAGAAAGAAAGAAAGAAAGAAAGAAAGAAAGAAAGAAAGAAAGAAAGAAAGAAAGAAAGAAAGAAAGAGAAAAATTAGAGCACCATTGCCGAATTTTCGTCCCGCCTCCCTCGCATTATTTTTCTTTTGCTTTCTGCCAAAAAAATCTGCATAAGTCCACCATATTCAAGTCTCACCTGACGACGAGTCTTATTTCGATTGTACGCCCTCATTTCTGAATTCAGTCAAAGCGGGCTCCGGGGCAGCAGCATCATCCGGCTTCGGCTTTAATATTTTTCTGCGCCTAAACTCCGTTCTCTCATTTTATTATTATCCCCCGTTCTATGCTTTTTTTTTTCTTTCATCAATGCCAAGTACTTAAGAACGAAGGTGAGTTATTTGCGTAAAAAGGACGACGACGAGAGCGACGACGGACCTTTATTACGCGTCTCCAAGGAGGCACGCTGAGCGAACTAATGTCTTTTCAGCTTAGATTTCGAAGGACAGCCTTCGTTACTTTCTTTACATTCCTTCCATAATTTATTCCTCTCTTTCGGAATAATAAGTCAGCACCGTCTTCGTGTTGCGCTTTCTTCTCTCTCTCTCCCCGCTCGAATGACAAGACCACTCTACGTCTGTGTCCTGCCCGAACGCGTTTTGTTCTGTCAGTCTAATTTCGCCGACTTCAGCAACAAAAACTGAAATATGCTAATCTGCAGAATTCCTCGTTCGTGGCGTCTTGTTCCTCCGAGTATTAAAGCAGAAACTTCTGTACAGTTACAACGAAGCAAATGTAAATCGATCGAACGAAAAGACATAAAAAGCTGTAAAAATGTTCGCGTCTAAAGACTTGAGAAAGAAGAAAAAAAATTAGTATTGGCAATTTGAGTGTCGTGGAACACTTGTGTTCGCTGATTGCTACGCCAATGACGTATGAAAATAAGGCGGAAACGCGTAGCAAGGCTGCCTTTCGCGGTTCGGGAGAGAATTTGTCTAACTTGTACTGCGTAGGTAAAGGCCTACAGGTGCCCGTTCATAAAATAAACTGTTCCTGTTCATACAATAAACTGAACATACCGTCCATTTAGTTTATTCGGTCGCAGCAAATGTCTTGACGTCTCAGGAAAATTTTTTACCCTGTATAGGTTCGTGCTGCCTTCATTTGTTTCCCCTCACCGACGGCGCTAGTGAGCACTGTCGGGTGACACGTTATGTTTTGTTCAACTACCAGAAGTGTAGTCCGAAATTTCTTTTTTTTTTTGGCGGGGGGGGGGGGGGGGTGGGGGTGTTCGCCCATCTTCTTTATGTTCGTGCGCGCGTTGTATGCGTGCGT
>NC_051178.1:128344947-128385090 GCF_013339695.2 Rhipicephalus sanguineus
CAAATATTTTGACGGAAATAATTAAACAAAAAACTCTTCAATTAACTTTCGTTTATTGAACTGAGGGCAGTCTTTATATTACAAAGTTGTAGTGCGTGCCAATTTATCGCATATCCAGTTTTTAGAGATCACAAAAAGTTGCACGTAGGTCGAGATATGCGTCAGCTATTTCAAGTGCAAAATAGAAACTGATTGAGCCCGCCGCGCACGAAGCGCGACCGCTCTGTTACGTCAGCCCGGAACTACCCGTGACAGGGAAGTGATTACGTGCAGCTTTTCACGAAAATACACGACCGCGGTGCGCCTTCATTGAAATTTCGTCACTTCCCTGCAGGGGCGTATGCAGGTTTTTTTTTTTCTTTTTTTTTTGGGTGGGGGGGGGGGGAAAGGCAGCTCCTTGATCTGAAGTGGGGGCCGGGCAGGCAGATCTGATCGAGTGTCATGCCGTGCTCTGTATGCCACGGCAAAAAAAAATGCTTTCGGTGGGTGGGGGGCACGGGCTTGGTGTGCAAGCCTACGCCACTGCTTCCATGTCACGGGTAGTTCCGGGCTGACGTAACAGAACGGTCGCGCTTCGTTAGCGCCGGGCTCAATCAGTTTCTATTTCGCACTTGAAATTCGATGACGAATATCTCGAACTACGTACAACATTTATGATCTCTAAAAAATGGATATGCGATAAATTGGCACGCACTACAACTTTGTAATATAAAGACCTGCCCTCAGGTCAATAATTTAAAGGATAATTAACGAGTTTTTGTTAACTAGTCTCAACAGTATGATTTCAGCTGCTGCAAAGTATTTCCGCCTCGACGTGGAGTTCGTGTGCGA
Organism: Rhipicephalus sanguineus; assembly: GCF_013339695.2. Taxonomy (NCBI): domain Eukaryota; kingdom Metazoa; phylum Arthropoda; class Arachnida; order Ixodida; family Ixodidae; genus Rhipicephalus; species Rhipicephalus sanguineus. The sequence goes on from NC_051178.1 coordinate 128,345,779, forward strand.
AAACGACGGGAGTCTTACTGCCATAGAATTTTTATACAAAATCTGTATGGTCTAAAAAAAAAAACACACTGTAGAAGACAGCTTGGAACTTTCATACTTAATCTAGTCAATCAGCGCGTCACTCAAAACAAGCAAACATGAACCGAACAATAAAATAAATAACGATTCGCTTCCTGTACCGGAAAATCCCAGCGATAGCTTAACAAAACGAAACACGCGCAGCCAGGCAGACGCCAATACTTCGCTTCCGCACCCTCATGCACACAACATCAGCAGCAGTAATAGCCGAAGTAATAGCAGCAGTGTTTACTACTGCCAAGACGACGCGTGCGAACGCATAATCGGAGATGAGAGGGTGAATATTTATAAGCTCTCACTCTCTCTTCGGGCTGTCCGGCGGCAAAATTGTGCTCTCTGGCACCACAGCGGGTACAGTCCGTGTTTGATCGAAGACGACGCACGCCAACCCATTCTTAAGGCACGAGCGCCATCTCGCCAGGTGCTTCCGATGATGGAATGATCGCCCTAAGGACAACCATTGTGTGCGAAAATTGAAATGGCGCGTTCATTGCTGTGCAAGGTGAATGCTCATTTGGGAAGCTTCCGCTGAGATTGACCGATCGCCGACCACTTCGTGCCTTTGCGTGTTTCTTTTTTTTTCTTGTTTTTTTTGTCTAGCTTTAGTGGTGCGCGAGGAATTTTGTACGTATATATATATATATATATATATATATATATATATAAATTCATGTTTGTGGCGTCGTCGTTAGCTCGCGATGTATTCTCGCTGCACGCACAGACGTGAAATAGGAGAGGGTGCGTGAAACTAGAGAAGCGCTCGTACGACTTTCACGTTTTCTAAAGTATCTTGTCTGATAGTGAACGACTCATTAAATAGGTTATGTACACAATAGAGGCTTTTGTAAGGTATTATTTCTTAGCATAATGTCTGTCGTTCTCCGTTATTCGTATGAGGGAAGTGCCCTTGCTTCAACGAGTAAAGGTGTACTTCCTGGCTTAGACACAAGGCAAACGTTCAAGATAAACTTAGGAAATAGCAAACAATACGAATGCAGCGTTCTGTTTTAGAAAATGGTATATAGTTACATGCATGTCCGCCGCGGTGGTACATTGGTTAAGGTGCTCGGCTGCTGATCCGAAGTACGCGGGTTCGATCCCGGCCGCGGTGGTCGCATTTTGATGGAGGCGAAATTCTAGAGGCTGGTGTACTGTGCGATATCAGTGCACGTTAAAAAACACCAGACTGCCGAAATTTCCGGAGCCCTCCCCTACGGCGTGCCTCATGATTATGTCGTGGGTTCGGCACGTAAACCTCCAGAAATTTAGGATGACTGCCAGTTGGGCGTGTTGGTATAGGTTCATGATGAAACAAGCGCAATAAGTACGAAGACTCAGAAAGGACACAGGACGGAGCGCTTACTAGCAACTGAAAATTTTATTTAGGAAAGAACAATCTTATATATGCATAACATGCATCCCCGTCACCACACACCACCCTTGTCATCACAGAGTGAATTAACAAAACACCACTACGATAACCCATCGCAAACATCAAGTAAACACGTCTTAAGCCCCCCCCCCCCCCCCCCACCCTCAAAACAAAAAAAGATATGCACTGGTTCATGTTATATCTAGAAAAGCAAATTCAGGATCGGTTAGCAGAACAGACGCCTGGCTAACACACTTCTCACCTCCTTTCTTAATTCGAAATGTTTCAATTATCTCTCTTGTCGTTCGCTTTCTGTGCATATCGATTATCACTGTGTCACAAAGTTTTGGCTGGCAGGTGCACTCTTTGCAGTGCATCGCTAAGTGCGAGTACGGGGCCCCCTTTAGTGAACTCTCATGTTCGCGAAGGCGTACATTCAGGCAACGTCCTGTTTGACCCACGTCCAACAGGTCGTTGCCTTCAAACAACATAAAGTTCTATTCATCCATACAGACATCGCCTTTCTTTCTTTTTTTTCGCTTGCACAAACATTGTGCACATTTTCGCATTCCCCGTGTACTGCACCTTATTTTCTCCATCTCTAATACAACTTTCGGATATGACGTTTTATTAACATGGTCAACTGCAGTGCCTAGAAAAACCACCATTCCAAGCACTTCAAGAGGCTTTCAAAGGAACTCAATGGAAATCTCTTCATTTAAACAAACAATAAAACCAAGATAATTTTTTTTCTTTTGTACAGAAGAGTCGCCCTTGACTACATAAGGACGTGTGAAAGAGCTGCTGCCAGGCTCCCTCCAGAACACATCAGCAATTCCAAGGCGCGACGCCAAAGAGCTCACGATTCCCTACATAGGCTCGCATATGAACGTGATACAGCGCGCAAGGCGCGACACTAAGGCACGACGAATGCTCTTGGTATACTCGCGCACGCGCGCAAATAGATGTACATGTGCACGCATGCGCACGCATACACTTGTAGTCAAACACTCACACACGCACTCTCTCATATATATATATATCTATATATATATATATATATATATATATATATATATATATATATATATATATATATATATATATATATATATATATATATATATATTGTGATTACCAAGAACGACACCGGGGCTCTGGCGCTTGGGCTGTAGAGCGGGTAGAAGTAGAAGCAGAGGAAGAAGAGGTTCAGAATATAGAACAGCTGGCCCAGGAACGGGTGCTGTCTCTGTGTCTCTCATTCACTGCAATGGCGCAGCCTACGAACAACGAACCGTGAGTGCCTCCTCGTGGCTCATCGGCGCTGCAGACCTGACATCCAAGCACCGCACACGATCATGGAGCCCGTGTCCATACTATTGCGGGAAGCACCTGTGCCACCATTCGAGAACGGCGTCCAGGCCTCCTCGGTGGCCAAAGGGCAGGCTTACCCCGGCGCCGCGAAGACAGAGCGCGGCTTCCTGTTGCCCGGGAACGCTGTTCACGCTTCCCGGGGCGACATCCTCTTGCTCAGGACTCCGTCGGCACCTGAGCTGCTTAGGGACGCTGTCCAAGCTCCCTCTGATCCGGATCCCGCCACAGTGAGCACAACCACCACCTCCGACTTGTCAAACATTGCCACTGGCTCCGCATGCCGATCATCGGATAGCGCCGCGCATCTGCGGCGTACCATCGCGCGACTCCGCCTCGAGATCAACGTCTTGATAGCGCAGAGCGCCGAGTTATGTCCTGCCGCTGTACCACCATTCTGCGCCATGAATGCTCTGTTGGCTGCGGCAGCGTCGCAAGACATTGAATCTAGCTCAGCCGAGAACCGCAGAGAGCTCAGTTGTGTCCTCGCACAGCTCTCACACCAACTGGGCCCCTTGGCGTCGGCTCACTCGGGATTTGCGCCTCCCGTCCCACCACCACCGGCAGCGGCAGTTTGCGAACTGCCAGAGTTCAATGGCTTGCAGGACGATGCCGACAATTGGGTGGCGACCGTCAACGATATCGGGGCTCACGAGGCCTGGACGGAACCGTAGAAATGGGCCGTGGCGGTAGAGCGCCTTCGGGACGGTGCCGCGGCGTGGCACAGGTACCAAGGCGTGAGGCAGCATTCCTGGCCAGGATGGTGTGCAGCTCTGATTGCCGCTTTCGGCCGGGTTCCCTGCGGCTCCAGTGAGCCCAACTCGACATCCACCGAGGACGGAGCTCAGGAGGGGTACCACCTCGAGGCTGCAACTGCGAACTGCAGCTCACCGGCAGACAGCTACGCAGCCTGGCCTGGTACAAACGCCGGACTGACGCCACGCTGTGACGCTGCCTCGGTATCCGACGCCATAACATCCCTGCCAATGGCCGAAAGCATTTCGCACCCCTATCTGTCGGAAAAGCTGCCCCCTTGCTCGCCATCGCCTGAGCACTTGGAGGCACCGGCCCGCATCGTGCTGGACGTTTTAGAACGTAATGAAACGCGCATGCCCGCGGATTTCACCAAGATCCTCCCTGACCAGACGGAGGCGGATCTGCACGCTTTGAAGCATTCACTGGCTGAAAGAGAGAGCGCTACCAACTCGCTAAAAGACGTCTCTCCAGGAGACACCAAGGCATTTGACACATCTGAGATCGTCCTCATTGATGACCTGCCCGCGCAGCACAAGTCTGTTGCTTTTGGAACGGCTGCTGACGAGGACGTCCCTGATGCACCGAACGTGGCTTCAAGACTTGCAAACTTGAGAACGTCAGGGAGCTCCAAAGTGACAACGCTGCAAAAGCACAAGCCACGTCGCAGGTCACCGCAGAAACCTGACCCCACGTTGATGCAGACGTCTTGTAGGACACAAAAACGTCCCTCAACCAGCTGCAAAATGCGCAGGCGGCCGCGTTCGGTGCTGCATATTGCGTCACCAGATACGCTATTTCCTACCCTGTTGTCCAAAATGTGGCGCAAAGGCCCGCGTTGCGCGATGGACGTGCAACCATGCCGATACAGTTAGAACCGCCCGCCAGAACCGTCGCCGAGAAAACTCCTCGCCAAGCCGCATCATATCAGAAAACTTCAACCACTCCGAAACTGCCAACTAGGTCCACCAAGGGAGAATGAGACAGATTTCCCCGCAAGATCGCAGCGTGGCCGAGGTCGTAGACAACCGCGACACAGACCATGTCGTTCCGCAAAGGTTCAAACCAAGCCCCAGCGTCTACAGCGGCATAGCGAACGACCACAGCGACATAACCAGTGTCGGCCACCGAAATTATCTTTGGCAAATTTCCTGGTGAAGTTCCAGCGTGGCCGAGTCCGGCCACTCCGAAACAGTCAGTGCCGCCCACCAGAGACACTGTCGGCAGCCCACCGCTCTCGCAGTCATGGCCGAGTGTGATCACCAAGAACGACACCGGGGCTCTGGCGTGTGGGCTGTAGAGCGGGTAGAAGCAGAGGAAGAAGAGGTTCAGAATATAGAACAGCTGGCCCAGGAACGGGTGCTGTCTCTGTGTCTCTCAGTCACTGCAATATATATATATATATATATATATATATATATATATATATATATATATATATATATATATATATACACACGCGCACGCAGATCGAACGCGTGCCAGTGCGCACAATGGCGTCGAACATATCTGGCAACATTTCACCGTTCGGATAGAAGCGGTGAAAAAAAAGAAGACAGCTTCTTCTCGATGACGAAATACAGCTGCAAAGATGAAGGTAAAAGACGGTGGTGGGGCGGGGTAGTTGCACAGCGCTCCAAATAAGAGCAGAATCGATGAACCCCGTTCGAAAAGGGGTGGGCCGGTGCTGCTGCTGCTGCTGCTGCATCGCAGTTTGGCACGCAACACGGAGCAGCGGAAGCACTCGAGACACGAGCTTCGGAGAAAACGTCGATTCTCGGCAACGACGGCGTCGTTCGATGTATAAGCAACAACAACAGCTGCAGCTGATGCCGGCGACGCGAACTAAGCCGGTGACAACAGCAGGACACGGATTTGATGCGGTTCGTTGACTTCCCCGGTATCGGCTTCCGCTGGAAAGGGTCAGGTGGCAGCACCGGGAGGTTATCTTCAGCGGCGCGTTTCATCCGCCGGTGTAGCACACAAATATACATTCGCTTCGGCGTTGTGATGCAAGTCCTACGTCTCGTCTCTCTCCCCCTTTTATTAAAGCGATGAGCGGGCACCTGAGACCTGCAGTTGGGGAGCAGGCTGCCATTATTTGTGCTTGCATCAGGTTTGCCGTTGGTGGCTACTTTGCGCCCCCGTTTGGCGACGAAATATTTATGGTTGGCTCCATGGCTACTTTCTGGGTACTTCTGAACTTCTGTTTTGACGCATTGATTAGACATTTTTCTTATCATTTGCAGATTAAATACGTTGTTTCTAAGCTTTTCTGTCGTGTCAGCATATGCGCACAGCGTTCTTTCCCACACCAGCGGGTTGGTGCGCATCAAAGAACCCCAAAGCAATGCGCGGCGTGCTGCAAATACAGAGCGGCGAAGTTGCGTGCATGTTGTCAGACGCGTATCTGGCACACTGCTCACGTTGCCCGCCATGTATGCTGACGCTACGCGAAAGTTTTCTAATTATGCGCTGCACGTGTTCTAGTGTGAACTTGACAAAAACAGAAGTCTGCTACAATATGAAGCTTGGCTGTTCATTCTCAGCCAGATTTCACTATCTGAAGCTGGACGTCTACTATGTAAACTCTATTAATCAAATTTGCTCAGTGAGTTCAAGAAAAAACTGCTTTGATGTTTAATGTTCCTAGTGAATTGTTGGCTGGAATGCTCCAATACCACTCTCTATCTGGCAAGAACTCTATCTGTCTTACATGAACTGTATACAGGCGCACTGAAGTTATTATGATTTTTTATTCATCTGCAACTTATCTGTGGCTTAAACACCAAGCGACAGAGAAAAGACTGTGCTTTTATTTCTAGGCTTTTGCTTGTCTAAATTGGTAATATTTATTGTACACTTAATACAAATTGCACTCAGAATACCGCTTCTGTTCTGTTTGGCTACAATTCTGGTGATAAAATTATATGGCCGGGCTACTTCGGGCACTTTTACCCCGAATTATGGCTCCTTTTCAAATCCACCCTACGGCAACCCTGGCATGCATTACCTTTTTTGGATAAACAAAGCCAACAACACAGTCTATAACTTGTGTGGAAAACATGTGAAATGCAGTGTTTGTGAAAAGCGTTAGGCGGCCACGTGCGTTACCGGATGTTTCGCCGGGTGACGTGCTGGGCCTGACATAGTATATATCTTCGCGCTTTCTACACCCAAAATTAAGGAGAGCTGGGCGTGTTGGTGTGATAATATAATTAAAGGGTAGTCTATAGTACAACGTCTCTGTCCTGAACGCTCTATATTACTGATGTATTCATGCACAAGGAAAACAGTACTAATCGAAAGACAGCGTCACTGGACTAAACCAAAGTTTGTCAATGACTCTTTTGTGTATTTGACTTTATGCGTATGTGAGTATACGTACCGTTTGTGTGTATATGTGGTTCACTGTATATACCATAGTCATCACCCGACACCCGGAGTAGCAAGCCAGGCGACAAACCAGGTGTAACAAATTAGCGCTTAATAAACCGCGCGCGCGGCCGCTTTCAAACGGCTGCGCGACAGAACGGCGCGAGACGCGCGCCCAAGAAGCGCGAACGACGAAAAAAAACAAGCATCAAAAGACACCGGCGCGCCGCATCCTCCTCACCCACTCGAGCCAGACGCAGACAACGCTCGTAGGATCGAATCGCGGCGGCGTCATCGGCGATGCGTCACCCTTCTCTTCCAGATGTTTCCAGGCATTGCTGGGCGTTTGTTGTTGTTGTTTGTGGTTCTCGGGGGGGAGGGGGGGAAGAAATTAGCGTCTCCCCCCCCCCAGAACCACAAACAACAACAACAAAAAACGCCCAGCAATGCCTGGAAACATCTGGAAGAGAAGGGTGACGCATCGCCGATGACGCCGCCGCGATTCGAACCTACGAGAAAGCTCTCGCCCTTTCCCCAGGCTTAGCTGTACTGGCTGTACTACGCGCCGGAGAACACTCCCGACGCATCTAGAAACCGGGGGAGAAGGGATAAAAGCGTGCAAACGACGACGATTCAGGGAGTCGAGAAGTCGGTCGAGAAGTGAAGGAGTGAGCGAGTCAGTCGGCCCGGTGATGGTGAAGTTACGCTAAGTGTGGCTCCGTTAGCCCAAGAAGACGTGTTTATGATGGTGTGCGGTCAGTCGATCGTCGATCGGGAAGAATCGGATGACGACGCCGTGTGAGCCGTGACAAGTTACGACGACGGTTGAGCTGCGACGATCAACGCTGGAGCTGGCGTGAGTGTTTCCTTGAAGAGAAGCATTCGATTACCGTCCAAATTTTGTGGACTGGATACACCATTGTATATTCAAGACTTTGACTGTCCTTGAATAGTTGTAATGCATGCGATTGCATTCGTAGCGTGTGATCTGTTTGTTTAGCTCCCGTTGTGTAAAAACCATCTGAATTATATTGTGAAGCTGTGACTGGTACCAGCCGAGTGTGCATGTGTTTGTGATATTTGTATTGCCTTACTGAGAATAAATTTGGTTTCATTTGGGTTATCGACTCTCGGCTCTGACTCGGTCTTTGAACCACAACCGGCGTTCGCTGGCGCACCAAAGAACCAACTCTAAATTGTCCGCGCTTTCGTGGGGCGTTTTCGGAGGGCCGTGACGCCAGCCCTTAGAATCCGCCCGGCGATTGCCGACCCGATTAACGGGATCAGCGACACCAGGCCAACCTCTCCAGGATTTTCATTAAAGATTATTATCTCTCTCTCAGTACTAGTTCAATCTTTCAGTTTTGGCGTACGAGATGAGCTATACAAGCGATTGGAAAACACCACTCTTGGAGTGACTGCGAAACTTGTCATATGTGAATTTGTTCGTTGGTCCTAGAAGTGGAAAAATAAATTAACTGCGGCCTGCAGATAAATCCGGCATTAAACGAGCTTCAAACGCCCGTATAGGCCCTATAACGTCTGCATGACGATACACTCTCTTTCCTGAATTTTCTCGGCGTTCATGCATCCTGCGGGGCTCTCACATCTCCTGACCCCATAGGCTTCTTCCCATAATCTACACACATGCACGAGTAAGGCTGGTCATGTTTGGATAGCTCTCTTTTACTTATGACTGGTTCGTTTCGTTTAAATGAGGTGTCCTTTGCTTGCGTTTAGCTACTGATGAATGGTTCTAGCTGGTTAGGTTTCCCTTAATTGAATTTTTTTGTCTTTGACATTGATTTGATTCTTCTGATGTAACAATCATAAAGTGTCTTGCGTTTAGCTACCGGTGAATGGTTCTCGCATAGTGTTGGTTAGGTTTCCCTTAATTGGACTTTTGTTGTTTTTCACGTTGATTCGTCTGATGTAGCAACCATAAAGTGTCTTGCGTTTAGTTACCGGTGAACGGTTCTAGCATATTGTTGGCTAGGTCTCCCTTAATTGGAATTTTGTTGTCGTTGACGATGATTCTTTGCATGTAACAATCATAATGTGTCTTGCGTTTAGCTGGCGGTGAACGGTTCTAGCATATTGTAACGGCGACGCCTCTGGAGCGAGAAAGAGGAGTGGTAGGAGAAGACGACGACGAGGACTTTGTTGCTGCTTCCGTAGCCTCACCCCATCCAGTGCTCTGCCGCTGAGCGTTCTCAATAAACGCCTCCTGACTCGTAACATCGTGGTCGAGGTGCTGGGTACGTCCAACCACGGAAGCTGTTCCACCAAGTCTTCGTCGCAGTCGTCGCCTTGCGGGTCTTCCGCCAGTGCAGCTTGACATGTCTACTGACGCTGACGCTGCGACATCAACTCCTGCTTGTCCTTCGCAGCCTTACAGACAGCCACGGCCCTACGGAGGAAAAGCTGGGGAAGACGTCGACCAGTGGCTGACCCATTACGAGCGGGTGAGCAAGAGCAACAAATGGGACGCAAATGATCGACTCACAAATGTGGTATTCTCGTTGACCGACACCGCGCTCGTCTGGTACGAGAATCACGAGGACGCCTTAACGACATGGAGTATTTTTGTTGAAGAACTGAAAAGCTGCTTCAGTGACGCCGCCGCGAAGAAAAAGCGTGCTGAGTTCACACTCGCCCAGAGGGCTCAACTTTCTGGTGAGACTTGCACCGCATATATTGAGGAGATCTTGAAGCTGTGCAAGACGGTGAACCCATGTATGTCAGAGGAAGACAAGGTTGGGCATCTCTTGAAAGGCATCGCTGAGGACGTGTACAACTTCCTCATCGGCAAGGATAACTTGAGCTCTGTGTCCGATGTCATACGGCATTGTCGGACCTTCGAAACGTTGAAGATGCGCCGAATAACTACCAAGTTTGGCCGTTTGTCTAACGTGGCGACGGTAGCAACTGTTGACGTGAGCTCGTCGTCGGACCTTGCCTCAACGATACGCCAAATTGTTCGCGAAGAGCTTCTTCGGCGTGAAGAATTAACTTCGTCCCCGCCACGTTTCGCGAGTGCCTGCTCAGCGCAAGATCCCTCCATGCCAGGCCCTGTTCCAGCATGGCAGTCCGTGAACGCTACCGATGTCCGTTATCACACGGAAGTGCCACGTGCCATGGCGCCACCTTCTCTGAGGTCCGACTACCAACCGCGTCCTCGTTTCCCCCGCCGATATCGTCGACCGCCCACTGGTTACGACACGGAGCCCGAAGGTGTTCCGTATTCCCCATATCCAGATATGCCTGATTACTTGGACGAGACGCGTGTGCAGCGACCGCCTTCCCCGGTGTGTTATAACTGTGGTGTGCCTGGCCACATCGCGCGGTTCTGTGAGCGCCGGCAGTCATCTCGATATGAACGACCATCGGCTGGTACTCGGCGCAACGACGGGCACACCGGTAGTCGATGGCCGGCCCACACGACATCGAGGGATAATTTTGCACAAAGGGGCTTCAGGAACACCTCACCAGCCTCCGACCGGAGCTTGACGCCACCATCAGGACCTCGACCGCGCCGTTCTCCATCGCCACGGCGGCGCGTACCGTCGCCACCGCCCGAAAACTAACCAGCGCGGCCGATGGGGGTGAGGTCGCTGGAAAATTGCGTTCAACAGATATACCTCCTCCCGTTTTTATGTTAAGGAACAAGGTGCATGTGTGTGTCGATGGAGTACCTACTATGGCTTTGGTGGACACAGGTGCGACTGTCTCGGTAATGAGTCTCGTATTTAAGAGGGCGCTACGCCGCAAAGTGATGTTTCGGTGGAATCAAGAAGGAATGTTTTTTGGAGTGGGCGGCGAATCATTGTCTCCTGTTGGAATGTGTACTGTGGACGTATCCTTGGGTGGTAGACTTTTCACCACCGAGTTCGTGATCATTTCTCGGTGCACCCACGACGTAATTTTGGGTATTGATTTTTTGAAGCAGTGCGGAGCTACAGTTAATTGTCGAACTGGGGAGTTGTCAGTAACCGACAGCCTTCCTTCTGAACTTTTGGAGGACAGTAACCCCGGCCACGAAAGTACTTTTGCTGTCTTTGAGGATACCACCGTGCCAGCATTATCAGTTGTGTGGGTACCAGTGACCTGCTCCAGCCCTACAAACGCCACGTTTGGTGCCACTGTGGATCCCATTCATTCAGCCTGTGCTAAAAAGAACATCGTCATTCCGTATTGCCTGGTGCCAGTGGAAAATGGAAAATCTGCTTTGTGGGCAGTCAACTACTCCACAGAGCCCGCCATACTCCCGGACGGAATGAAACTCGCTACCTTCCGAGCAGACGAGCTTTCTACGGTGGCCTCGTTGACAGATGGAGATCCTCCGGGCGAAGCGGTCACTCTACGGCCTTCCGACTCACGTCTACTTGGCATGGTTAACACGTCATTGAGTGCGCGTGAGTGCCGCACCTTGGTCGACGTCCTGTCACGGCACCTATCTGTGTTCGACTTTGCGCAAGAGGACAAACCGCTTCCGATCCCTGAGTCTCGCACACGCCACAAGATCAACACAGGTACAGCGCATCCGATAAGGCAAAAACCTTATCGAGTTTCCCCAGCAGAACGTAAGATAATCGATGAGCAAGTTCGCGAAATGTTGGAAAAGGGGGTAATTCAGGAGTCGTGCAGTCCTTGGGCGGCCCCAGTAATACTTGTAAAAAAGAAAGACGGCACCTGGAGGTTTTGTGTGGACTATCGACGTCTCAATGCAGTCACTAAAAAAGACGTCTATCCCCTCCCTCGCATTGATGATGCTATTGACTGCCTTCACTCAGCCTCGTACTTTTCCTCCGTTGACTTGCGGTCAGGTTATTGGCAGATACCGATGGATCCGGTGGACAAAGAAAAGACAGCTTTTGTGACTCCGGATGGGCTCTATGAGTTCAATGTTATGCCATTCGGTCTGTGTAACGCCCCGCAACCTTCGAGCGGTTTATGGATACCATCCTGCGTAGCCTCAAATGGGAGATCTGTATGTGCTACCTCGACGACGTTGTGATTTTTGGGCGAACGTTTAGCGAACACAATCAGCGTCTCGATGTTGTGCTGGCTTGTATTAAGAACGCTGGGCTTGTTCTCAATTCAAAGAAGTGCCATTTTGGTGAGCGGCAAGCACTCGTTTTAGGGCACCTTGTAGATAAAGATGGTATCCGACCTGACCCACAGAAGACTAAGGCCGTCAAAGAATTCCAGCCACCACGGTCTGTGAAGGAGCTGCGTAGTTTCCTAGGACTATGCTCATACTTTCGTCGTTTTATTAATCGGTTTGCTGACGTTGCTCATCCGCTGACATGCCTCCTGCGAAGGGATGCACCGTTCCATTGGACAGAGGAATGTGACGCCTCTTTTAGACAGCTGAAGCATCTCTTGACGTCACAACCGATTCTACGGCACTTTGACCCCTCCGCCCCAACGGAAGTTCACACAGACGCTAGTAATGTGGGCGTCGGTGCCGTACTCGTTCAACGCATTGAGGATAAAGAACATGTCATCGCTTATGCCAGCCGCTCGCTGAGTAAGCCGGAGCGGAACTATACTGTGACCGAACAGGAATGCCTTGCCGTAATCTTCGCAGTTCAAAGATTTCGGTCATACTTGTACGGACGGCATTTCACGATCCTCACAGACCACCACTCCCTCTGCTGGCTTGTGAGCCTACGTGATCCATCTGGTCGACTTGCGCGCTGGGCCCTCAGATTGCAAGAGTACGACTTCACTGTATCTTACAAGACCGGCCGGCGCCATGCCGATGCTGACTGCCTTTCAAGACTACCTCTAAAATCCGCAGACTGCGAGGCAGAAAACTTCGATCGTTACCTCTCTTCCCTTGATCCTGCTTTTCCCGACGTGGACGTGTTCAAGGCTGAACAGCTGAAGGACCCAAAGTTGCAGCCATACTTTTCTGCCGCTCAAGATTCTCAGATAGCGCGTCAGTTCTGTGTTCGCAATGGAATGCTTTATAAGAAGAATTACTCTGCAACTGGGCCTTTACTGCTGTTAGTGGTACCGGAAAGCCTCCGTTCTTCTATATTACGTGCCATGCATGATGACCCCACTTCCGGCCACTTGGGATCAGCGCGGACTCTGTATAGAGCTAAAGAGCGTTTTTATTGGCCGCGAATGCGTCAGACTACCGAGCAGTATGTCGCCAGCTGCACGAGCTGTCAGCGTCACAACCGTCCCACGAAAGCTCCCGCCGGTCAACTCCAGCCTGTGCCGCCTGCGTGCTCGCCTTTTGAGCAAGTGGGAATTGATCTTCTAGGTCCTTTCCCACGATCCTCCACCGGTAACCGCTGGATAGTCGTGTGCATCGATTACCTCACTCGGTACTGCGAGACGGCCGCCATCCCATCTGCGACTGCTGCTGCCGTCTCTTTATTCTTGTTAGATTCCGTCATTCTCCGGCACGGACCGCCCCGAGTGATAATCAGCGACCGTGGACGCCAGTTCACTGCAGATGTTGTCAAGGAATTGCTACGCTTATGTGCTTCTACTTTTCGACATTCAACACCCTACCATCCTCAAACAAACGGACTTACCGAGCGTGCGAACCGAACCCTTACGAACATGATTTCAATGTACGTGGCATCCAATCATAAGAACTGGGACGAGATTTTGCCGTTTATAACATACGCGTTCAACACAGCAAGACACGAAACGACATGCTATAGCCCATTCTTCCTTCTATACGCGCGCCCACCTCGTTATACTTTGGACACTATCCTTCCTTTGACCACCGCTGATAACCTATCAGTAGCTGAGACTCTCTGTCGGGCTGAGGAAGCTCGTCGACTAGCGCGACTCCGCACGCTAGCTTCCCAGACAACGTCAAAGGCCATATACGACAGTAAGCACCTCCCTGTGAGCTATGTCCCTGGCGATTTTGTGTGGTTGTGGACCCCAGTACGGAAGCGCGGTCTATGCACCAAGTTCTTGGCGCACTATGCTGGCCCGTTTGTCATCATCGACCGCTTGAGTGAGGTTAACTATACGATAGCGCGCCTCACACCCAGCGGCCGACGTTCTCCAAGAACTCAAGTTACGCACGTCGCCCGGCTAAAGCCATGTACACAACGAGAGGACACCTGACTCGCCCGGCGGGCTTCGTCTGCGCGAGGAGAAGTGTAACGGCGCCTCTGGAGCGAGAAAGAGGAGTGGTAGGAGAAGGCGACGACGAGGACTTTGTTGCTGCTTCCGCAGCCTCACCCCATCCAGTGCTCTGCCGCTGAGCGTTCTCAATAAACGCCTCCTGACTCGTAACAATATTGTTGGTTAGGTTTCCCTTAATTCGCTTTTTGTTGTCGTTGACGATGAATCTTCGGATGTAACAATCATAAAGTCTAACTTAGGTTGACTTTCGTGCTTAAACCAAGTAGAAGTAAGCCAATGTGGAACAGCGGCCGTACATAGTTTATATGTGATGTCACCCGCTCGCATCAACAACAAAGCAACGCTGCTATTCCGTTTAGCGAGCCATCGGAATAGCCAACTCTGCTCGCACATGTTCGGAAGTCGCTGTGTGACTCTATTGTTCCTCCTGTTCGACATCACATGGCCGACCCAACTCCATGAAAGTGTGCTGGACATCTAACGAGGCCGCCTCCTAATATTTTCTTTCCATCGCACTTCCGCTTTTCTGACATCCACGGCACGTGCCTGCGAGGCATTAATACAGTTACCCCACGTGGCCTCCAAAGGGAGCCTTATAGAGTTAACCTAGCGTGGGCCGTCTGTTTCTGCCGCCCCGGCAGCCGTTCTTTCATTCTTCTTTTCTGCAATACAGACATCTTTTACATGGCTGACCATGTTTGCTTTAACCCTTCCTCGTTTTTTTTTTTCTTTTTGCTCTCGTCACAGTTTCAGAAAGCGGTGCAATTGTTTTATTGGACTTTGTGAGCGTGCAGGCCGTTCCGAAGCTTCGCATTATTTGCTGACGTGTATTCTGTGTGTATAGAACACACAAGGCAAAAGGAAAGAAATTGCTTCACCTGGTGCAACCAAAGAGTTGGCGAAGAGTTCGGCCTTCGGTTGATTTAATTATATACCGAAATCCTTGCAGCGCCCCTTCTGCTTGAGTTCTATATAGTACGAAAGACAGAAAAGCACCGCTCAGCGTTTCTTGACCACACGCTTCTGTTGTAACAGATACGAGGCACGCGGAGTCTAGAACGGTGGTACAATTACTCCGCATCTAGCAACCCACACCTGCTCAGTGTCTAATCGTTTTGGTACGTGCGTCTACTGTGCGATTTTGTGTGCACATGCACTGTATAAGGGTGCGCCACCATCGCCTCTCTATGTATAAAGGAACAGACACGTGAGCTTCCAATCGCTATGCGCTTACGTTTAGTTCGCACAGATGCCACGTTCCAATCTTGCAACGCGGCGGCAACCGCAGATGCATGGCCACTTCGCTTTGCTTCTTTCTGAACGCACTTACGCGTACACATTGCAGCATCCTAGTTTCCAGCGGCCGAATCAATCAATCAATCAATCAATCAATCAATCAATCAATCAATCAATCAATCAATCAATCAATCAATCAATGAGCTTTGATGGCTATTATACATGTGACTATCGGTTATTATTAAAGGGCTAGGGCCCCAGAGCGAACTAATGACGAACTAATTGTGTGCAATAGCGATGGACGGGATAACTCTTCCGAAAACGGCATGCTTTTCGTGCTGTTGAATTACGTACGCGTTGCCGTCTTGGAGAACACAATACCACTTGTCGAAACGTTGGCTCCAGCGACATCCCTTGTTTAAGGATTTTCTATCTATGCACGGTATTTGTGTTTTTATTTCGCTTTAATACATCTAGTTTTCTTCTTTCGTTTAGACTATATGTTGTTTGTAACTTTAACAGGCCAAAGAAGCAGCCGCTACAGTCATTGCTACCGGCTTCACTTCACCCACGTGGGTAGTATCATCACCCTAGCGCCGTGCATTTAAAATTTTTATTATTGCTTTCTTTATTTAAATGAAGTTTGTTGCGTGGCTCGCTTCTTTGAGTTCCAGTGATGAATGGCTGGAGAGTCACCGATTGCCAACGCAGCCGCCGCACCAGGAACAAAGAAAAGGAATGCTCTCAAGGAGCACTTCGATCTTTTCGAAGGCAGCCTTCTTTTCAACGGAAGAATGCGATGACGGCGATGACAGTGTGGCTCGCTTCCCATATCATCACGCGCGTGGAAGAGTGTAGCCACCACAGAGTACCTCAGTAGAGAGAAATGAGGAAGGGGTTACCTTTGCGGAATAGAAATACAACTCTAGCCGCGTGACTAAAAATAAAATTGAAATAAAACAGGAAAGAACATCGGCTCCTTTAACAGCCTACTCAAGTGCCGAACGCAGCCGGAAGCCAGCCAAACTGCAGTTGAAACGGGGCCGGAAACTCAAAGAAACGGACACCAACAGGAAAGATAGATGACTGAGCTTCAACCGTAAACTGCCCCGGGACCAAGCACGCGAACGAGGTGCGGGAAAAACCTCTCCACGAAAGTGTACGCTGCCTACTGCCCACTTGAGACTTCAGCCGTCTCATCGCCAGTGCGAAGTCCTAAACATCTAAAAAGTCTACTCATAAAAAAAACTCTCGCACTTCGCTTTCGTTTTCTCAGCCAAACGAATGCGATGGGAAGAGAGGCAAAAAGTGAGCGTAGTTTATTATGGTTTGCGTTACGGACTCCGATGAGAAGATTCTCCGATGAGATGATCGCGCCACACTTATACCAACGCATCACGCAGACGCTTGTTGCTGCTGTTCTATAGTCACAGGATATGAGTCGTCGTCTTTCTTCTTTCCACCTCTAGTTCAAGAACTTCTCGTCAATTCTAAGGAATGCGCTTCGATGCGGGGGGCGCTGAACTCGTGCGGGAGGACTTGGTGCATTTTCTCAACTTTCGAAAGCGGGCGTGTGTATAAGCAAGGCTATGCATAGATAAGCGATAACAATCGTTTGGAGTACGACTGTTACGACGCGCGGGTTTCGCACGTGAAGCATGTTCTCTGAACGTGTTTTGCTGGCGTTTACTAAAAACACTTTTTCTAGGAGTTGTGGTGGGGCGCAGAGCGGAGAAATCGCAAAGACAGGCAGGGTGGCTAACTCGGCTGAGTCCGGCTGGTTACCCTGCACTGTGGAAGGAAAATGGCGATAAAAGATGAGGATGGAAGAAGTTTTCACTTTGCGCAGGCACACGTCATAACGAGTAAAAGTTCTGAAATGGGCAAGCTTACCGATATCAGCGGAGTTCACCACGCTGCTTGTAAAGAAAGATGATTGCCCGCCGCCTAATAATCCTTCTCTCTCTCTCTCTCTCTCTCTATGCTTCGTGGTGTAGAGTTAGCTCGAAGCTATCTGCAAGAGGCTGAGCAGAACACAAAGCCTTCATGACGTAAGAGATCCTTTAAGGCGCAAAAGGCGCTAGAGGAAGACCCTGAAAGATGCATCTGCAAGGTGCGTAAGTTGTAACGACACGGCAAACAAAGATATCGCGAGCTTAAGTATCGCTTATCTATCTCTTCTCTGTCGATCGAAGTGCTGGCCGTTCTTGGTGCTTTGTGCAGATACTCGTTCTCGCATTCTTGCAATACCTCGCAACTGCGAACAAACGTCTCTGATATCTCGCACCAGGAAAAAGCAGCCACAGAAGGATTTTTGAGAATAAACGAAGTTGCTGCTGCGTGCTAGTGAAAAAAAAAAAGAAAACGTGTATGTATATTTTTAAACGCTTCCTTCCAAATGCGGTAAAGTCCGCTACCTTATTAATAGCCTCGTTTACGTTTTCAACGCCGCCGCAGACAATGTTTTGTTCCGCGTGCAGCCAAGCGCGATCGATCTCGACTGCCTAGTGCCTCGCACCGGGCTGGACTTCCGCACCGGCAGCGAGGAAACAATAAAGCAGTCGCCGCTCTTTGTTTATGCGTAATTGTAGCGAAACAAAGACGCCGCGCGGGCTTTATCTGGCTGCTTTCGGAACAAAGGACTCGCTAACGGCAGCCAGGCGTGTTTCTATTGTTTTATCAGCGTCTGAGGCGAAAACAAGAAAAAAGAAGGCGGGTACACATTCAGCGCAAGCGGTGTGCGATTCTGTTATCGCTGCGGTGTCGTTTGCTTTATTTATTTTTTAACGCTACACCCGGATGTATCACGCTTTAGGGCTTAAAACGAAGCTGAAAGTGTGCGCATCGCGTTGCTGCGGTCGCGGCTTTAAATGGGCTATAAAGGGGATTGATCGCGATGCACAAGGGGAGGCAGTAACCAAGCTGAAGTGTTTTTTTTTTTAAATGCGAAGCATTTCTTAGCGAACCTTTGACACTTTGAGCGTTACTATCTATCTATCTATCTATCTATCTATCTATCTATCTATCTATCTATCTATCTATCTATCTATCTATCTATCTATCTATCTATCTATCTATCTATCTATCTATCTATCTATCGCCGCCTACGTCTGGGTGCTGTCATGGTCGCCTCCTTAACTTGGTGTCGATCAAAATTGGCATGGGAGGGTAAGAGGATTTGGCGAATACGACTGTCGGGTCATGACATGAGTAACGCGAAAATCCTGTCGCGTACGTCGTCCAACCCTTTTTTCCAGACACATGTGGCGCATACCCGTTTACTACGGGCCGCGGTTACGGGTACGCGCCACAGGTGATTGACAGTTTATATCTACCCAGGAACGGCGAGAACAGACATTGGTAAATTAAATGCGAGACCGTTAGGAAAAACCGACATCGGCAGCGTTGACCCGACGAATGGAAAGAATAAAAAATTAGGATCCCAGCAGGAATCGAACCCAAGCATTGTGCGTGGCAATGAAGTATTCTACCAGAGCCACGCCAGGTCTATAAACTGTTTTGGAAAAACAGCTTATGCAGGCGTAATGGCGGTGCAACATCACTTGTGGTTGTGATGCTGGCTATCTAATTTTACAAGAAAGCAATAAACACTACATGTGTACTCCTACTATACAGGCGTCATATTAGATTAACATCTGTGGTTTCAGTGTTGGCTCCGCTTTCATAGCATTCTAATAAACATTACTTTTGTATTCCTATGATTCAGCAAGCTATATTGAAGCATTGCTCGAATCCGGGTGAATACATTAACAAAAGTTAGGTGTGATATTCACATGATTGCACCATAAAGTGCACTTAGTTTCGTTAATACTGCCGTATGTACTCTAACGTAAGGGCTGACGTTACGTCACTCCATAAGTTACCCTTTAAACGCCAGTGCTGTCGACGTGCCTGGTAAGCCCGATGTGCACACAGCTACTATACTTACAAGGACATGTCGATCCACCTCGTAACGCTTGGCTCAAACCCATAAATACAGCATAGAAGTACTCGCTAACTGCTTCGCATGAAACCGATTCCCACAACGCGTGGGATCTCCCGAATTTTTTTGTTTTGTTTTTGACCAGGTCTTTATCGCTGTCTTGTACTGAGGGGAACAGGTGTTATCTGTGTACTGAGACAACAGTGGTTCGGAGTTAATAGTCGAAGGTAAGCAGGACGTGAGAGAAATGTATAAATTCGAAAATATGCATCAGATATCAGAACGACAGTGAGAAAGTATGCGAAACAGGCCCTATTTGAGGGCGGAAAACAGTTAAGACGTATAAAATGAGCCTTAGAGGAGTTCAATTTTTGTTGCAGTGATGATAATTTATCAGTGTGTAATACTATTTGCGCTGTGAAAATTACAATGATATTCCGTTGATATTGAAATTCCGCATAACAGCAAGCAAAACGCTCTCGACCCGTGTCGTTCCCAGCAAGGTGTTTCTGTGTTAGAATGATAAGAGAACCCCTGAAAATTAATTGGCACGAAAACCTCTTCGTTCATGTTGTTCTTTTCATTTTTTTAGGTATCGTTCTCGTCTGAAATAGACTGAAACACATCGAAATACGTGAGCTGCTCATGCGTACCGATAAGCCTCTTTTGGCAATTTGAATAGAGCTCTGTGGGTCCTTACTCGAAATAGTCAAAAACCATCAACCACACCAAAATCGCCGGCCGCATTTCGATGGAGGCGAAATGCTAATGGCCCGTGTACTTAGATTCAGGTGCACGTTAAAGAACACCAGCTGGTTGAAATTTCTGGAGCCCTCCACTGCGGCGTCCCTCACAATCATATTGTCACGTGGTCGTGACGTCGACGAAGGCAGCAGTGAACACGTCCGAGATGAAACTCTTTATTTGGCCGAACTTGTGGCCGAGAAACTGAAAGTCAAACTACAGCAATACACTGATAGCGGCGGACAGAGCGTCGACCGTCGATCAACTGACAAGCGGTGAAGCGCGTCGGCATTTAAACATGTGCCGTCGAATATTCCAGCATTATCGCTGGCTGTCGTGCAAGTTCTAGAATAAGCTCGAGTGTGCGCGTCTTGCGCGTAATCTTAACAAAACGATCTACAATGATCGCGAAGCTTCTGGAACCATGAGGCGCGGTTCGCGCTGAACGTTTCTGACAGTCTTTGTGGCCGAAAACTGAATACAGCAAAAGTGATAAAGAAACGCGCGTGGCAATGCCCCCCTCTGAAAAAGCATCGTCCCGATGCTTAAAACAGAACACGGGGAGGGGGGGGTGGCCAATACATGCAACAATAAATCACAAGAATAAAGCAACAAAGTACAATAAACAATAAGCACAAGCAAGAAAGTACAATAATAAAGCAAAATGACAGTCCTCAGATTCGCTAACGCGTGTAATATGGTTTGAGGCGCACGACATGGACGACTTCAGGTCGTGCACGGCGCCGCTGAGAGTTCGTAATGCCGTCAGGGACAACCTCGTAGTCGAGTGCGCCGAGGCGTCGAAGTACCCTGTACGGTCCGAAGTATCGTCGAAGAAGCTTCTCACTAAGTCCCCATCGGCGTATTGGCGTCCATACCCATACACGGTCACCGGGTTGGTATTCCATGTGGCGTCGTCGAAGGTTGTAGCGGCGGCTGTCAGTCGTCTGCTGGTTCTTGATCCGTAGGCGGGCGAGCTCTCGTGCTTCTTCAGCGCGCTGTAGGTAGGTGGTCACGTCGATGTTTTCCTCGTCGGTCACGTTTGGTAACATGGCGTCGAGCGTCGTTGCCGGGCTCCGTCCGTAGACCAACTTGTATGGCGTCATCTGTGTCGTTTCTTGTACGGCTGTGTTGTACGCGAAGGTCACGTACGGAAGGATGGCGTCCCATGTCTTGTGTTCGACGTTGACAAACATGGCCAGCATGTCGGCGATGGTCTAATTTAGACGCTCGGTGAGGCCATTGGTCTGCGGGTGGTAGGCGGTGGTGCGGCGGTGGCTCGTCTCGCTGTATTTGAAGATCGCCTGAGTTAGGTCCGCAGTAAAGGCGGTACCTCTGTCTGTGATGAGGACCTCTGGGGCGCCATGACGCAAGACGATGTGCTCCACGAAGAACTTCGCTACCTCGGCGGCACTGCCTTTGGGTAAGGCCTTTGTCTCGGCGTAGCGGGTGAGGTAGTCAGTTGCCACGACGATCCACTTGTTTCCGGTATTGGACGTTGGGAACGGCCCCAGTAAGTCCATCCCGATTTGCTGGAAGGGCCGTCGAGGCGGCTTGATAGGCTGCAGAAGTCCGGCTGGCCTAGTGGGCGGTGTCTTGCGTCGCTGACAGTCCCGGCAGGTCTTTACGTAACGGGTGACGTCGGCGGAAAGGCGCGGCCAGTAGTACTTCTCTTGTATTCTTGCTAGCGTCCGAGAAACACCCAGGTGTCCAGACGTCGGGTCGTCGTGGAGAGCCTGGAGGACCTCTGGCCGCAATGTCGAGGGTACCACGAGAAGGCAATCGGCTCGAAGCGGTGAGAAGTTCTTCTTTAGGAGAACACCGTTGCGCAAGAAAATCGACGTCAGTCCCCGCGTGAATACCTTCGGAACTGTGGTCCTGCCCTCGAGGTAATCCACAAGGCCCTTCAGTTCCGGGTCGGCTCGCTGTCGTTCGGCGAAGTCGTCGGCACTTATAGCTCCCAAGAAGCTGTCATAATCCGGATCGTCGGGCGGTGGTGGGTCGACGGGGGCACGCGACAGGCAGTCGGCGTCGGAGTGTTTCCTTCCGGACTTGTACACAACGGTAACGTCAAACTCTTGAAGTCTTAGGCTCCACCGTGCGAGGCGACCTGAAGGGTCCTTCAAGTTAGCTAGCCAACACAAGGCGTGATAGTCGCTCACAACTTTGAAGGGCCTGCCGTAGAAGTAGGGGTGAAACTTTGACGTAGCCCAGATGATGGCGAGGCACTCCTTTTCTGTTGTGGAATAGTTGGCCTCTGCCTTAGACAGCGACCGGCTAGCATAAATGATAACCCTTTCCAGTCCACCCGTCCGCTGCACAAGGACGGCGCCGAGTCCTACGCTGCTTGCATCGGTGTGAATCTCCGTATCGGCGTATTCGTCGAAATGCGCAAGTATCGGAGGTGTCTGCAGGCGTCGTTTGAGTTCATGAAATGCTTCGACTTGCGCTGTTTGCCACCTGAATTCGACGTCGGTCTTCGTGAGCTGCGTTAGTGGCTCGGCTATCCGTGAAAAGTCTTTGAAAAAGCGTCTGTAATAGGCGCACAAGCCGAGAAATCGGCGCACGGCCTTCTTGTCGGTGGGTGGCGGGAAAGCGGCGATGGCAGCTGTCTTCTGTGGGTCTGGGAGCACTCCAGTCTTGCTGATCACGTGACCCAAAAACAAGAGCTCCTGGTACGCGAAGCGGCACTTTTCTGGCTTCAGGGTGAGCCCGGAGTTCTTGATTGCTTGAAGTACGGATTGAAGTCTCTGGAGGTGTTCGTCGAAGTTCGAGGAAAACACAACGACGTCGTCCAAGTAAACAAGGCAAGTCTGCCACTTCAAGCCAGGTAATACAGTATCCATGACTCGTTGAAAAGTCGCAGGCGCCGAGCAAAGGCCAAAGGGCATCACCTTGAACTCGAACAGGCCGTCCGGTGTTACGAAGGCAGTCTTTTCTCGGTCTCTCTCGTCGACTTCGATTTGCCAGTAACCGGTCTTGAGGTCCATGGAAGAAAAGTACTTCGCGTTGTGGAGTCGACCTAGGGCGTCGTCTATACGTGGGAGAGGGTACACGTCCTTTTTCGTGATTTTGTTCAGGCGACGATAATCGACGCAGAAACGTAGTGTTCCGTCCTTCTTCTTCACTAACACCATGGGTGACGCCCACGGACTCTTTGAAGGCTGGATGATGTCGTCGCGTAGCATTTCGGCGACTTGTTTCTTTATGGCCTCACGTTCTCGCGTCGAAACTGTACGGGCTCTGACGAAGTGGCCTGGTACTTTCTTCTGTTATGACGCGGTGTCTTGCGATCGGTGTCTGCCGAAGTCTGGACGACGATGAAAAGCAGTCCTTGTATTGCAGGAGCAGGGTTTTGAGCTGGTCTTGCTTCACCTTCGGAAGGCTCGGGTTGACGTCGAAATCTCGTTCCGTACCTCGACTCGTCGAAGCAGGTTCGGCAGCATCGAAGAGGGCGAAAGCATCGCTGGCGGCTACACATTCTTCGATGTAGGCGACCGTCGTACCAATGTTGAGGTGCCTATATTCGTGGCTGAAGTTTGTCAGCACTACCTTTGCTTTACCGTCACGCAGCTCGGCCATACCTCGTGCGACGCAAATTTGACGGTTCAGGAGTAGGTGCTGATCGCACTCGATGACGCCTTCAACGTACGCAGGTTTTTCGGTGCCGACGGAAATAATGACGCTGGAACGCGGCGGAATGGTGACCTGCACTTCTATCACATTCAATGCATGGTTCCCTGGCGTCGCGCGGGGCGGGAGCGCTTTATGTGAGGTTAGTGTTATCGACTCAGACCTCAGGTCGATGACGGCGCCGTGTTCACTTAGGAAGTCCATTCCAAGTATACATCCCTGGAGCAGTTTTGTAGGATTACAAAGCTCGTAGGATAAGTCCGGTTATTTATGGTGACTCTCGCCGTGCAGACACCAATCGGCGTTATCAGGTGGCCTCCAGCTGTCCGGATTTCGGGTCCACTCCAAGCGGTCTTTACTTTCTTCAGCTTGGTGGCGAATGGCCTACTGACGACGGAATAGTCGGCCCCAGTGTCGACGAGAGTGGTGACGTTGTGGCCGTCGATGAGAACGTCGAGGTCGCTAGTTCGTCGTCTTGCGTTGCAGTTGGGTCGCGGCGTCGGGTCACGGCTGCGTCGGTACGTTCCGCTGCTTCCATGTTGCGTCGTCGGGTCTTCTTCGGTCCGCGAGGTTTCGTCGGCAGGGATTCGTCTGCTTCGCGTCGTGTTCTGCAGGTCTCGCGTTGTCGTCGGCGGCGGCCGTGGAGGATCTTCGGCATTTCGTCGTACAGCAACCGCACCTCCATCAGTTGCTGCCCTTAGTTTCCCGGATACTGGCTAGGCGACCGGCCCCGATTTGGGCCAGTGTTCTGCCGGCGGTGCGGTGACATGTAGCGGCCCGGCGAAGGCGAGCGGGAAGGTCGTCGTTCTTGCCACTGTGTTCCGGTGAGGTAGTCGTCGATGTCGCGAGGCTGTTCGCCTGGCTGGGGGCGCGGCGCGTTGACGGCGAATCCTCGAAGTCCTATCTGTCGGTACTGGCAGCGGCGGTACGTGTGGCCGGCCTCTCCGCAGTGGTAGCAGAGCGGGCGGTTGTCGGGGGCACGCCAGACATCGGTCTTCCTCGGGGTGTTGCGCTGACCGACAGGTGGTCGGTAGGGCGTCGGTGGCGGCGGCGGCGTCTGGCGACGGTACTGCGGCGGTGTGGCGTCTTGGCGGGGGCGTGGAGGAGGAGCATGACGGCGGGCTGCAGCAGCATAGCTAATTAATAGCTTGTGGCTGCGGCTCTGCTAGCTGAGGCGCGCCGAGTGAATGCTGGATCTCCTGGCGCACGACGTCGGCGGTGGACTCTACTTGAGGTTGCGACGAAGGTAGAATTTTTCGCAACTCCTCTTGCACGATTGCTCGAGTCGTCTCACGCAGGTCGGCGGGTCCTAGGGCTTGAACGTCGGCGTAGCTTGTAGCCGAGAAGCTGCGGTTGTATTGCCGCGTTCGCATCTCAAGCGTTTTCTCGATCGTGGAAGCCTCCGATGCAAATTCAGCGAGCGTCTTCGGCGGGTTCCTTATCAATCCAGCGAAGAGTTCCTGTTTGACACCCCGCATGAGGAACCTCACTTTCTTCTCTTCGGGCATACTTGGGTCGGCGTGTCGAAACAGGCGATTCATCTCTTCCGTGTAGATGGCAATATTTTCGTTGGGCAGCTGCACACGGGTCTCCAGCATAGCCGCGGCCCGTTCCTTGCGGACCACGCTCGTGAACGTGCTTAGGAACGTCGTCTGAAAGAGATCCCGTGTTTGTAGGGCGGATTCTCGGTTCTCGAACCACGTCCTCGCGGCGTCTTCTAGGTAGAAGTATACGTGGCGCAGCTTGTCCTCGCAGTTCCAGTTATTAAATGTTGAGACCATTTCGAAGGTCTCGAGTTAAGTCTCGGGGTCTTCACATGGCGAACCACGGAACGTCGGCGGCTCCCTGCGTGGCTGCATCACGATCGCCATAGGGGGCACTGTGTCAGTCATCGTCCCTGTTGTCTTCGTTGCCGTGGCTTTTGGCTTGTCCGGTAGGAGTCCGTATTCTGGTGGGAGACCTTGCTGTCTGCGGCTGGACCGCTGGTCAGCGGTGGCACCGGAGTCCCCTTGACGGTGTGGGCTTGGCTCACGGTTGGAGGGGGCTGTTCGGTACATGGACGGGGAAGCACCTCCACCAGTTGTCACGTGGTCGTGACGTCGACGAAGGCAGCAGTGAACACGTCCGAGATGAAACTCTTTATTTGGCCGAACTTGTGGCCGAGAAACTGAAAGTCAAACTACAGCAATACACTGATAGCGGCGGACAGAGCGTTGACCGTCGATCAACTGACAAGCGGTGAAGCGCGTCGGCATTTAAACATATGCCGTCGAATATTCCAGCGTTATCGCTGGCTGTCGTGCAAATTCTAGAATAAGCTCGAGTGTGCCCGTCTTGCGCGCAATCTTAACAAAACGATCTACAATGATCGCGAAGCTTCTGAAACAATGAGGTGCGGTTCGCGCTGAGCGTTGCTGACAGTCTTTGTGGTCGAAAACCGAATACAGCAAAAGTGGCAAAGAAACGCACGTGGCAATATTGTGGTTTTGGGACGTAAAACCCCAACAATTATTATTATTCCAGATTAGGTGCATACTTTGCATTTATACGCAACGATCATATGTACTGGGATCTCAGACGAATCATACTGAACCCTCCCCTTCTTTCTCCTTTCCAGCCCCTCTAAAAAAGCTAGTAAAAGAAAACCAAGCAATCAAGTTCGTTGTCTACAAGCTATTTACAAAGATGGTAGCTAATAGAATTAAGACAACATTATAATTTAATCAACCAAAGGACCACGCAGGATTTCATACAGGCTACCCGACAATAGACCACATTCACACTATCAATCAGGTGATAGAGAAATGCGCGGAATATAACCAACCCCTATATACAGCCTCATAGATTATGAGAAGGCATTTGATTAGGTCGATACATAATCAGTAATGCAAGCACTGCGGAATCAGTATGTCGACGAACCAAATATAAACACACTGGAAGAAATCTGCAGCGTCTACACAGCCGCCATAGCCCTCCATAAAGGAAGCCACAAAATCTCAATAAAGAAAGGTGTCAGGCAGGGAGGCACGGTCTACCCAATGCTCTTCAACGCGCGCTTACAGAAGGTTTTCAGGGCCCTCGATTGGGAAGAGTTAGGAATACGAGTTAACAGAGAGTACCTCAACAACCTGCGATTCGCTGTTGACATTGCATTGATAAGTAACTCAGGGGACGAATTACAACTCATGATTACGGAATTGGACAAGAAAAGCAGAGTGATAGGTCGGAAGATTAATATGCAGAAAAGTAAGGTAATGTGCAACAGTCTCGGAAGAGAACAGCGCTTTGCGATAGGTAGCGAGGCACTGGAACTTGTAAAGGAATATGTCTACTTAAGACAGGTAGTTACCGCGGAGCCGAACATGAGACTGAAGTAGCTAAGTGAATAAGGACGGGATGGAGCACATTCGGCAAGCACTCTCAAATCATAAATGGTAGTTTACCACTATCACTCAAGAGGAAAGTATATACCAGCTGCATCTGACCGGTACTCACCTACGGAGCAGGAACCTGGAGGCTTGCAAAGATGGTTCAGATTAAACTGAGGACGACGCAGCCAGCAATGGAAAAGGAAAATGATAGGTGTAACCTTAGAGGACAAGCAGAGAGCAGAGCGGGTCAGGGAACACACCGGTGTTAAGGACATTTTAGTCGAATTCAAGAAGAGACATGGGCAGGGCATGTGACGCGTAGGCAACATAACCGCTTGTCATTAAGAGTAACTGGCTAAATTCGAAGAGAAGGCAAACGCGCGAGGGGGGGGGGTGCAGAAAGTTAGGTGGGCAGATGAGATTACGAAGTTTGCGGTCACAACGTGGCAGCAGAAAGCAGAGGACCGGGTTTATTGGAGGCACACGGGAGAGGCCTTTACCCTGCAGAAGGCGCAGCCAGGCTGATGATGATGGTGGTGATGATGATGAGGATGAAGCAATCAAGTACGCAATTAAGCTAGGTCAAAAAGTGGCGCCGTTGTTGTTGCGTTTGCATTGCTTGATATTTAAAAAGAAAATTATTGCTTCGTCTGGATACGCACAGTAGCTGCAACTTCGATTCCGGCGATCAATTCGAGAGGTTGTTCCTAAACGTAGGCCGTTCACGTTGCAAAAGTAGAGGAGGAGTGAGGCAGACGACACTATACGCGTTATATACGCTTCTTGTTTTTATCGGACGCACACTTCCTACTCCAGTGCTTAACAATGGAAGAAGGGAAAGCAGCAGTTACTGAGAACATGTGTCAACCTATATGTTCGAGCATTCTAGCCTCAGGCATACAGTACCTAAACGTCTTTCGTAGAAGTACGAACTAGTAATAGAGGCAGCAATGGGGAGCACGGAACAATCTACTGCGCGAGCTCAATCGGTCGCGAAATCCGTGTAACACGTGATCATGGTATAGGTCCGAAGAACCCGCTTTTCTCGCTCTTCATTCCGCTTCCCTTCGCGCATGTTCCACACTCTCCAACGTCTCTCTTACGTCCCTATCTGATGAACCCCTCGACCTCCGCGCACGACCTCGACGTATTGTTCCAACTGATCTAGCTTGTTCCGTTTGAACGGGAGGAGAGCTGCATCAGCGTGGGGAAAAGTAAGAAGCAAGGTGAACAAGGCAATCTTAGCCAGCATGTTACACTTTGTAACACTTGAAGGTGAGAGCCTGCTGGACACTTGGTAATGGATTAAGTTATACAATGGGAGTTTACACTTCTTCCAAGACATAACGAGCCGCAGTGTGAGAGACACGCATTACATTACTTTGGTCAAACGTATTGTTCCTTCCGCAGGGAAGCTTTCCGCGCCTCACGTGGTGTTGCACTTCTTCCGGAATTGGCCCACCTTTGACCCAGCGACGATGCTATGTAATGACGTCATCATGTGACGTCACGATGAGTTCATTATTACGTCACACATTTCTGCTATGAGTGACGTCACAACATGACGTCATCAGTGACGTAAGGGTTTATGTACCGCGTCATTCGTCTGCCGTCTTCGCTCAAGGGCATGCTCGAAGAGATACTGAAGGCTTTCGCCTTTAAAAAACGAGACAAATGAGGGACACGCCTAGCTAGACCATAGAGTTTCATGCAATAACCTACAGAGAGGAAACTTGCGCTGCGATTGTTCAACCACCATGGGAATTATGGGAAGTACAGGCTTCGGATTGGATTGCGGAAGCTGGCGAACTGTCTAGGGATCTTTTTCTACAATTTCTGTTTCGTTCTTTGCGAGGCGTCGGTAGTGGGTGCGCTGCAAAGCACTCAAGCGGTGCCTTTGTTGTTCAAAGAGGCTCAAGACTGCTAGATATTTTGGTTTGCTGCGACGTTGCAGTTTTACAGGTTGTATTTGAAAGTTTTAGCAAAGCATCGTGCACTCACTGCTGCGCATAGATGTAGCGTCCCATGCCAGTGCAGTAAAATGCATAGAATCCACGTTTGTCTGATAAGGCGTCTTGCCAAAACACTTTCAAATCGGCTGCAATACGACGGCGAAGCTAAGTAGACCCACCGTCACGCTCCTCTGATTTGACTTCACAACAAAACAAGAGATGCGTCGGGGGCAGACCGCTTGGACAGACGCATCTGGCAGATGATACGTTAAGTATTTCTCGCTCAGTACAGTACTGTTATTTCCATAAATGGATAACGCGTACTTTCGAGGAAAAAAATAGCGTGTTTGTTTTAAGCGTTGTAAAAAAATAATTCATTATATCGTGATGCCAGATCTGGAACACAATCGCGGAGCGATGCATACCCTGGTGGTTGAACTTTTCCAGGTTTCACTTCCATCTCATGGGCGCGCATACCTTTTGCAATAAGTTTTACGTACAAAAGAATCAAGCAAGTTTTAATTGGAAATAACTTCATATCACTTTATTTTACACTCAGCAAACAAGCGTCGCGATTCTCAAGAACCTAAACCATCCGAAGCAGATACTGTACTTCCCATCATTCCCATGGTGGTTGAAGCGCCGCTCAAGGAACTCGAATAGACACTAGCACCAGATTCCCCTCTAGGTATTATAGTATGAAACTCTATGTGCCAGACATTCTGCGCTTTCCCGCGAAAGTCGTAAAACGTTCGTTTGTTCTTTCTTACGGTATTTATACACCGGTGCGTGCAGCGGGAATCCTCTATTGTAGCTACTGTTGAATACGCAGGGGCTGTTACTGGGAACAAAAAACGAAAGCGGGCGCGATTCCGCACGCTTCTTGATATGGATAAGCACCGGGGTGTCTGACGTTTGTAATGAATGCCGGTGCAGCTGCTACGAGACGACGTTCGTTAGAAACGAAGGCCTACGTTTTCTCAATATTCGTTTCCCTCGCGCACCGTAAACAACGTCGCTATGCCCGTTGGACCTCTTCACAGCACATGCATCTGTTTACTTTTTTCTGTAACTGGCAGTTTAGGGAGATGCGCGCCAGAAATACTTGAGTGAACACCAGGCGCTAGACACTGGCTAACCTCGCAGGAGTAAGCACGACTTGGGACAAACACACGTGCGCCTGTAGCTCGTTAAAAAAGAGAAGCCAGCACGGTGTGTCTCATTGAAGCGCTGCCAAGCTAAACTATTTATTGCTTACCGTCTATTAGCTGCTGCCACACTGAAGTGCAAGTTATCAGAGTGAGCTAGTCATTTCTTGAGTGACACTCGGGCAATACAGCGGCACTTGCCAGTGCATGCATGCAATGCCATCTAGTGGAAAATTATATGATTGCTGTCTAGCGCCGCACGAGAAACGAAACGTCCGTCCTAGCGAAAAACTGCGTTGCGGGCTTGCACGGGAAATCCGTTGACGTATGTACAGCATACAGGGAACCAAATTATCCCGTTCCTGCAATGTACATTGCCCGTAATATGGCGGCCTAGGCATTGCTGCATTACTGATTAATGGGTAACACGTGCGCTGCTTTTACTTTCGTGCGTGCCTTCCCATGACGTCTTACGTCTGGAAACAAGAAGATGCTGGAGAGAGAAAGAAGCAAACAAAACACAGAGCTATAGGATTTCTGCGGTTTTCTGCCTTGTTAGAGTAGGAGGAAAGAGAGCACGAAGAAGAAGAAAGACAACAAATGAAAGAAGTTTTGTGTGGGCTGTGTGAGAGTTTGGTTGAGAAATCGATTGCATACATGCTGTATCCTGCTCTCTTAGAGAAAAAAGAGGGGTTTAGTTCAGTAACTGTCCTCTCGCACACTTTCGTCCAGCTTCTTGCGTGCACCGACGAGCATATTTTCGCTCGAACCGTTCCTTAACGCTTAACAGCGGAAACTGACTGGCGTCGACTATACCATTGTCACTTGGAACGGTGTAATGGCGATACCATGACACTCCCCGAGTGTGACACACCCTGAACACGGTGACACACCCTGATCCAGGAAGCTGGATCTTCCACACATCTGGAATGCGCCGTGATAACCAAAAGAAATGCCACACGCACTAAAATGCTATCCAAGTGGCATAGTTTCTTACACGCCTGTCGTCCGTGGCGGAACTAAGGTAAGCATCGCTATTTTTCTAGTCTTTGCTTCGGTCATAACGTTCACCTTGAGCACAGTAATTATGCCTCAGAAGAGGACAAGCCGGCAACATCTATAGGCACCGACATCTCTTTACATGCGGTGAGCAAATACTCGCAGGGTCCCTTATGCGTTCGCCTAAGACGACTCGAAGGCGAAAGCCATCTTCTTCCTTTTCTTTTTACTCGATATACTGGTCCTCCCCGCCCCCTTCCGAATGCTTTCTGCACTGCCTCCAGGATCGGAGGCATTGCAAGCTTTCTGCACCTCACGTAGTTTTGCACTGCCCCGTGATCGGCCCTCCTTTGCCCAAGCGATGATGTCATGTGACGAGGTCATCATGTGACGTCACGTTTACTGACGTCAGAGTGACGTCATGGTGACGTCACAAAACTATGGCGACGTTTGTCGTAATTATGACGTCTTATGTGGTCGTCATCACGTGTCAATTTTTCGCATCGATCGTATCGACGCCGCCGATGGTCAATTTTCGCGTTTTAGGAGGCATCTAAGGCTTTCGCTTCAATAAACATGAGTCGTTGCAGCAACGCCGAACAGCGATAATGTGTAATTCCTGCATCAGCTTTGATATTAATGAAGGATGTCCCGCGTATTTTTTTCCTCTTCCTCTCAGCCATTCGGCGTCTTTCCCTGAGATGTCGTCGCACACACCACAGACAAACGACAAGAATCGGTATGGTGGACGCAAGTGGGAGGGGAGATACGGGGTCGAAACAGCCACAACTACCGCCGTAATTTGGTTATGTACGCGGCTGTCCTCCATAGCTCGTTCTCCAGACGCGCACACGGCAAGCGATGGGATCGAGGTCTGCAAAACGAGCAGCATCACAAGGCTGTATATGGCGGCCATTTCCAGTCCGCAACGCGCGTCCGCCATTAAAAGAAAATCACCGCATTTCCTCTTCCTCTCATCTCGCTTTGCTGACTCGAGCTCAAACCCAATTTTGTGCAGCTTTGCGTCCTTGCGTTCCTCGGCATGCCGGCGACGTCACTTAAGTAATGAGCAACAGTGATTCTAGGAGTGCGCTTGTGGGAGAAGCAAAATTTTGTGGTCGCATACTCCAGTCTAATCCGTCCCCACAGCCGTAGTAGAAACGCACGCGAAGCATCCCGGACGGAATGGGGCTGTGACTCGGAGGTTAGGTTTTTTTTGGCTAAGAAGGTGGTGGTGGGTTCACTGTTTGACATCGACGGTTGCCGTCTGACGAGACAGTGACGTGCTTATATTTTGGATTGATTTTGGATATTTTGGCCCGTGTTGAATGACATTCGAGAACCCAAATTTGTAGCGCCCAGTTTTTAGGGGCAGAAAAAAAGGGGGGGGGGAGGGAGTTGGGAGCTTGGCTTCTAGAGAAAGGATCTGACCGAACCTTTGAGCTAACCACCT
This sequence comes from Rhipicephalus sanguineus, assembly GCF_013339695.2. Classification (NCBI taxonomy): domain Eukaryota; kingdom Metazoa; phylum Arthropoda; class Arachnida; order Ixodida; family Ixodidae; genus Rhipicephalus; species Rhipicephalus sanguineus. Next base: position 128,378,335 of record NC_051178.1, read on the forward strand.
ATACCCTCTCACACCTAGTCCCTTACAATATATACATGTCCACAAACGACTCTTTCCGTTCCTTTCTTTCCATCTCTCTCTTCCTCCTCCCCTCACAGCTTTTTTTTTTACATATACATAGAGATAAGTACAACGAAACACTTTCTGTACTCTCATTTTTCTGGTAAAAGGCCGAACCGCGGTCGAGGCGCCGAATAAACCTTTCCTCCTGTCTTGTTGATGTTACCCAGGGTCGTCAACAATCACTTCTGTCTGATACGCTCCCGCCCCTCACCACGTTATATATATATATATATATATATATATATAGATATATATATATATATACCGGGTGTCCCAGCTATCTTTAGCCAAAGGTTAAAAGATACAATATTAGAGGCAGGCGAGTGAAATCAGCTGCAAATTACTGACAGGTACCTTGCCCGCTACATTCAATTTTTTGTTTGGTAATTAACTAATTTGTTAATTATGATTATTTAACGAAATTGCTAAATGTTGACTTTAGGCAAGAAATGCGACTAGCAAAGTTCGAGAGCGCCTTCAAAAACACCGAATGCATTATTTGCGATAAAGAAAGTCTCACGTATACCATTTTTTCCAAGCTGTCAAGAAAACCCGCGAAATACAAAAAGAACCACGTGACTAGCGCATTCGCGCGCCGCGACAATGCTGCCCTCAGCCGTGGTTTCAGCGAACGAAATCAGCTGCGGCCGCGACTCGCCGTGACCGTTGCAGCGCTAGGCCGATAAGTTAACGGTGGTTTCTTGATTGCAGGTGGCGCGCTCGCTACAACTTGCACCATCACGCGCGCCGACTGGCTGGCAACGGGCCAAGAAACCACCGCCCATATATCGCGCGCATCCTCTGCAATCTCAAATATATATATATATATATATATATATATATATATATATATATGAGATTCCAGAGGATGCGCGCCATTTAACTGAGAAAGGGCATGAAATAACTTTTCAATTGCTTCCTGTGGGATTATCGGCAATAAACGAGCCGATCAAGCTGCCCATTCCCCCTATACTGAAAACAATCAACTATTAATGCCGCTCTCCAGAACTGACGCTGCACGGAAGCTCCGTATGCTTTCTCGCCAACGCACCACGTCGCAGTGGAACGAGCCACACTTCCAGCACGCACGACCATATTCCCTAGACCGAACTCTCCGCCATCGAATTCCCCCAGGACTTCGCCGAGGTGACGATACCCTTCTGTGCAGATTATGGTCGGGTGTCGCATTTACCTATGAGTACGCGTTCCACATAGAAATGGCCGACACCGCAGCCTGTGATGACTGCGGAAGCGGTGAAACGATTCAGCATATTTTGTGCGACTGTCCACTGTACTGTTCGCAGAGACATTCGCTTTGCAACGCGCTTGATAAAATGAACGACCGAACTCTTTCGGAAGAAAGAATCCTGCGCCGGCTACAGGACTTAACGTCACAGAAGGAAAGTGCTCCAGCGTTTCTTTGAGGACACAAATATTTGCGATGGCTACTGAGTTCTTGAACTTGTAGGACTGTATATAAGTATATATATATATTTTTTATTTATTTTGTTATCCTAACAACTATGTGGAAAGGGGTAGCCGTCACCAAGCAATGGTGACAACAACTCCTTCATTTATTTTCTATTTCAATTAAAAAAAAAAAGGCTGTGCAGACGCTACTGCGCTTTCTGCGTTCAACCGGTCTATGAGACCTCCCTGCCTCTTCCTTTTCAACTATTTCTCTCTCTCCCTTTTAACCGCATTAATTATGGTATAAATGTAAACAAAACTAAGCTGGACGGAAAGACAATATACATAGTAAGGGATTGCGAGTCTACCGGAATCGTGAAAGGAAAGGTTGTAACCCAATATTATTTCAAATCGCTTTCCCGTGTACCGTACGCAAGAGAACAAGCGTAAACGTATGTAGCATTGGACCCGAGCGGTGCGCGTTCTGGCTGACTGTCGCGCCACTGCGAACGACCGAGCCGGCTCCAGAATATAGAGTCGTGCAGCGACCCTCGGGCGCGCCGACGGAAACAATGCTGGGGGCGGAAGCAAGGAAGGAAGGAATCCAGCACAATGGGAAGCGAGAGATGGTGCGAGCCAAAGTGGGCGAGAAACGTTGCTGGCGACAAAAGCGAGTATTTTTCGCCTGGGAGCAATACATCAGCCCCTTATTCGCGAGTTATGATTTATTCTACGCGAGAGAGAAGAAAAACGCGAAGGGACATCAAATATTCAAAGTCTGCGAGCTCGTTGTTGTTATGTGACATTTCTTTCTTTTGTTTTCATTACTCCGGCAACGAAAGAGCCACTTACTTCTGTTCCGTAGAGCACAAAGCGCTGCTTAGGTGGTTCTTTTTTGTGTGTTTTCGTGTTTGGTGCATTGTTTCGTTTTCTTTATGACGTTAGCGTACCGTGTTTTCTCATAGAAGTATAAAGATCGAGTTGGGCGGTACTGCTTAACGACTCGAGAGAAAAATGTTTCGTTCCTGCCTTTTCGCAAAGTGCGTAAGTGCGAGTTTATGCTCGCAAATAGCGATGAAATTTCCAGCGTGACCTACTTCCGGGCAAGGCGAACACGCGGTCCAACGCCCATGTCGCTCGACCTGTACCGGAGAGAGCTACTATGTAGACTCTTCTTCTTTATTTATTTTCTTTTTTTGCGTGCTTACGTGGAAATGCAAGCTTGACCCGATCTATCTTTCAAAGAGCTAAATGATTTTTACAATCCGGCGATTTACGAGGTAATTGCTCGCCGTTGCCCAAAAGCTTGAATTTTTCCTCGATATTTTTCGTCTATTTCTCAAAGTTTCATGATAATTATATTTGGCTGCCGTGAATAGAATACGGCATATAAATAAACGAAAACGAATCTGAGCATATGCAGAAACGTTGGGTTTTCTTTGTCAGTAATAGCATTGGTTTTTCGTTTCGCGAATAGCGTATACGTTCTGGAATATCACTGGCGCGTGAGCCTGCCGAATGCCAGAAGAGACGACACGATTGAGTGCGGGCGTTTACGTAAGCTGAAGGTGCGAGCATCCTTTTTATTTTCTGTTTTCATTTAACCCTCTCATACCCCCCCCCCCCCCCACGTCAGAATGCCATAGCTTACAAGTTGACCTCGGCCGATATACTTAGCCGGCGTTGTGAACTAGTATCCCAATAATCGTCTGAATAACGGCTACATAGTGCTAGGCTAAGCACGCACCCCTGGCCATAAGGCACATGTCAAGGGCCGAAATAAGCAGACTCCGCAGAAAACCCACCGCGACAGCCAGTTCAATAAAAAAAGTTCAGTTCATGCTCGATGATGAAGCGACGCTCACGCGCTTATCTACTCGGTGCCGCCTAAATAGAGACAAATTATAGAAATAGAGACAAATTATAGAAAGGCGAGGAGGTTAACCAGCCTAGCTGGGAAGCCCGGTAATTGCGGTAGCAATTAGCTGCGCAAGCACCCGTGCGATGTCGGACTACGGAGTAGAACTGGCAGTCTGCAGATGCCGAAGGGTCAAGGTTTCGCGAACAGCGGACGGCTCGATTTTCTAAATGGGTTTCGAACGACCTTGCGGAGAAAGGACGAGACATTGAAGTAGATACAGCATTACCGAACAATTGCACGCCCGCAAGAGGTCCGCGTGTGTCAAGTCAGCACAATGTATAGGTTCAACGATTCTCCCCATTAAGCCGCGAAAGATAGAGAAAGAAAGAGAGCAAGGGGGGGGGGGAGAGGTGAATGATGGGAACTCAGCAACAAGATGGCTGTTTGGGCAGGTTGGTATACCATAGCTGACAAGGAAAGCCTCTTTCACAGCGTAGAATGTTTGCAAAAAAAGAAAAAAAGGAAAAGAAAAGGACAAGATAGGACAGAGCGCTTACAACAGAGTCCTACCTTCTTTTCTTTCCTTCAATGTTCTGTGCACTCCGAAAAGTTTTCCTTATCAAGTAAGGAGTCAAGGCAGGCGTTGTCCAGTTTGCAAGCCTATACACGTCGGGGAGCGGGGAAGGGGGGAAAGAATGAGCGGTTAAAGAGAGAGGGACAGCATTAGTCTACGTGATTCAAAATTTAAAGGCATAGTGCACCGTAGCTACGTACATATATTATGGTCGGCCTTTTATCGAAGGAAAAGTTCTCCGGCGCCTGTGTTCGAATTTAATAACACCACAAAGTCATACGAACCATTCAGCAACGCTTGAACTACGTTTGGAGAAGCCGTGTCAGATTCGCATCCTGCATTTCATAGTACGACTTCATTTTACCAGCCATATCAACGTCTTCATAGAATTACATGTGTTACAGTTTTTCTTTGTTTTGAAGAACGCTGACCTATATAGAGACACTTTACCTGTGACCATACGTTGCTGGTCGTCAGGTGTGGTTAGTCCAAGACGCCGCTTTCGCCTCGATCGCCTCCCATCAAGCCCCTTTCACCATTGGAGCATAAGAAATGAAAGCAATATTTTTAGCACTTGCCTATTATTTAGATAAGGTGGAAACAACGGGGAATTATTTTCATCGCTCGTCACCAGCCTTATAACACACTAAAACGTACCGTAAACGGAACGATACAAAACAATTAGCTAATGGCTTTTATCTCGAGAAATAGGCAGGTGTGGATAAGAAAAGAAAGAAATAACTCACAGGCTCCCTTATGCATTCGCCTAAGATGATTCGAAGGCGAAAGCCATCGTTTGTTTCTTTTTCTTTGCATTCGATTGCATTGATCCTCCCGCCCCCGAAAGCTTTCTGTATCTAGCGTGATTTTGCACTGCCTCTGGGATCGGAAGCATTGCAAGCTTTCCGCACCTCACGTGCCTCCGGGATCGGCCCACCTATCACCAAGCGGCGATGTCATGTGTTGCATCAGAACAGTTAACTGGACAAGTTGGTGTGATTCCATCTTGAACGATAGAGCGATTTCATGTGATGGCGTCACCATGTAACGCCACGTTATATGACGTCAGAGGGACGTCACAAATTTTGGTTACTTGTGACGTCATATGCGGATTTTTTTACCACTCCTGTTGAAGCCGACTGTAACTTTTCGCGTTTGATGAGACATCTAAGGCTTTCGACATTAGGATTCGCAGAGGGGTAAGTAACCGTCAGTGAACAGTGAACTTGCTTCGCTCGCAAATCGGGGCCAACGACATCTGTCGAGATCGCGACAGCAAAGACTTCGTTTGCCTTTCGAACAGGGCCAAGTTCGGCTTCGCTTTGTCGTTGCTGCCTCCACTGCTCACTGAGTGCATGCCTCGCGCATTCTCAGGCGGGAGGGGGGGGATGCCAGAGACATTCCTCTTCTAATTACCGAGCGATGCGCCAGCGGGGACTCGGAATCGATTTCAACGGGAATAAGCGCGCTTGATACATATTTGAGCATATCTGCGCACGCAGCTACGCGCGTGCCACGGCCTCTTTTAAATACCTAGCTTCAGTCTCTCACGTCTCTATTCTCTCTCTCTCTTATTTCTACTTCTCTCTTCGCACTTTGCTTTACCATTTGCCCCATGCCTGTATTTGCTTGCCCGCTTCTCGATACTGTCGACTCATCAGGTCTTCAATACGCTGAGAGTAAAACGAATTCGTGCATTTTGACCTTTTTCTTCAAGTGCACCTTTTTTTATCTGACTCGATTCAGTTTTTCTCTGAATATATTGAATTCTTCATGTATGCTTGCGTATCTTGTGGCACTAAAAAGGATGCGAGAGCAGCGGGGACGAATGATGCGTTCCGCTCTCCTGTGCAAGAGTGAATTGAAAAGGCTGTTGCCAATAACACGTTTAAATGTAGAAAAGGAAAGCCTGTTGCCTGCTTGACCGAAAAAGAAATTTCATCGTTCATATCCGCATAGATGCAAGTTAATCGCGCATATATATACAGGTTGTCGCGCCTGCAACGACACGCATGCCGGAAGAAGTGGAGCGTGACTAGGTGACAAACTTTCTCGCGTCCGCATTCAACGTGCCAATTTACGTGCTCTGATATTAGTGTTGCCATGTCAGTGTGCTCAAGGTGAAATCGTTGTGACTACTGGCGTTTATCTGCAGTTTCTCTTGGCAGTCTTCTTTTTTTTCCTGACTTTTGTTTCCCTTTCGATATAGGATGAATATGCTATAAAGTTTGACATGACAGCTTGAAGTTTTAGGTGAGCTGCGGTTTGTTGCACTGTCAGCCGCGAACGCTGCACTAATTCGAATGTGGGTGGTTACGCATCACGCACAATACAATTAGTTTTAGTTTCTTCGCGTTAAATAATTTGTATAGTGTAAGCTCGCTGAAAAGTTGTTAATAGAAGATACAGTAGCCGTCATAAGTTCAGAGGCCACTAGGTCTGAGAAAATAGGCCACTAGGCCTAGCAATTTTCCAGCAATTTGTGACTGTATTCGGTCGAATTCCGCAGTATGCATGTTGTCAGAGTGTTTTAGAACAGGCTGGAATTCTAAATTCAAGGCTGCCTGCCGGAGCAGCGGGAATATTCCGTTTTTTCCTTCTGTGTCATGTTCTTTAAACGTTTGACGCTGAGTGCACATAGGTGGGACCAAGAGATTTCATGACGGAATGCGCCGACACTCTACCATTTAAAAGCTCCCTGTAAGGAATCAAGCTTTAATCATCGATGCAAAATCAAGAATGCTCGCATATAGTTCGTATAGCAGACCGCTCGTCCTCTATAACGGCGCAGACGGCAAAGGTATACGGACGGCAATGGTCCGTGTACTTTCGCTCACCGGTGGTACCC
>NC_051178.1:128385190-128578468 GCF_013339695.2 Rhipicephalus sanguineus
AACTCAAAGCGGTCCGGTGCGATTATCTGGATTTTCATGACAACTATCTCTGGCTGCCGTCAATAGTATATAGCATATAGCAAACGCAAACGAATCTGAGAATATGCAGAAACGTTGGGTTTTCTTTATCAGTAATAGCATTGGTTTTTCGTTTCGCGAATCGCTTAGGTTCTGGAATATCACTGGCGCTTGAGCCTGCCGAATGCCAGAAGAGACGAAACGATTGAGTGCAGGCGTTTACGTAAGCACCCTCTCATCACCCCCCCCCCCCGCTTCCCATTTCAATGATATCTGACTGATCCACGTCAGAATACCATAGCTTACAAGTAGACCTCGGCAGATATACCTAGCCGGCGTTGTAAACTAGTATCCCAATAATCGTCTGAATAACGGCTAAATAGTGCTAGGCTAAGCACGTACCCCTGGCCATAAAGCACATTTCAAGGGCCGAAATAAGCAGACTCCGCAGAAAACCCACCGAGACAGCCAGTTGAATACAAAAAAGTTCAGTTCATGCTCGATGATGAAGCGACGCTCACACGCTGTTCCTACTCGGTGCCGCCTAAAAGAGAGAAAAATAGAGACAAATTATAGAAAGGCGAGGAGGTTAACCAGCCTAGCTGGGAAGCCCGGTAATTGCGGTAGCAATTAGCCGCGCAAGCAGCCGTGCGATGTCGGACTACGGAGTAGAACTGGCAGTCTGCAGATGCCGAAGGGTCAAGGTTTCGCGAACAGCGGACGGCTCGATCTTCTAAATGGGTTTCGAACGACCTTGCGGAGAAAGGACGAGACATTGAAGTAGATAAAGCATTACAGAACAATCGCACACCCGCAAGAGGTCCGCGTGTGTCAAGTCAGCACAATGTATAGGTTCAACGATTCTCCACATTAAGCCGCGAAAGATAGAGAAAGAAAGAGAGCGGGAGGGAGAGGTGAATGATGGAAACTCAGCAACAAGATGGCGGCTTGGGCAGGTTGGTAAAACATAGGTGACAAGGAAAACCTCTTTCACAGCGTAGAATGTTAGCAAAAAAAGAAAAAAAAAAGAAAAAGAAAAGGACAATATAGGACAGAGCGCTTACAACAGAGTCCTACCTTCTTTTCTTTCCTTCAATGTTCTGTGTCCTCAGAAACGTTTTCCTTGTCAAGTAAGAAGGCAAGGCAGGCGTTGTCCATTATGCTAGCCTACACGTCGGTGGTAAGGGGGGGGGGGGGGGGGGGGGAGAGGAATGAGCGGTTAAAGAGAGAGGGACAGCATTAGTCTACGTGATTCAAAATTTAAAGGCATAGTGCACCGTAGCTACGTACATATATTATGGTCGGCCTTTTATGGAAGGAAAAGTTCTCCGGCGCCTGTGTTCCAATTTAATAACACCACAAAGTCACACGAACCGTTCAGCAACACTTGCACTATGTTTGGAGAAGCCGTGTCACATTCGCGTCCTGCATTTCATAGTACGACTTCATTTTACTAGCCATTTGAACGTCTCCATAGAATTACATGTGTTACATTTTTTTTGAAGAACGCTGATTTATAGATAGACACCTTACATGTGACCATACGTTGGTGGTCGTCCGGCGTCGTTAGTCCAAGACGCCGCTTTCGCCTCGTCTCCCATCACGTCCCTTTCACCAGTGGAGCATAAGCAATGAAAGCAATGTTTAGAACACTAGCCTATTATTTAGATAAGGGGAAATCAACCGGGAAGTATTTTCATCGCTCATCACCAGCCTTATAACACACTAAAACGTACCGTAAACGGAACGATACAAAACATTTAGCTAATGGCTGTTATCTCGAGAAATAGGCAGGTGTGGGTATGAAAAGAAAGAAGTAACTCACAGGCTTCCTTATGCATTAGCCTAGGTTGACTCGAAGGCGAAAGCCATCGTTTGTTTCTTTTTTTTTTTTTTGCATTCGGTTGCATTGATTTTCCCGCCCCCGAAAGCTTTCTGTATCTAGCGTGATTTTGCATTGCCTCCGGGGTCGGAGGCATTGCAACCTTTCCGCACCTCACGTGCCTCCGGGATCGGCCCACCTATCACCAAGCGGAGGTGTCATGCGTTGCATCAGAGCAGTTAACTGGGCAAGTTGGTGTGCTTCCATCTTGAACGATAGAGCGATTTCATGTGATGGCGTCACCATGTGGCGTCACGTTATATGACGTCAGAGGAACGTCACAAATTTTGATTACTTGCGACGTCATGCGTGGATTTCTTTACCACTCCTGTTGAAGCCGACGGCAACTTTTCGTGTTTGATGAGACATCTAAGGCTTCCGACTTAAGGATTCGCAGAGGGGTAAGTAACCCTTAGTGAACAGCGAGCTTGCTTCGCTCGCAAATCGGGGCCAACGACATCCGTCGAGATCGCGACAGCAAAGACTCCGTTTGCCTTTCGAACAGGGCCGCGTTCGGCTTCGCTTTGTCGTTGCTGCCTCCGCTGCTCACTGAGTGCATGCCTCGCGCATTCTCAGGCGGGAGGGGGGTGATGCCAGAGACATTCCTCTTCTAATTACCGAGCGATGCGCCAGCGGGGTCTCGGCATCGATTTCAACGGGAACACGCGCGCTTAATACATATTTGCGCATATTTGCCCACGCAGCTACGCGCGTGCCAAGGCCTTTTTAAGTACCTAGCTTCAGTCTCTCACGTCTCTATTCTCTCTCTCTTATTTCTGCTTCTCTCTTCGCACTTTGCTTTACCATTTGCCCGACGCCTCTATTTGCTTGCCCGCTTCTCGATACTGTCGACTCATAAGGTCTTCAGTACGCTGAGAGTAAAACGAATTCGTGCATTTCGACCTTTTTCTTCAAGTGCACCTTTTTTATATAACTCGATCCAGTTTTTTTTTCTGAAAAATATTGAATTCTTCATGCATGCTCGCGTATCTTGAGGCGCTAGAAAGGATGCGAGAGCAGCGGGGACGAATGATGCGTTCCGCTCTCCTGTGCAAGAGTGAATTGAAAAGGCTGTTGCCAATAACACGTTTCAATGTAGAAAAGGAAAGCCTGTTGCCTGCTTGACCGAAAAAGAAATTGCATCGTTCATGTACGCATAGATGCAAGTTAATCGCGAATATATACAGGTTTCAAGCGCCTGCAACGACAGGCATGCCGGAAGAAGTGGACCGCGACTAGGTGACCAGCCTTCTCGCGTCCGCATTCAACGTGCCAATTTACGTGCTTGGATTTGTAGTGTTGCCGTGTGTATGTCAATGTGTTCAAGGTGAAATCGTTGTGACTACTGGCGTTTATCTCCAGTTTCTCTTGACATTCTTCTTTTTTTCCTGACTTTTGTTTCCCTTTCGATATAGGATGAATAAGCTATGAACTTGGACATGACAGCTTGAAGTTTTAGGTGAGCTGCGGTTTGTTGAACTGTCGGCCGCGAACGCTGTACTAATTCGAATGTAGGTGGTTACGCATCACGCACAATACTATTAGTTTTAGTTTCTTCACGTTAAATAATTTGTACAGCGTGGGCTAGCTGAAAAATTGTTAATTGAAGATACAGTAGCCGTCATAAGTTCCGAGACCACTATAGGTCTGAGAAAATAGACCACTATATAGGTCTAGCAATTTTCCAGCAATTTGTGACTGTATTCGGTCGAACTCCGCAGTATGCGTGTTGTCAGAGCGTTTTAGAACAGGCTGGAATTCTAAATTCAGGGCTCCCTGCCGGAGCAGCGGGAATATATATTCAGTTTTTTTCTTGTGGCTCATGTTCTGTAAACGTTTAACGCTGAGTGTACATAGGTGGAACCAAGAGATTTCAGGACGGAATGCGCCACCACTCTATACCATTTAAAAGCTCCTGTAAGAACGAAACTTTATCGGAATCTAAGCGCTTATTTATAATCAGTGAGCGCTGCAAAATTAAAGTCGGTGGTGATGCTCCCATTTTTGGCAGACAGCTCGCCACTAGACGGCGCAGACGGCAAAGGTATACGGACGGCAATGGTCCGCGTACTTTTGATCACGGGTGTACCTCTTTTTCTATTTTTGCTTGGTTAATCCCGAAGGCAGGGGCGTAGCCAGGGGGGGTTGTTGGGGGGGTTCAAACCCCCCCCCCCCGGAATTTTTCAGTTTTGCTTGCGTATATATACACGCGCACATACAAACTCACGCACGAACATACATAAAGTATGGTTGAACCCCCCCCGAAAAAAATTTCTGGCTACGCCCCTGCCCGAAGGTCCATTAAAGTATTTCTCAATTATTGATCACATCTGTACGGAAACCTTAACTGGTGTTCGCTGCCCCTGTGTTCCCTTCTTTTTTAGTGGGCCAAGGGTGAATAGTGGGGCAGGCCGGATTTCTGTGGCAAGAACGCGCCCAAGAGTTTTTGCGATGTAGGACGGACGAATGCTGGTTTCGCCTATAGCAATATTTAGCGTCGCTGCACTGTCGTCATCTTTGTTTCTCAATGCACACAGGGCAGACTATTTCGTAAAGCACATCCAGCACGCACCTCGATAACACTGACAGCTGACGTATTCTCCCCTTCCGTTTTATTCACAGTGCCTTCTTGTCGCTTCTTTGGAAGCATATAATATGCATAGAGTTTCCTAAACTTAACTAGAGGGGACTCTGGCGCTGCGATCCGCCATGGGAATGATGGCTAGTACACGGATTTGCCTAGTCTTCGTACTTGCGGGCTTCGAACGCACTTGTGGCTTTGTTTATTGCTGTGTTTTGGTTTTATTTTGTGTAACATTCCACGACTGCCGTGCACCCTGTTCCCACCAAATCGGTCCATCGTCTCATCGACCCACTACATTTTGGATAAAAGATTGGATCGTTGTGAACTTCTTGACCAGATTTGAACTGGTAAGCCTAAAAAAGTTAAAGTGGTTAAGTAGAACAGCTGACTTTAGCTGAACTTCGTTTTGCGACAAAGCGGATGCAGGCCACGCGGGGCCAAACGAAGCCGAAAGAACGAAGTTTAGACAAATCCGTGTACTACCCATCATTCCCATGCTGGCTGAAGTGCCATGCGTTGCAGATAGATACTCGCGCCAGAGTTCCCTCTGGTAAGTATTGTAGGAAACTCTTTGTATATGTATATATATATAATGAGCACGCACACATACAACACACACTACATAAATAACGTTGGTTGAACATCCCCCTTTGTATATGTATATATATATAATGAGCACGCACACATACAAACACACACACGAACATAAATAACGGTTGGTTGAACTCCTCGCCCCCCCCCCCCCCCCCGAGAAATAAATTTCTCACTACTCCCCTGTACGACGAATCCAACCTTCTCTCTTCTCTGCGCGCCATCTTTCTTTTTTTTTTGCCTTACCTTTTGTAAGCTGCTTCGAGCCCGGCAAACAGGCACATTTGTTCCTTCTACCAAAAACACCATTTAAAGAAAGCGCTTCAAGCCAAATTCGAGGCCAATTAGGGGAACTGCTCCAAAGGAGGGCAATTTTTGCGGTGTAGAAGCAAAATGAATAAGTGAGTTGTGGAGAACGCGGAACAAGAAAACGAAGTTCGCCCAATCCACGGCGGTCGGGAACAGCGGTAGCAGGTTTCCCTAATTCCGTGCTCCTTCGTTGTTCGGGAAAAAAGTGAGAGAAAAAAAGAAGACAGCGAAAAAGAAAAAATTGATAACAGCGTATAGTGAAGACAGACGCCAGGCTTTGTGAAGGGGAATTCGCTGACTCAAGTCGAATTCACAACGTGCCGACGTGCCTTCCCAGATGGCACGGGGCTCTACCCTCTTTGCTTTAAGGAAACTCCGGTGGAATTAGGTACGTGTTGCATTGAAATTCTTTAAATGATGAAAAGCTAAGGATCTGGCGGAACCACATATGGCGAACTTCCTAAAGGTCAATGGGTCAGCATGGTAATTCTGGGATGGGAATGTCCGATGCTTTCCTGAGGGTAAAATACGGGTTTTTCCGCCCTAATAAATATTTCTTACAATGACATCATCATTCGCGTTTGTTCGTCCGCAAGCCATTCTTTATTTGCGTTAATTAGATTGAACGCAACAAAGAAGCGATCGAGACAGATTAACGACTTACACTGATAGCCACTCGGTTAATATTTCGCAATTAGCGTGCAACCCAGGACGCGTTCTAGCGACATGGTACATTAAAATGCTGCCGTAAATATTACAAAAATACTCGCATGTTATACGCTAGTATAGTAAAGCATAAACAATTTAATTGTTCAAGACGCGCCTTCACGGGTTCTCACCTTTCCGGAACCATGCCAATCTGTGGTAACCACTGTGCGTAATTCTCAATGTGTGATCAAAGCATACGGCAGGGCCAGTTTCTCGTTTAAGTAACTATAACGTAAACCACACTATCTTCAAAACATGACATGAGTACGGGTCTTCAGCTAATTTTCGCAGCAGTTGAACGAACGATAACGCTAGAGCCAACGTTCTGAAACTGTCCTTTTGTCTGGGAGCCCAATTTATTGCCCATCGACTTTTTCGTTCTACCAAATTCTGTCGACTCCCCCAGCACTCATTTACAGACGACCACTCCTTAATTTCTGTTTCTTCCCATCTCCCGCCAGTCACTCAATCGTCTTTTCTTGCAGCGCTCCATCAGCATTGACTACGACGCCCCGTGGCCGAAATGGTACCACGCGAAGCTCGTTATCCGAGGCGCGCGGACCGTGAGTCAACCACGATGTTGCAGGTAAGAGAAACGGCAGTTTTTGATGTCTTTTCTCTCCTTTCTTTTGCTTTTTCGACATAATCTCTAATTAAAATTTCATGCAACATAGTTTGAAACTGCGTGAAACTTTCCGCCCTGTAGTTAATAGCGTGCACCGGTGTGAACAGGTAAATGAGAGTAACTATTCTCACACAGCACAAACGGCGATCCTTAGATGGGCAACTTTGGCAGGAGTTTGCGCGAAGTTGATTTTGAATATCGAAATGCACAGCCGACATCCGGCAAAGAAGGCTATAGATAGCTGTAAAAAACTGCAAAAGACTATATGATAACTGAAGATTTTGTCTTTGATTGAATGATTGCTTGATTAATAAAGAAATTAATCAATCAATTAATCAACCAATTAATTAATTAATTAATTGATTGATTGATTGATTGATTGATTGATTGATTGATTGATTGATTGATTGATTGATTGATTGATTGATTGATTGATTGATTGATTGATTGATTGATTGATCGATCGATCGATCGATCGATCTGATTTGATCTGATAAAGGCCACAAGAACGAAAAAAGCACTATCAAGAATCACTGATGACATCTTTGTTATCAAAGCAACTAAAAATTCAAAAGTGGGCCTCAAGTGGTTCTTGTATTCGCCATACTCCGACAAGCATGCGCGAATACGAAGAAATGAAAAAGGAGAAAAAAAAAGAGGGACAATATAGTAGGAGAGAAAGAGAAAAAGAAAGAAAAAAAATATAAAGGACAAGTATGATGCAGGGGGCTGTCGCATTTGTACAACAAAAGTAAGCGAAACAGCACTTGAAGCACTGTTCATACATACCCGACGGAGAGTGCTCGAAACACGCGCGACTTGTGTTGTGATGTTCGTTTTGGTGACGCAAGAGCGCAGAGTCCTGAAAAACGATGTCGACGTCCACGACATGCGATAAACCGTGGCAGTGCCCCTGCATGGACGTGTTGTCCTTACCTCAGGCCTGTCTACACGCAACACAACCTTCCTTTTCTTAGTTTTGTGTCTATTGTTGTTTCTTCCGAGCTTTCAAACTTCGCTGATATGCTTTTGCCCTTTTGCCGTAAGATAACAACAGAAAGGCGTAGGCATGCCATAGCGCGTCGTATCTGTGAACTGCAAAATCTTTGCTCTAGGGTTCTCAAACAAACGTTCTGTGAGAGTGACAGGGGCTGACCCATATACTTCGTGTTGTGTTTACTATTTCCTTTTAAAGTAGGCCTACCGGAAGCAGTTGTCAGAGATGACGGAAACGCGGCCGCTCAAGCATGTATATGGCGAGACTTAATCAAACGCCAAGTGAATGGACGTGGCAAGATTTCAGGAAGAGCTAAAAAGTTTAAAGAAGAAAATTCCGAAGAGAGTCTGGGAAATTATTCCGATAGCTCTAGCACGATTATAAAATGTTACAATGTGAATACCCATTTGACATGAGGCCTGCGTTGAGCATGGCCATACAAAGTCTACTCAGTCAAATAAATACGGTGCCGATCATCGCGTACATCACTATTTACGAATTGATTGATTGATTGATTGATTGATTGATTGATTGATTGATTGATTGATTGATTGATTGATTGATTGATTGATTGATTGATTGATTGATTGATTGATTGATTGATTGATACTTCATTAGAGTGATGTCAATGTGATCGCAGCTTGAGAGATAAACAAGGATAAAAACAAATGCAGGCACGTACTTCGAACGCTGGCACTCCACTTAAGCCGAACGTGTAACTCCCACAAAGAGAACAGAAATGTTCCTTTCATATGTTCTTGATTCATTATCCTTGCTCATGGTCATAATTTGCATAAACGCGATGCAAGGGTCCAAGTGCTAACATCGTTTTTCTTGGAGGCGAATGCAATCTTGTAGGAGATGTGTGGTTGATCTGGCGCCAGCGGTGCATTCTGTGGAACACCTGCAGAGCTCATATACTATCGCCGTGAGCCGTTTGCTTATTGGGTGTCATAATGCTTACTTATGTGAAATTATCGTTTCCACAATTATCTACTCTCACTTGCAGTGCACGAAAATCTTCGTTCATCGATGACAACTCGCCTCTAAATGGGAAGCATTTCTCAGCGAACCAAGAGCACTTCGACCTTTTTTATCTTGCCGCCTACGTCTGGGCGCTCTTGTGGTCGTCTCCTCCTTTGTACATACCAAAATTTGCATAGGACAGCATGAGTATCTGGCGCCCATTATTCACAGGTCATGACATGAATAACGTGACTTGCCTGCCACGTGCGTCAAGAAATCTTTTCCACCAGTCACGTATCGCACATACCCGCGAAACACAGCCCGTGGTACGCGCCACAGGTGATTAACAGTATATATCAGCCAAGGAACAGCAAGAATAGACTTCCGAAGTCCTAACGCGAAAGCGTTAAGCAGTTCGTGTCGCAGAAAACCCGGTGACGGCGTCGACGGCGTTGTCGATGAGCGAAAAACCCCGATGGAAGCTGAGAACAGAAATGATGACTCGTGCCGGAATCGAGCCCAGGCATTCTACGTGGCAGTCAAATATGCTACCACAGAGCCACGCCAATGCTCCAACATTCTAGGAAAAAGACCCCATATGCAAGCGTCATGGGAGGGCAATAGGGCAATGTCAATTATGGCTGCAGTGCTGGCTATCCGCTTTTATATCAATGTAATAAACATGGACTACGCAGGCCATGGTCAAGCGTTGCTCGAATACGCCGATGAACGCTACTTATCATACGCACATCAGCGGATCGTAGCGTGCACCTCGTTGCGATAAAACTTGAATCTCTGCTGTAAAGTGACCACCGACGTTACTTCGGAGCATGAGGTGCGCATTACACGCCAATGTAGTTGACGTGCCTAGAGAGCACGCGCGCGCGCTCTCTCTCTCTCTCTCTCACACACACACACACACACACACACACACACACATACACACACGCACACGCACACGCACGCACAAACGCGGGCTTCCGAAGATTTCCGTTTTCAATCTGCTGAACGCGCGGCTCATTGAACTCAGTGTACAGAGACTCTGCAGTTGGCACAACTGCAGTCATTGGACTTTTTCACGTGAGGTTGCTTTCGCGCTCTGTAACGAAATGCGTCCTTTGTGCCCTGTTAGCAAACAATGACGCCGGAACAACTCAGGCAGAATGGACGGGCGCGCTCTTCAATTGTACATCTACAATGTTCTTTTTTCCCTATCTGCACCCGCGGCCCAACTTCTCGCGACTTTTTTCTTTGTCTTTGTATTGTTTTACATTGATTCATTCTTACCACTTTGCTTGGTTGACTCCGCTTAAAATCTCTTCGTACCTGCAACTTATGGGCAACAAGCCAACGGTCCTTACTTCTCGGCATATGATTTTACTGCTTCGATAAGTTCTACTTAATTTTGTCTCACATCTAAGAGTCCACGATTTCAACAGCATAAAGAAAACTGCTCAAAATGTTCACTCGTCTTCTTAGAGAACTCTGCGCTGATGTAGTTAAATACGGTGTTGAGTCGTTACGAAAATAATGTCTCGTACATCGGTTTGCAAGGGGAGGTTTCTACACACGATTATTCTTTCTTGATTCGTTCTTTCTTTATCGCGGCTTATACTGACACACGACATATGCTGCAGGAGCACTCTCTCTAAGGACCAGTTCCCTAAGATCTCTCTTCTGTAGTCTTATTTTATTGCGATAGCGATTATATCGATACTCGAGGCGCACCCTTGCCGTCGCCGTCATGTTCCGTATAAAGTCCAAATCGATAACATCGCCCCGCACGTCGTATGTTCCATGTGCGAGCGAAAGCTTGCAAAGGCTGCAGACGAGCGCGGCTCCAGCAGGGATGAAACAAGCTGGCCGGTTCCGTCGGGCGAAGGAGCATAAGGGGTGCTATTGGGCAAGAGGAGGGGGGGGGAGGGTAGAGGGGGGTGCTGCGTCGCTCAGGTAGCAACTACGAACTTTGATAACAACTGCGAACGCGTTATCTCGGCAGACATCAGTAGAGGGCTCCTACCCTGCCTTTGTACGTGCTGTTCTCTCACCCATGGCCTCCGAGATGGCGGGCGCGCGGCGTGCGCGCACCCGCCATCTCGGAGGCCATGTCTTACCGCTTATTTCGCGTTAAGGCGACAGACAGCACAAAAACTGCTTCTCTTGCTGGAGCGGCCGTATTCCCTTACGCCAGCGTTTTGTAGAGTTGCACGAGATCGGATCCTAATGGAGGAAGCGACTAGACTTACTTCGTGTAACATTCCGATCTCTGCTATCGCATTCATCGCTTCGCCCTTGCAGCGAAACTGTGACTTTCTTCGGAAGTCCCAGACGCAGTTACTTCGCTTTCTGCGTTTCAGACCGAGATTCCCTTCTATACAGGTCTAGATCCCGTGCGGCATGCCGTCAGAAAATAGATAGGTGCGTTTAATTCTCATGAATTGCTCGCTGTTTTTTTTTCTTAGTTTGTTTCGGTGTAGCAGTGCGTGAACAAAAATGTGTTTGACTTCTTCTAATAAAATAATAAAAACGACACAAATTAGTAGACTGATCTTTTGATTTCATACCATCCACTGACGAGGGCAGCTCAGTATTTTCCTTTCTGTATTAACTACAAGTAAATTGTAACCAGGCCAATGCGGATTGCTAAGAGAGAGGGTTTGCTCCCTGCCGTTGGAAATAATAGTGGCACATAGTGCCGCTTAGGTCAACGGGTACAACCTTCAGTTTTACCCCTCCTTAAAGTGGTAGCTCTCATAATCTTCATTCGTGCATGTAATGGTGGCTGCTGTTTAGAGTCAGCAGGGGGTGAAAACACCTTGCGGATTGTCGGTTTGAGCACACAGGAAAAGGCACGGAGCATCTACGTGTTTACCTAAGGCTGATAACAATAATATCTGGAGTTCAACGTGCCAGAACCACGATATGATTATGAGGCACGCCGTAGTGGAGAGTTGATGTTCTTTAAGGGCACATCGCACAGAACGCGGGCCTCTAGCGTTTCGCCTCCATCGAAATGCGACCGCCGCCACCGGGATCGAACCCGCGACCTTCGGGTCAGCAGCAAGAGCACCGAAAACACTGCAGCAACGCGGAGGACATTGGCCTAATATTGAAGTTAAGGCAACTGTGAGAGCCGCCTTAGCGCGTAATGTTTCTAGAGAGACTTCCTTCACTTGATTTAAATTACGGGAAAAAGAAACAGACACGTGGAGGGATAAAGGCGCACGCGCGTCTAAACTGGAATGCCTTTTTTTTTTTTTCTGGCATATCGGAGCTGCGATCAAGTACACGGGCTCTATGGTCTGAAAATATAGTGTGTTGAACTTTTTACGTATTCTAGCCAGTCTTGTGCGCTTATAAGTAAAGTTTGTTGATAAGAGGGAAATATTCATTTTTGATGACTGTGTTTGCGTGACTTCTCATGCATATTCCTGCGTCTAGACAAGTTTCTGCAGCTTCAGCACATGGCTTAGTAAATCGGTGTAGCGAAGTTACATGGCACCAACATGCGGCAGTGACGTTGACTGTGGCATGTGCAACTGATATTTTAAACAGTGTGGAGGCATGACAGGAACGGAAGTGAGATGCGAAACGCATAGTAGTGCGAATTATTTATGTTTCTTGAAGCAGCTCCAATGCGAGGATGCATTCGTCAAAGAGGGCTCCGCTTTCCATCGATTTTCCAGCCGCGTCTGTGTCATTGTCATTACAAGGCTTGAGCCCCTGTCCCCATAGGGCATTGCTTTTTTTTTTCTGTTTCTGTCCTTCCTTTCCTTCTTAGCATCACTGCAACAATGTTCGCTTTAGAAGTCTGAGTATACGTAATGAAACAAATGAGGTTGATGGAAACAGGATGAGGCTGTCGTAATGAGCAACTCGTCCTGTAAAGGAGTTATAAATTTATAGTTATAATCTGCACTTACGCAATAAATAAAGACTGAGCAAATGTCGCCGTCTTTTACACAGAAAAAAAAAGTTGCGCACCATGTGCAGCAGGCATCCGAAAGGCATTGCCGAGACGTGAGGAGCATTCAGCACAGTTCGTTGCAATCGCTTTGCTCCTAGTTTCTCATAAGCGTCTATTCTTTCCTCGGTCTTTTGTCTCGAGTGGCGTATTTCCGTAAAAGCTGTAGTTTCTTTCTTTCTTTCTTTCTTTCTTTCTTTCTTTCTTTCTTTCTTTCTTTCTTTCTTTCTTTCTTTCTTTCTTTCTTTCTTTCTTTCTTTCTTTCTTTCTTTCTTTCTTTCTTTCTCTTTCTTTCTTTCTTTCTTTCTTTCTTTCTTTTCACTAATGTTGCCAAGCGTAACTTTTTACTATTGCAGTGGTGTTCCCACCAGTTGTCGTTTTCGTCGCCCCCCCTAATTGACATCGCGTAGAGGCCGCATGATGTCGTCAGCCACGTAAACAGTTCGGGGCAGCAAATAGAGAAGCGCCCGATCAATATTAAGCACATTGCTCGCACTTGTAAAAATAAATGGGACGACGACGAAACCGGTTTGGGAAGGAACAGGTTTGTTCAGCCAGCGCAGAAATGACTTTTCGAGTGCTCGGTGGAAGTTAACCTCGTTTCCGTGTCCAGCAGGCCGAATGAACTGCCGCTAGCGTGGACAGTCCCGCATCAAAAGAGAAAAAAAAAAGTCACAAAAAAGAAAGCGCAACCATCTGTGATCTTACTGTCGTCACGTACGGTCTTGATTTCTTGTTCGCTGCAGTTAGTGTCCTCCGCTTACACGATCACAGAAGTTCAGAAAGAAACTTTGTTTCTTTCTTTCTTTTTTTTGCTTGTTCCCGAGTAAGTAAGTGGCTTGTTACCTGCTGCCGGGCAAGTCTGATCGAAGCGGAAAATGGTCCGAGAAGCAGCATCGTATTTATAGACGGGCAACGAAGAGGAAAATGAAGTGACAATAGAAAAGTAAGCAAAAAAATAGCGCCTCTGTTCTGCTGAACCGAGGGGGCATGATTTGGAATCGTGGCTCGGAAAGACCCAAGGGTCCGAAGAATAAGTGTGGGATGTCAGTATTCAGGGTTAGACCTCGTTTGTTGAGTTCCGAGAAAAAAAAGGCAGCGTTAATATTTTGTCGGCACTTTCTTTTTTCTCTCGAGTTCCCCGTGCCTCCACGAAATTTCGTACAAAGGCAGCTTATCAAGTACATTTACTCGCCACGTTCGTCTGTGGTTAAGGTGCTCGACTGCTGACCCGTAGGTCGCGGGATCAAATCGCGGCGGCCGCATTTTCGATGGAGGCGAAAATGCTTGAAGCCCGTGCACTTAGATTTAGGTGCACGTTAAAGAACCCCAGGTAGTCAACATTTTCGGAGCCCTCCACTACGACGTCTCTCATAACCATATCGTGGTTTTGGGACGTTAAACCCTAATTATTATTATTATCAAATACAGTTCATTTGTTTCGGCTGTTGCACCGAGTAACTCGAAAAGTGAAGGCAACATTACTAAGCGGTGATGTTTACATGTGAAAAACTACACCACTCAAGTGACATCAATTTGATATCGCGGCGTCACGGCCAGATTCAATACAGGGGGATGTATTCAGATAGCTTGACTGCTCCGGCCTCAATATTTCAAGTATTAAAACAAAAGTTTAAATTACCGTGGATTCGTCGTTACACCAACAAGTGAGCAAGAGCTTACCTAATGCGCAAACTGAGAAACTCGGAAGAGGTATGCGACTATCGCTGTATATATAAGCTTTGCGTTTCAAGGTGGCATCTGAGTTCATCGCACGTGCTACGAATTCATGATCGTAGGTACCAGGGACGCTAAAACACCGAATCACAAAACCACAAGCGTTTTCCTACATAGGTATACAGAAGGAAAAGAAATATATTGCGAATTAAAGAAGCCGCGTAGTTCCGTATGCAAGCGCTTACCGCGATGAAATTCAGAATACGTAAGCGCCTATAGTATGTGGCGTTGTGGTTCTATGTTGTGGTGTCCTCGTAGAAAATTTCAGCTACCAATAATCATGGATTTGGATCAGCCAGCCCGATCAAAAGGCCCGTTAAACAAACATCACGTCTGACGTAATAACTATCCGCAGCTTGCAAATACTCACAGGTTAGCTGCCTTAGATTCGTAATATACGATCCCAACTGAGATACAACCGTATTTGTAATCAACAGTAACCTCGATGCTCAAATAATAGGGTACGATAACGAAACCATACAACGTACGTGTATCTCATTTCTTTACTAAATACACAAACAAAAACAGCAGTCGTTATTTTCGCCAACTGTACTAGGAGTGAACGGACTCCATCGACGGTAATCTGTGTCATCACCCTGTATGTAATGGACTTTTAGATGGTGGTGGTGCCCCGCCACGGTGGTCTAGTGGTTATGGCGCTCGACTGCTGACCCGAAGGTCGCGGGATCGAATCCCGGCCGCGGCGGCTGCATTTTCGATGGAGGCGAAAATGTTTGAGGCCCGTGTACTTAGATTTAGGTGCACGTTAAAGAACCCCAGGTGGTCGAAATTTCCGGAGCCCTCCACTACGGCGTCTCTCATAATCATATAGTGGTTTTGGGACGTTAAACCCCAGATATTATTATATTATTTAGATGGTGGTGGTGGTGGTGGTGGTGGTGGTGGTGATGTTGCAGCAGGCGGGGTTAGCCTGGCCTGCATGGCCAGCAATTATTCCGCCTGGGCATCTCCTGAATTGGAAGTGTCTGTCATCGCGTGTTGGGCAGACCAGTGTCTCACAGGAAGACCAGCAAAATTCGCTGCACGCTCCTCCTCTTTGCCGCGGGCCCTCCAGGAAAAATGACGTCTTCAAATGTCCGGTGCCTACGACAACCTTTTTTCCATGTGCGGACCATCGCTGCTCTTTCCACATCAAACTCGGGCAAAGCCAAATAGTTCAATATCCCCGCTGTCACCGCAGAAGGCACAAAAGGGGAAGCGTATCGCCCAGTCTTGAATGACCAAGCCGGGGTGTATGCAGAGCCGGTTCTTATGCGGTACAACAGCGTCGCTTGTTCACGAGAAAGTTGATGGATTATACATGCTTGGTGTGAAAACTTGTAGATCGCCTTGAAATCGCATCTTTGTTGTTCTGGTAAGTCTTAGGAGTTCTTACTTTTGGAACAGATTTCCGCGCTTCGCATGCGAGGCCATCAGCCTTTTCATTGCTTTCAATGCCAACGTGGGGTGAGATCCACTGAAACTTTATATTAAAGCTCTTGCCAATAAGGTGTTTAATGAGCGCCAGAGATTACCTGATGAACTTTTCTTGAGGTAGGCCACGATGCAGTTTTTGTAGCGCCGACTTGAAGTCCGTCAGCACTACAACATCTCGTGCAGAAAATGATCGCAATTTTCTCAAAGCCGCGGTGATTGCAGCGCTTTCTATCGTTGTGGACGAAACCACACTATCCAGGCGGCCCGACCATGACACGCCAAGGTAGGGTATGAAGTATTCTTTATGCACAAGAGATTGTATTTTTACAGAGTGCTTCTGATTATCTCTATTTTCATTTCTTATTCTTGTATTCTTTCTTGTGTTCATGATTTCGTGTTTTTTTTTCTTTTAATATTTTCATGATGATGGGGTAGCCGGCTCTAACGTAGCCTACATTCTCATGTTTTGATGTATATATAAAATACCAAATGCACGTATTATGTTAGAATTGTTATGGTTCGAGAAAAAAAAGTTAAATAAATAAGAACCTATCTGCGCTTTCTTTCTTAATTTGTGAATTCACTTCCTTCCTGCCTAGCAATACTTCCGTTTTTCTTTTCTTGCTGGAATCTATCTCGAATATTTCTTTTTCAGAATGTTTTCTTATTGATCTTACTGATTTCTTCGAACGTGTTATTTTTTTACTTTGCTACTTTTTCTCTGCATCAACAACGCATGTTATCTTGTGAACCGCGTCCACGGAATCGGTACCACGGCGCCCTTTTCTTCCAACCCAACCCGCGCGTGCGTGCGTGAGCTCGGCGACGGGCTAAAGAAAACAAACACGGGCCCGCCTCGACGTGTTGTTATGCTTGCGAGTTGACGCTCGCTTCTGCGGCTTAGCACCGGGGCTCCAGCGAAGGGAACGTGACGCAGGCGCAGCCTTTCGTCACCTAGACGCCCACATTTAAAAGCATCCACGAACTCCACGTAGAGGTCATTGACTCTTACCTCTACACGCGCACGTATACGGCAAACATGGATGGGTAAAAACTCGCAGGGTCCCTTACGCATTCGCATAAGACGACTCGAAGGCGAAAGCCGTCTCCTTATTTTTCTTCTCGGCAGATTTATTGATCCTCTCCTTCCCCCTCCGAAAGCTCTCTTCACCTAACGTGGTTTTACACTGCCTCCAGGATCGGAGGCATTGCAAGCTTCCTGCACCTACCCGGTTTTGCACTGCCTCCGTGATCGGCCCACCTGTGACCAAGTGACGATGAAAAGTGATGACGTCATCTTATGGCGTCACGTTAGGCGACGTCACAGTGACTTCATGGTGAGTAGAGAAGCAGCGGAAGGCGGGCTATCTGGTACATAACTCAAAAGCGGAAAAAAAAACAGCGCGAATACAGGACGAAGGAAGGTGACACGAGGACGGTCACCTTCCTTCATCCTCTGTTCGCACTGTTTTTTTTCTCCACTTCTTATTCACGATGACCTCACAAGTGTCGGCGATCTGGGAGGTGACGACGACGTCATACGGGACGCCATCACGTGATGATTTCTTGCATCACTCGTGATGGAGTCTATGCCAATGGACGCCGACGGTCAATTTTTGCTTTTGATGAGGCGCCTAAGGCTTTCACCTTAAAAACGCTTGTTGAACCCTACTCAACTGCTTCCGTGCCATTAAAACCCACATGGATTGACTCCGACTCGCATTTCAGAAACCGATGCGTTATTCTCTTAGCGCAAAAGTCTAATTACACAATTTCAACAACACCTTCCTCCCGCTCCCCCCTTAGTGATCTATTCATAACCCCTCGGCCAACTGTAGAATACCTTTTCGTATTTCGCTGGGATCTACTAGCGCTAAAATAAGACACAAATATCAATTTCCGTGATTAAAAAATGTGTAACACACCTCGCAGCATCGACATTCCGAACTTGTTTTTAAAAACGGTCACGCGGTTTTTTATGCTTTCGCCTAAGACGACTCGAGGCGAAAGCAATCTTCTTTTCTCGCCCGCCCACTGATCCTTCACGCCCGCCCACTGAAGCTTTCTGCAGATCACATTGTGTTGCATTGCCTCCGGGATCAGCCCACCTTCAGCCTTAAGCGACGGTGTCATGTAGTGACGTCATAACGGCCTCACACATTTTAACGCGGTAGCGTTAAAGAGCTCATTTCGCAGAAATTCCGGTGTCGGGGACGGCGTCATTGGTTGCGAGAGAAAAATAATCATCTTGTCCGGGGAGCGAAAAATCGAGGAAGATGCAATTAAAATAAATAATAAAAATCATCGGGTTTGAGCGAGAATCGAACCCAGGTCGTCTCCGTGGCAACCAGGTCTTCTACCACAGGGCCACGTTATTTCGTGAAACTGCTTAGGAAAAAATTTGCGGGCAGTTTTCACTAAAGTTTGGCACAGCGAAGCACGGACCCGTCGCCACTCGTACTTCCCGTCGACCGACACGTCTAGCTTCGAGATGCGCGGCTTCCTCCTCGGGAGTACGCAGCCAGCCTGTGCACCATAGAGCGAGCGGAGGTTGCGCGCGATGTCTCCGTCGGTGGGCGTGGCTTAGCTACTGCGCAGTGCGCATGCGCGGCTTGGCCAGGTGGCGCGGTATCTCGTCGCTGGACGACACGATGCTTGCATCTTTTTTTTTTGTCTATTTTCTCTCTCTACTTCTTTATCTCTCTCTTTCGTTGATGTTCTCTCTGTCTCTCATTCTTTTTTCTTTTTGCATGTCTTTCCCTCTGTTTCTATCTTTCTCATTCTTCCTGAGCTACGCTTTACTCTCCCCCCCTCCTCACCGTCACATCTCTCCTCCTCACGCTCACTTCTCTTTCCCACTTCCTTGCTACACTATACTATACAAGGCTGTGCTATGCTCTGCTAGCGTGCCTGTATAGCAGAGTGGTTAGGACGCTCGCTTTCGGATCGAGGGTGCGCGGGTTCGAGTCCCGCCTCGTGAAGAATTTTTTTTCGGAAAGAAGTTTTCTCCTTCTCTTTCGTTATATCTTTCTTTCCGTCTCTCTGTTTGTTTCTCTCTTTCTTTCTTTCTCTCTCGTTCTTTCTCGTTGCCTCTTTCTTTCGATCTCAGTAGCCGCACAGTGGCATATACCGTTAAGATGATGATAGATTTCTGCGATCGGCTCACAAGGAACGATTTGCTAAACACATTCGCTGTGAAAAAACACTATATGAATGACATGTAGTGGAAGGAGTCCCCTTAACGCTTGTAATATTGCGTGGAAGAGAATAGCGTCAGGCGCCAAAACAATGTGATTCACGCAATGATTGGGTGTTTTAAAGGTCAATGCATTACAAAGCGCTCGAACATATTTAAGCATCATCAGCAACTAAAGGATCAACAAAGTGAACAGCTGCGCAGGATCGCGTGTTGCCCACGCATGCGTAGTCGGCCCTTCGCAACTGTACTTGCAGTAGGTATTCTAGGATAGTTTGAAACGGGCAATGTCACGTGCACAGTCGTTCGTTTCCTTGCGGCAGAGCTTAGGCATGGACCGAGAACCGAAGCGAGACTAGCAGTTGAGAAGGCGATGCGCACGGGGCCTGATTACGCAACCGCGTTCTACTCTTGAGGGCGAAGCTCAGTCGTCCTCCGAGTTCTTTTTGGGGCTCTGTGATGTGGCGATGACATCATGGAAAACAGATAAGTGCCAAGGAAAAGTGTCCTATACAATCTTGTTTTGAAGGACATCCAAGCCAAATATAACGACACAGCTGCGTTCCTGAAATATATAACGGAAATTATGGAGGACATGACGAGACAAAAACAGTATGGTAACAGAACTCCACCCCAAAACAGTATCTCTGCACGGGCACCAGCGGCTCTGGCATGTCTCTGAATGTCTTGGCTGTTTTTGCGACTCACACACGCGGACGAGATAGGGATAGACACCACGGGCGCAAGGCGTTTAGTCCGTGTGTGTGTTGCGCAAAAAAAAAATGTCACAGTTTCGACGCAAAGGCGAAGCAATGAATGCGCTAGCAATTAATTGGAATGTGACGCAAAGAACAGAAAGCAGCTCGATATTGCCAGCGCGTCGCTCGAACCCAAAGGACGCACGAAAAGAACGCACACAGGACGAGCGCGAAATATCATGCGTCACAGCTCGACACTTGAGGCGCACTGCTCAAACATAAAGCAGGACGTACGAAACGAACGAACAGGTACACACAGGACTAGCGCGAACTGTCACGGTTGTTACTTATTTCTGTTTGAACAGCGCGCTCCTTTCGCAAACGCGGCCGCTGCAGCGAGCGAAGTGACCTTCGTACGCCTTGTGACTTCAGCGCGGACATCGCGGGGAAAGCACAAGACACACAACCCCCCTCCCCCGCTCCACTCCCCCGGCCGCCCCCGCCTTTACTCGAGATAAGCGCATGAAGGCGACCACGCCTTGTAAGGCGAAGAGCAACGGCGGTCGCAGGAGCGGGGCGACGATCTTTAAAGGGCGCCATGCGCGCACATCGCGCCATCTATGTGGTGACTAAGAAAGCATGCTGAAGTAAATGGTGTATATAAATAGCTCGCCGTTAGCAGGCTGAAAGACGGTGCTGTTGGTGGCCTAACCGTCTAACGCCGCGCGTTGCAAAGCGAGAGGTCGCCCGTTCGTTTCCGCGCGTCGGAACGTTTTTCTGAATTATTTTTTTCGTGGCTTTTATATATATATATATATATATATATGCATATGCGGTGCATGACGGCAGCGACGGCGACGGCAAAAATCAGCCGAGGCTGTCCATATAATTGCTATCGCAATAAAACAGTCATGAATTACCAGCTCGCCCAATTGTCAGTACTGTCAATGTGTTATTAGGGACTTTTAGCTTGTACGTATACTTCTTTACGTTACCGTGTTACCGGATACCGGGTGTAATCTGTGCATTCGCGAACCTTTACGGAACGTAAACTTTTGCGGAACGTAAACTACTCGCCGGATAGGCTTTACGTTTACGGCCCTATCTCACAAATCCAACTTCGTTCGTGACTACTCGCGATATCGGCTTCGCGGAGGCTACAGCCGCCGAGTCAAAATAAGACGAAGTGCGAGCGCCACTTACGATCACCTTGTTTCAGCCAGATTACCGAGGCTACAGCGACCTAGAATACTGAATCTAAAGTCCCTAGATTTTTACTTTTTACTTAGGTACTGACAACTACCTCCTTTCCCGGCCCTCTCTCACGCGCAGCTGGCGTCTGCCGCCATTTTCTTCCTAACTTGGAAGATTTTCAAAGCCATCTGCGTCTAAGTACATGAGCCACGCATCTTTCAGCGGACAATATGCGAACGCGACGCGCCTTTCTCCTCCCGTCAACCCCCTGTCATTAGTGAAAGGGGGAAGCGTTTCACCGGGTTAGAACCGGGTGCTGGAAAAGCGTTAGGAAGAACACGGCTACAGAAAACGAGCGTTAGCAATGAGATTCGTCGGCGGCACTTCAATGGTTGTCGGTACTTAAGAAGGAACAGGGAAAAATCTAGGGACTTAAAACCATGACTTTAACCATGGAAGAAGGAATACTAAGGAGAGGCCGTTACGTCACATTTTTTGAAGCCGGATGTGGGGGAGGGAAGAGAGCTCCTCCTCGCAAGGTTGGTCACGCTTCGGCTCGCTTGCGCATGCGCAACTGGCGCCGCGGTGGGCGAGGAGCCAGGCAAGCATCGAGCTCGGTCGCCCCGGGCCGTCGCCAACTGGCAGACGAGCCTGAAAAGTGAAACTTTTGTGCCGCTCAAGAACAAACGTGCTGCGATGCTCGCTTGTAGCGTGCCTGGGTGCCACTCGCAGCCTCGTTACGTCCCATATTGTACTTCATCAATAAATTTCCATTTTTGCACTTCGTGTTTGATCAGCTGAATGCAAGTAATCAACGGTGCGACTCGGCAGGATAATCGTCGCGGAGAGCTCGGTTTTTTCTGCAGAAACGGTAAGTTCGGGGTACGCAACAGCGACATCTGAATTGATCTTGTTACGCAGGAAGGTGATGCGCTTCCGCTCTATCCTTTGACCGTGTGTGTCAACACGTTCGCACGAATGTCGTGAATGGCACTGGAGCCAAGCTGTAGCAGCGCAGGTCGGTCGACAGCGACAACATCGAAGAAAACTTGGCCGCAGATAAATTTTCCGAGCACAAACGTAAACAGGATGCGAACAATTCAAACAGCTGCGCAAATCGCCTTCAAACACTATTGGGTCAGGTACGTCTTTAATTCTTGACGCTGAAAGCTTCGATGAGCACACCGGGCCCCTGCTTTCCAATCGTTTATTGCGACCCTTGTAGACGGGAACGAGTCACCGCCGGCTCTCGCAAAGAGCCGTCGGAGCTGTCGTTCTCGTCTTGGAATTCTAACCTTCTAGCGCTGAGGGCAGCAATATAGCATTGCCGAACAGCGAAGCTGCGGCGCCAACCATTTTCGGAGAAGCTGCTTCGAAAACAACCGCTTTCGACGGCTAGCAAAATCAATTAAACACGCAAGCGTTAAGACCAACGCTCACAGCAGGCCTCCAACACGTTGCATCATCCGCGAAATGCAACGACTGCATAAAAATGCGCATTCGCTGCTCCAGCCGGCTCTGTCAACAACGCGGTTATATGGATGGTGGCGCGGACCACGGCACAGACGACGCGAGAACATCCGTGCGCGAGACGACGGCGTCGACGGCATGACCAAGGTATCCCAGAAGCCATTGCAGAAGCACGTGACTTCCGCCACACTTTTTGCAATGCAAAGGGCGAGCGAAGGCCTCTCCTCAGTTATTTCCTTCCAAGGAGGTTAAAATAAAATTTGCTGGAGTGGAGGAGGCGCCCCTCAGCTGAAGCCGCGTGCCGCCATCTTGCCATAGGCAGAAAGCGCGCCTTCCGCAACGCATGCTGCAGCGGCCGCACAGATGTTCTAGCTGTTCTCTGGCGTGGTGGCGTCCGGACGTTGTGGGATACATTGTGTGTTGCGTACGGCTGTATAAATCGAGCGAAAAGGTACTCTGGGATGAAGTTTCAGTTGTAAGCAGAACATTTCGAGCTCGATGAAAACTTCTCTATATGTCGGAACATATGCTGACAGCCCGCATTCTGTCTCTAATTTCACATCTGACGGTCATTCTTTTTTCCTAACCGGTTTCGTAAGGACTCAAATGTGCGAAGCACGTCGGGGCAGGCTGTTTGACGGGAAGTCTGGAAGCCAAAAGACGGCGATCGCATATGTTAGAGGCACTTTTCGCCAAATTGTTTCGACCGGACTAGGCTGCGACCTGGGAGTTCTTCGACTAGCTGTGCTTGACGCATTTGTAAAACACTTGCAAAACCCAGTGATACACATTCTTGTGCTTGTTGATACCACTACTGGTGCGGAGCGTGAATAGGAAAATAACGCACCGCTTGCTATTCATTGAAATTATATAAATAGGCGAGATTTCGTTATCGGTTGCCCTGTTCGTGCTATAAAAGTGTAGCTCGCAACTACGAGGTTAACGTCATTTGGGCAATATACAAGGACCTGTTTTTTCTTACATTCGTGCATTTTTTCGTTATATTTGTATTTGCTTTATGCAGTGCAGCGATCGAGTAAAACCAGCAGGTCTGAACTGTGCAGTGCTCTTTCCAGCTACAAATAAAGCGACCTAATTCCGATCGCCCAGGGGTACTGCGGCCGTTAGATGCGTTCAAATTGAAAAAAGTTGAAGATGTGACAGTTGCATCACCTATACGGCAGCATTACGAAGAAATGCTTCTTTTCCAAGAAGAGATAAAACAGCTCAAGATGAAAATTCTGCAGCAGAAAAATTGCACACTAACCAAAAGAGCGAGGCTCGATCCTCAAGCGATAATAAAGGAGATCAAGGATCAAAAGCTCATGTCTGAGTAGGGCAGGGCGATGTTCACTGCAGCCTTCCCCCATACATACAGCAACCCCTAGGACACGAAAAGACCAGAAAGGCACGTATTCCATCCGAGCTGCGGGCGTTTGCGTTAACGCTGCACTTCTATTCTCCATCAGCTTACGAGTATGTACGCACGAAGTTTAATCGCGCACTGTCAGCAGAGCGCTCTATACGATCGAGAACGGTGTACAGAATTCCATCCAAGGAAATGCTGGCTTCACAGATGAGTCACTGTCTCGAAAAAGCTAGCCCCATGCCGCACAAAAACTCTACTGTACTTTGATTGTTGATGACAAATGAGAAAGCATGTTGAGATTGTGGGCGACTAAACGGTTAGATATGCGGACTTTGGGACTGGAATACATGATGACAGACTATGCTCGTTGGCTTAAACTTATGACTTATGCCACTTGGGCGTTTTTAATTGATTCATTGACAGGGTAAGAGAGAGCGGCCGAGCCTACGAAATAGTATCGAAAAAGCTGTATCTATTGAAATAGTGTCGACTGCAAGCAGAATGCCCTTGAAGCACGTCCATGCAAAGCCAAAACTATTCTTTTTGGAGATTTTGAGCTTGTCTTGAGAAAAGAGATGGCTTTCAAGGCTTGACGAATATATATCCTTCTCGATGAGCATATCGAGTGTGGTGCTTTGGACCCACATTTATATTCCGCTCAAAGAAAGTGGCCGAACTCCATATATGCATAAGACTCTGTCACAAGACGAACGAAAAAAACAGGAAAATCAATGCCGAGAAGTGAGGTCTGCTCTTACGAGGATAATTATTTAAAAAAAAAAAAACAGTGATACAGCTATGCCCTTCGGTGTGCATGCTTTCAAAGAAAACGCCGAAAGAAACAGAATAAAACTGACCGCATTCTTATCTGCGATTTTGCTTCTTATTCTTGACAACTTCTCCCTTAATGTTCGCCATTATAACCATTAAAAACCACGGCGGAAAGACGCGGTGAGCGCGGCGGCCGCGCTTTAGCTCCCGTTTCTTGCCTATGGCAAGATGGCCGCCGCGCGCGCGGCGCGGCTTCACTGCGGCCCATTGGTAAGTATAGGCGGCCTCCACTCCAGCAAGTTTTATTTAAACCGCCTTGTTTCCTTCCTCCATGACTTTAACTGAATCCGTAAATGTGAGAGGCCTAAAGCCCCTGACAGGCTTGATAGGTGTGGCCATCTAGCGGGGCCAAGGTGAACCAGGCAAGCACAAGATTGTTATTGCGGAAACATTGTGCAATCTATTTCCAGTGTAAATGCCTTGCAGCGGCATAATTACGAATGAGTTGCTTTTTTATTCAATTTTTCCGTCAAAAACACTAAGCGAATACAAATACGTCCATGACTGTGGTTGCACGAAGCGTCACAAGATGTCGACACCATCGTCCGGTAACTACCGGTAACCCGATATCGCTACTCCCTTTTGAGTATACCGGGATACTGCACACGCTAAAAACCTCTCATATGATTTTGCCGCAGCGGTAATTCAGTATTATCTAAATTAAAGTAGTTTAAATGCAGGTATCATCACCATTTAGTGGTTTGCGCAAACGTAAAGGTATACGTTTACGCAAACGTAAAGGTATATATATACGTTGGTTTACGTATGGCGAGCTAAAACATTTCTGAAACACGGTAAACGCAAACACGGTAACACGGCAAACGCAAACCGGTATTTCGTTAACACAGTAATGTTAAAACGTATACGTACAAGCTAGAAGTACCCATTGTCATAGCATCGAAGTGGTTATGAAAGGAGTGTCTATCGCTATGTGTGCTGTTCGCTCCACTTTACTTTTCCAAGGTTTTCGGGTTCTTGGGGCTACTCCAGGAGCCTATGAGCATCCCTTCTTTCTCTTTTCCTATTTCATGCCTCAACAATGAATGCACAGCACTTGCATCCTGGAGAGATGAACATTCATTCATTCATTCATTCATTCATTCATTCATTCATTCATTCATTCATTCATCCGTAACGCAAAACAAACAGTCGGAGGAAAGGAGAACACTTGCCAGAGCGATCGTTATTACGCTAGGTGGTGGACGCCGTAGGCGCTCGCGTTCAGCAACTCCCTTCGGGAAGCCCGACGTTGTTTCCTAAATGAGGGCCAATTCAAAGGTGCAAGGATGTAGAATTCAAACACTCGCGGTTAAATGGAGAGGAGCTCCTCGATAACATAGCAAACAACAGCACAGTGATCACATCTCACGCTGTATGAAGGCAGAATGAAGAGTAAATGTAAAGAATCAAGTTTTCGCTGAACGTTCATATATATCCATAGGCTCTAACGTCACCGGGACATTGAGAGAAGCGGAAATGAAGGGCTCCACGTTTGTCTTGATCGCCTGGGACTGTTTAACGTGCGCTTAAATCAATGATCAATGCACACGAGCGTTTTTTTTTTTTCGCTTTTATACTCGGTACGAATGGGGACAATGCGGACCAGATATCGAACCCGCGACTCCGTGGTCGACAGCTATCGACATAGCGGGCGAGTCGGCACGGAGCGTCGTTTGACTTACTTGTTCCCGTCTGTAAGCAACTTGATTCAAGCAGCCGACGGGATCACGCAGATGGGCGAGGCGACTTGTTCGAAGGCAGAACATTGACGTACAAAGACATTACATATAGAATGAAGTTTGGGCCTTCGTTGTTGTTGTGTTCTTTGCGGTGTCAAATTAAGAAGTAGTATGCATGGCATAATAACTTTGAATCACCAATTGACTAGCCGTTGACTACTGAGTGGACCGCCGGGGCTGCAAAGGGTCCATCGAGTGCCATGGGCATAACTGAATGGCTAGCCAAGACATTGACACCTTTCGGTTTTATTAAGTATGTTCATGTGTATCCAACGGTGTCTATATACATTACGATTTCGCACGGAACCTTGTTTTTTGTTTTTTGTTTTTTAACTCAAAAACGACGACTGCTCCGTCAAACTCACACGGTCTACGCTGCTGGCAGATTCATCTCAGGGCTTTTATGCTTTGAAACCAGCCAGTTTGAAACTGCTGCACGAAGTGCGGGCAATCTCCTACATAATTTCCGGTGTGGAGTCACCTTGAAGAACCGGGTCGCTTTGCCGTCAACCCGACGTAATCTGGGTTGCGTTAGCCTGTTAAGCGTATTACGGATGTGCTTCGATGTTGCCATCTCATCTAACTTCACCGAGCACGTGGCACAAGGAATGACGCACGACAGCTCTGCGGTGAACAACTATAAGCTCCCTTCCTTCGCATATGACTTCGGGAAGTAAAAAAGAAACCCAAAACACGATGATGGACACATGACAAGAAATGGAGTAAATGTCGTAATGAGACCTTCCTTAGCCCGACTTTACAGTATAGGATCAAGCGGAAGGCCTGTTGCGTAAGCAGGCGATAGCTGCAACCTTTAGGCGCTCTGTCTTTCGCGAGCGTGCTTGCAGTGTATTGCATACAGGCTTGCTTGCGCGCGTGTGCTGGCGTCTTTGCGTGTGCGTACATGACGTTCATGAGGCTTTCAGTGCAGTCATTCGGCTTTATTTGCGAAACCGTCACATACGTGGATATCCTAAAGTTAAGGTATATTATCAAACGTATATCATGCCTAACCACTCTCACTTAAAACACTTTTGGTGCTGAGTATTGCGGCAACACCTGTTTCCCAATCGGTGGTGTCTTGTTATCATGTCTTGGTTGTTTCTATTGAAATTATTTTTGCATGTCGTCGACAGAAGACATCGCCGCTGAAGGCGACGAAGGCACTTACGAGTTGTTTAAGTGAAACGGACTTGGACAAGCGGCTGTGACAGTGATGTCGCGTACCACGCGATAGTGACGGAATGTGACTGACTGTGTGCGTGCTGCGTTATGTGCTGTCTTTCTCTCTCTTTCCTCTCCATCTCTAAATCCCCCCCAACCCTGTTCCCGTGTGTAGGGTAGCAAACCGGTTTTCCTAAACTGGTTAACCTCCCTTCCTTTCCTTTTCTACTATTTCTTCTCCCTCTTGCCGTGGTGGCTGAGTGACCCCGCCGTTGTGCTTCTCAGATGTCGCAGGTTTGATTCCCTACAGCAGCGGCGAAGCTCTATAGATTCTATACATCATCTATGCCACGTTTCTCATTATCTACTTTAGTTATTAGAGGTTAAACCTTAATTATAACATAGATTGAAAATTCCACTACAATAACGAGTCTTCAACCACTATAGTAAACAACCTACAGTAGTGTCTGCACTGCTTGAGTGTATTTTCGATCTATATTCATGTGCCTGCATGTGCTCATCGAACATCACGCTATTTTTCTTTCGTATACGTTAAACCAAGCGCATAAATTATCTCAGGTGCCATATTTAAATGATCACCAAATCTGTCGTACTACAAGCAGCCTTCAGGAAAGTTCATTTGTAACATGTAAATTACCGCCAGGAAGCGTGTGCAGACAGAGCCTTCTAATTACTGAGTCTGCATGATAGAAGCGCGTGGAGTCAATTACCCATAGCTACATTCACAAGGTCCCGAACATTGAATAGCACTTGTGAAAGCTGAAGTGTTTCACCAAATCCGGTTTCTCGGCAGAGTCGAGGATCTTTGAAATTTCCAAGCTGCACTTCCATCGACAATTAAGCTCGATCTGAATAGCCATTGAAGCGGTCTAGCAAGAAAAGTCTTTGCACGCCAGAAACGTTCCATTGAGAGGAAAGCTTTCACTCGTGAGCTCCTATGTAAATACATGTGAGATAGAAAACTTGCTTTTTTTTCCTCGACAACCTCGGCACCGAATTCGATGAGATTTGTTACATTTAAAAGAACAAGTTCAGAGGAGGGGGGGGGGAGGAAAAGAGAAAACGGAAGGACAGGGAGGTTAGCCAGTTCTCAGACCGGCTGGCTACCCTGGCTGGGGAAACGGGTAAGGGGAGTAAAGGATGATAGAAAAGAGATGCTACAAAATAAAAAGAAAAAAAAGCATGTTCAGACGTAGTTGCAGTAGGAAGCGGTGTTCTTTATTTGTGCAGTCTAACACTCCTTAATAGCGATTGCTCAGAACTGTAAAGTTTGAAAGAAGAAGCTAAAGTTTATAACTGTAATTTAGCAATGAAAAAAAATAAAATACCGCGATTGCGTAGGCCGCGCACAGTTATACATCCAAGGACGACCAGAGCTAAACCGCACTGAAATATGCCCCTAATTTGTCAGTGCGGCATTTGTAACGCCTTTCTAAACAATATGACCATCACAAGTGTACTACGAATCTATCCTGGTCTAGAAGATCTACCACATCTTGCTTACAGAACTGCGACGTGCATTTTTCGGCTGTGAAATGCGGATTTGTAAACTTCGCGCTGGAATTTTACAGCGAAGCCGCATATAACTAGGCCATTCGTAGCTCCGCGAACAGCGTCCCTCTCATGAGAAAAATCAAAGCAGGCATGTGCCGTAGAAATTGGGCAAACCCCGATACCCACCACTGGTCCACTAAGAGTGAAGTTGTCCGGGGGCAAAGAAAGGTCTCGCTCCTAATTAATGGCTACATTTTGTTCTAGCCGTGTAGCGCGCTATGTAATGAACCATGCAGAAACGGGCTTTCACAGTTTTATCACAATAATTCCAGATTCATTTTGTGAACCTCACGCGCAATGCACAGTTAGTCAGGCGGCTTGACTCTTCCTCAACATGCCCAGCCGCTGGGCAAACGGGAAACCTGCACCACTGTCCCC
Source organism: Rhipicephalus sanguineus (assembly GCF_013339695.2). Taxonomy (NCBI): domain Eukaryota; kingdom Metazoa; phylum Arthropoda; class Arachnida; order Ixodida; family Ixodidae; genus Rhipicephalus; species Rhipicephalus sanguineus. The sequence continues at coordinate 128,414,623 of NC_051178.1, forward strand.
AGGCAACAATCGTCACGCGGTCACCAATAATATTCAGTAATGATCTACGACCAATAATATTCTTACGGAAGCACTCGGAGCACATGTCTCGCCCCTACCCGCCATCACGCCTCACTACCAGAAAAGCGACCATTTGCCCATTTTTGGGGCGAATGCCTTAGATGACTCATCAAACGCGAAAAGAGACGTCGGCGTCGGAAGCGTCGGCGGCATCAGCATAAGTGATGCGAAAAATCGTCGCGTGATGACGTGACCGTAGACGTCATCATGACGTCACCACATAACGTTGTCAATCCGTCGAAGGTGGGCCGATCCCGGAGGCATCGCAAAACCACGTGAACTGCAAAAAGCGTCCAGTGCCTCCGATCCCGGAGGCAGTACAAAACCACGTTGGGTGCGCACACCTTTAAAAAGGGAAGAGGGGGGATCAATACAATTGCCTGAGAAGAAACATAAGAAGATGGATTTCGCCTTCGAGCCGTCTTATTCAAATGCATAAAGGACCGCGCCGCGTGCCCTTGTTTGTGTCAGACAGTCGTGTCCTGTCGTGCATGCCTTCCATGAGGTTACACAGCTCCAGCAAGAGTTCCATTTCCTCCATAGTACTCGACTTGGAAGTTGATCCGCAAGTGACAGGTTATGAAAAGACTTAGCACTTCGCCTAGCATGCAACGATGTATAGCGAAAGCGACGTGGCCCGCTGCTGTATACTGTCACGCAACAGTGCTCGTCAGCATAACTTTTCTCGAGCCTTTTTCAGTAAATAAAGCGTAGCGTGGAACCAAGGGAGCGCAACACTGTTGCAAGTGAGTGGCGTTGCCGTTTTCAGGAGTCATCGATCAGAGTGTTTTAAAAACATACGCGAGGCAGGAGCCTTTCGGCATCTCGTGTAGTGTTGACGCAGTGCAGCGTGCGCCGCATTCGCTTCATAAATAATGCAGTGCTGTTTCAGCGTCAGAGAGGCCCCCGTATATATGTATGTGCGTGAGCTTCGCGAAGAAATTCACAGGGTTCCGTAAACGAGGCCTGTTTTGACGCTGGCGCTTGCGGCAAGTGACGAGAGAGCACCGCGCTCATTTCTCTTGCTTCCTCCCTTTGTAGCTGCGTCTAGAAAATCTGTTTCTTTCTTTCATTTTTTTCTAATTCTGTTCGTTGAAAAAAACTAAATTATAATGAGAGAATTCCACTTGCACGGCGAAGTTATTTATCTGCGCTTCGGATGTGAAGATGACTGATGCTGTTAGCAGCGTCAGGGAGAAATATTACCTGTCGACAAAACTATAAGGTGCGAACGTCAGGCATGGAATTCATGGGGGCCACGACTAGGCACATGCGCGTACGTCACTTGCGGAGAAGATGGATTACGACGATTATTAGGATTATCTTGTTTCAGTTAGCCATGCGTTAAGCTGGTTCAACTATACGCCGCGCATGTAAACAACCTCTTTCGGTGCTTTTAGTTCTTTCGCATGTTTTTTAAGCGCACGCACTTAGAATCGCGGTTGAGAAATGTGTTGCGCGATAGCCACATATATCACGAAAGAGACAAACTGTGTGTGTGTGTGTGTGTGTGTGTGTGTGTGTGTGTGTGTGTGTGTGTGTGTGTGTTCGGTTTCTTATATTTGCTTACTATATTTTAATTGCACGTTGTTGTAACCTTCTGAGAAATGTTCAGAGAAATCAGTCAGAAGCGCACGCGTCACAAGCGTTACGCTAGATAGTGAAGATATAGGTTTTTCATGATTCCCATAAGTTTACTATATTATACGGTTCAGTAAGCGTTTTTATGTGAGATCCCGATAAGTCCCCATGTAATAGACATTGCATACGAAATGTAGGACACAGGAACTTTTTTTTTTCTTTCAAAGGGTGAACAAAATGTATGAAAATTTGGGACCTTGCATTTCCTGCATCCGCATAGGTCGAACACCAAGCTCAAGAACTCTGGCTGCCCCCGGCTTTTCCTAACAAAACACAAAAACACTAAAAGACTTCTATTTCAGTGACTAACCAGATTAGTGCGTCGACTTATAAAGTTAGGCTGTGTTGATTGCTTGCAAGCGTAGGGTGTTTGCCTGACCCGCTACTAACGAATGTTTGTCCAATTACCTCGTTAGAGGTCATGCCGCACGCCTTGGTATTTTACTTGCGCCTCGGCGTCGGTAAAAAGAAACAAAGTCATGCACAGTTCAAAAGACTCAAGTTGAGGAGTAAAACTGGTGATGGTGAAGCTTGTTACCGACTTTTGTGGCTCTTCCGTTGAGAAAACTGAGGTGAGGGAATAAAATGAAGCACTAAGCCTGCGAGCAAATTATTCAATGTTGGGACAAAAGCTACTCGTTGTTGCAAAACCGTATTATTTAGCCCGAACCTGGCAACAATTCAGTGTTTAAAGATCATAGCATCGACAAGGAGAAGGGAAGCAATTAAAATACTAACGCGAAACAACCACACCATGACACGATGATGCCAAGGAAATATTGGCAGTGACTTGTAATTTTAACTGCATTCTGCTAAAGATATCTTAAAGTAAAACGAAAACTTTTCGGAGCAGCCTAGTTGTCTCTATAGTCATAGATAGGCTTTAGCTAGGTGATGCTAGGTTGTTTATATGTCGATTCTCGGCGCAGAGAGGTTCGAATTAAAAAACAGACAGTCACAGACACGACACAGATGTCCAAACTCCAGAGACAGAACCTCGCGCTGAAACCAAACCTTCGCACCTTTCGTAGATCTACGGCACGTCGTCGATCTACGGCACGTTTCGTAGATCTTGCACATCGTCGTTGGCGTAGGTCTTCCATCGCTTCGGGTCTTCTCACATCCGCCGTAGCCTTTCCCGTTCCTTGTATTCTCTCCCTGCACGTGCTCGGGATCTTCGGCTCGCCGCCGTCGCTTCGCAACCATTTGTTGGGCTAACTGTTACCTTCTTCCGTTTTAGTGGAAGTTGTATTGGGATTTGCCCAATTTCTGTGGCGCATACCGGCTTATGATGATGACACCTTTTTGGTACGGCGTGAACAAGGAACGATTTGCTGAACAGCTTCACTGTTCAGAAAACATCACACTATCTCCCGCTAAAGGGGACCATGAGGCGATGCGAAGCAGCGTTTCGGCATGTCGAGCCCGCGTTTCAGAGGGGGAGTGGAGAGAGGAAAAAGGGAGAGAGGAGTGGAGAGAGGTATTGGAAGTGGAGAGGGGGATAGGAGAGAGGGAGTGGAGAGGGGAAGCGGGAGAGGTGGTGGTGAGGAGGTATGTGGACAGGGCTTGCGCATGCGCATGTAAGGGTGGTCACGCCGCACACCACCGGTTTGAACTCCACCATAAGGTGCTTCGCATCTAAAAAATTACACCAACTCCCGCTAAAGGGGACCATGAGGCGATGCGAAGCCGGAGCACTTGCACGATCGCGTTCCGTTGTCGTTCGTTGCGCATGCTACCGACCTCGGTCGGATTGTTATCGAACCAGAGTCGGTCGCACACGTTGCAGCTGTGCCCGAAGCTCGGTCGAGGAATTCGCGCTGGAACCGGGCGTCGGCACCGTCGAAGCCCGGGCGCTGAAGTTGTCTAGCAAGGCGTTCTGCACGAGCGTTGGACTCGCGTCGTCTGTCCACAGCCGACGCGTTGGCTCGGCGCTGACGCTTGACTTCGACGTCGGCGTTGCGTATGGCGGGGTTGCTTACCGACGCTGCCGTTGCGTTTCGGCATGTCGAGCGCGCGTTTCATCCGTAGCAGTTTCCCGCCGACGTTGCCGTTTGCGCTGGGCTTCCCTAGCCCGGAGCTCGGGGTCCGCTTGCCGACGTTTACGTTGCGCTTCGGCGCGTCGAGCCTTCCGCTGCTCCGCGATCTCAGCAGGCGTTAAGTGGAGAGGGGGAGTGGAGAGCATGTGTGTGCAGAGGAGGTGTGTGGAAAGGGTTTGCGCATGCGCAGTAAGGGTGATCGCGCCGCACACCACCAGATTGAACTCCGCCATAAGCTGCTTCGGATCTAAAAATCTAGGCCACGCTTTCCGAAAAATGTCACGCCATATCCACGAAGTGAATGATGTTAGAGGAGCTTGCTCGGACATGATCGGGTAACCCGTGAATCCTCCGTACAAATTCTTCTATCGTCCCAGCCGTTCCACCGTTTCGAGAAGTCGGTCCCAGTGCAGTTCCGCGGCAGAAAGCGTCAAGAACGCGTGGGGCTTACCCAACTGGCGAATCATAGCGAAGAGTTCTTTTCGACGGTCTTGTCAGTATTGAACCGTGTTGGGTATGCCCCGCATGAACGCCAGGTTTCAGTTGAGCACGTTGTCGAGGAACTCAACGTCCACCCGTCTCGAACTGCTGCCGCATGAATGCACTGGTGGCGGCGTTGGTTTTGAACGTCATGGTCTTCTCGGAAACGTTGTGCCTCATTACTTCCATCGCCATGTAGAGCACGTGCTCCGGTCCCACTCCACGGCGATCGGTCCGGCGGATCTCGCTGCTCGCCTTGGTGAATGGTGTTGGTCGAGGGCCGGTGATTTGACGAGGTACGCCCAAGTAGATTTGTGGGAAGGACAGTTCTTCGGCGTACTCGTCAAAGAGCAGCGAGATTGGCGTTTGACCTTCGCCGGGTGCCAGATGGAGACTGTGAGTGTTTGTTTGTTTGTTTGTTTGTTTGTTTGTTTGTTTGTTTGTTTGTTTGTCTTAAGGAGACTGGCTCATACTCACGAGGGGGATTGGCCACACTGACAATTATATAGGGAAATGTAAACCCTATGAAACTTCAAAAAAATAAAGCACGAAACGCGATGCAAATAAAAATGAAAGAGTTAAGAAGTTAACAAAGCCATAGGATAACGATTGAAAAATATATATATATAATAATAATAGAAAAAGGAAAAAAAATTGCTTTCCCTGGTCGGTATCACTAACAGCGTACTCTTCCTGTTGCTTGAATGAACTTGTATAGCGCAGTTATAATAGCACTGCGGCTTGCCCCAAACTGATTCGCTCCAAACGACAACAGGCTAGAAGTAGTAAATTGTAAACCCAGCCTACCGGTCGGCATTTCCAGAAACATTCTACGGAGTGAGGCGAAACGGCGGCATGATAGAAAGAAGTGATCTATTGTGCCTGTCATTAAACCGCGCAGTTGTTGTTCTTCTTCGGCGCCGACAGCACGCGCTGAGTGTGCAGCGGTTGTTCTTCTTCGGCGCCGACAGCACGCACCGAGTGTGCAGCGGAGTGTGCCTCTATCGGGAGCAATGAGAACTAGCGGATACGGCGCGATGAACAAAGGCGCGAGAATAAGGATAAAAAACACGTGACTTAGGTGTCCGATAGTGGCCCTCGCAGCTTGGCGTTCGTGTGCCCTTGTGTATTCCTTGGGTTATTGTTTCGTCCCACTGCGGAAGCGGATCTTAGAGGCGACGTATAAAGATGCCCGTGGCTGAGATCTGCTCCTTCATGTGCCACAACGATCCCAGCTGCTCGCAAGAAAACCGTCTGCGGTTTCAATGAACTCAGTCAAAAAATTTCATTATTATCCCGAGAATTAATTGGCCCTTAAGTAAACTTTTCGGCCAATATCACATGTTTCATTAAAACTACTACCTCGAACCAGGACCATCGATTACGTACCAGTTTTTTATTTTTTTAATAGACTTCTTCTGACTATTCATAAAACCGGAAGTGCTTAGAAGAAAAACAGGAGTGTCACTCGTTGCCCGTGCCCCTAATAAAGAGTAAACTCCTAAGCGAGCGCCCGCGGTCTTCAAACTAAACGCTGCTCTACGCACTTACCCAGCGGACATCAGTTTTGTTATGAACAAATAAAGCCCCCTTTTTTTTTTTTCGGGTGCCATCCGCACTAACAGTCCCGCGCGCAGCTTTTCAGCACTTTATATCACTTCTGTGAAAGGTACACAAAAATCGTCGTCCAAGATAGCGAAATAACGTTCGTAGTGCCCATCGAGTGAATGTAAGCGCGACTTCGCTCAAATTGCGATGCCATATTGACAAAACACTCACCATCGACTATACAGAAGTGCTTTGCGAGTGTAGAAAGTAACGGAAAGAGGCGGGCGAGAAAAATGAACGCACGAATGGACAAACACGACAGAGAGCTATCCAGATGCGCCATAGAGGCAGTCATGCGGCGCGGGTAAGTTGACAGAAAGGAGCGCGCGCGACAGCGACGTCCATGCGAGGACGTAAATCTGTTGCTGTTTTAAAATGAACGAAGCGCGGCGTGACTCGCACAAAACAAAGCTTGAATAAAACGAAAAAAAACTAAGAATTCCGTTGGACGTATCTGACGCCTTCGTTCAAATTCGTTGCTCACTTTATTTCTGCCGCATAGAGTTGCAGGCGTAAAATGCACATTCGAGATTTGTGCACGTATGCGACGAAACATGCCGAGCGAATGGAATTCGAAGTAGGCGTGTTCAGGAAAGAGAGAAAGGGAAAGGAAACAAAAACGGCGCACGAGATGAGGTGAAATACAGATATTCGCAACAGCGATCGGAATTTATCCCGTCGAAGAAGAAAGAAAAAAGCAAAGGGAACGCGTGGAAGGAGATTTCGAGCGAAATAAAAGTGCGTATAATTCCGTTCGCTGAATTACGGCGCGAATTTTCGGGATCGCTTGCAGCGATTGTTGCTTCCGTCGGGAAAGTTTTTCGACGCGTGAAAGTGCTGTCTGCTTCCTTCGCTTTCTCTCATTTTTTTTCGACACCCTGGCTACGACATACAGCGACGAATCGCCGTGAGTATTGAATAATATAATGGACAGGGATTCAAAAATATTTTTAAAAATCAATTTTGATGCTTTGGACGACGATTACGCGAAGCAGGGGCGTAGCCAGAAATATTTTTCGGGGGGAGTTCACCATACTTTATGTATGTTCCTGCGTGCGTTTGTATGTGTGCGTCTATATATACGCAAGCAAAACCGAAAAATTTCGGGGGCGGGGGGGGTTTGAACCCCCCCCCCCTGGCTACGCCCCTGAAGCGAAGTGCGTATTGTTTACAGGCACGAGCAACAATACAAAACAGACGTTGTTAACTCCAAGTGTAGAAAGGTTAGCAGTTATTACCACCTCGCTTTCAGCGTGCGTTGACTGGTTGAGCCGGGGGAGAGGATGCCTGACTGGTCGCTGTGTTGAACCGTGATTGGTTCCGCCACCATTTTCAGCAAGACGAATTTGTTCCTTTCGTCGAGCACTGCATTCACGCTGTTCTTCTGGTGTCCTTAATTTCCATGGTCTAACCATGACAGTCTTAGAATGAACTGAATGAGTCGCTAGACGGGTCTCCCTTTTATATACGAAAGCGGGAAACACACGCTGGGAGAAGGAAGGGCCGTTTGACGTCACTCGAAGCTTTCGTGGGAAGTGCAAAGCAGCTGCAACCTAATCTTTACCGGGAACGCTTGGGAGGGTGTTCCCATTGTTCACAGGCTCCTTATCATCCATCATGCGCTTTTTATGCTTGTTTTGTGGTTTTCTTTATTGAAACGAATACTGAGCTCTATGCTGCATGCCTGATTGCAAATAAAGATACGCCGTTTGTCTTCCATTGTTAAAGGGTGTTTAAACCACCCTGAGGTCGCAATTTAGTTGTGGCGTTGCAGTTGTGCACGAGTCTACAGCGAACGCTAGCGTAGTTACACGCGTTTGCTCGTTTCACTCTTTCCATCGCTACGCGGCGTTCGTCGGCTCCTCTGTCCACCTCTCCGAATGCCTGAGCCGTGCTCGCAATTAGGGTTGCAGAAGTTGCGCCTTTTCCTTTCCTCAACCTCTCCTCCTCCTCCTCCTCCTCCTCCTCAACGTCCGAGGCGACAACGCACGGAGCGCGTGCATCTGCTAGCAGAGGAGCGCAAGAGCGTCTGTTTATGTGGCACATACGCGCTAGAGGCGTTTTGTGCTGACGCCACGAAATTTTCAGACCAACGAGAGCTATACAGCTCCGGTGTAAAACAGGCAGTTTTGTACCGACGGAAGCATGCATATAAACGCACAAACAACCTAATGATGACCCTTATCGTCGCCACAAATTTGCATACACAAAAAGTCAAAGTTTATTTTCCATTCTGTCGTACAGAAAGAAAGGACTGTGAAAAAAAGCTGTGTTAGACAGCTTGACTAGTTCACAGCCCCTGTGAACAAGGTAACCCTGTTGTATATTTGACCCAGTGTCTGTGCACACGGTGTGTATGTATACGTGTTCGAAGCACGAAGAGGAGTGAGGGAGAACACGTGAGATGCGCCCACTGCTTTGCACGGCGTCCGTTTCTGCCCCGATTGTGCCAACCCAGGCTGGGAGGGGAAATTAATCGCGAAACGTGGAGCGGTGTCACCTCTTCGTGCTTCCGGTGAGGACAAGATCTGCGCCTGAGGCGTTGCCCGCAGCGCAGTTGCACGTCGACCCTCTCTCTCTGTCTCTCTCTCTTGCCAGACAAGTGGGTCGAGCACAACGAACGCTTTCACTACACCTCTGCCCTAATATTTTGCTAGTGTCGCGAGATAGATGGAGTGGCCTGCTTCCGGCTGTCAACGCTATATATATTTTTTTTAGAACTTCACATAGTAAGTTACTTTTCTTTTCTATTTGCGTGCGCTCTTCCAGTTTTTATGCATACTTCTATATCTCTCTTTACCAGTGTTTCTCGCTGTTTGCGAAGAAGTTCATTGTCCTGACTGACTTCATAGAAACGTTAACATTTGCCAGAAGGATATTTGCACCCTGTACGCGTCCTAATTAATTGATTAATTATTGTTGGGGTTTCACGTCCCGGAAACCACGACATGAATCCGTAGTCGAAGGCCCCGGCAATTTTGACCACCTGGGTACCAGAGAGTAGCTACCAGAGAGTACCTCACTTGATACCAGAGAGTAGCTCACCAGCAACCGAACGTAATCTGGGAATCTCGCTTATTTTTGCATTCCGTGTGGGACAAATTAACGTCAAAGAGCGTCGTTCTACGTGGCTTCATAGTTGGCGGGAATGAATTCGACCCCTCGAACAACACTCCCTTCTGCAGTGAACTAAGCAAACTTTGCTGGAAAAGCTCTCATGCGACAGGATACTTCACCTTTTCGGTTCGCTATGTTCAGCGATATTGAAAACAACATGCTACATAAGTTTCTGTTTGCTCGGCTCTTTATATCTCGATCTTTTGAACAGATTGTGCAGACACTTGCGCGATTTATTAAAATAATAACTGTTTACTGGTATACCTTGAAGGTAAATGTGGCGTAATCATTTGCCATTGCCCAAAACAGAAGCGTGAACCTCTGTTGAAAAACGTGGTATAAGGCAATGTTATTAAGCGTATTTTCTCATTTTTTTACACAAAAAATGTTGCTACTGCTGCATTGCGCCGAGCGTACCCTTACAATACTGTTTAGTGGCTGAGAAACGGTCACAGAAAAAAAAAAGAAAAAAGAAAAAAATTCGGCAGACCCCGCGAATTGAGGGAATCAGTTTCATGCGAGGTCTATATACATACTGTGTTGCAGTAGCATGCGCTTTAAAAATTTCCAGGATGTGCTATTTCTGATCAAAAGAACATAGAGCACTGTACCGAGGAAGTTTTAATAAGAGCGCATTATGAAAAAAAAAAGAAAGAAGTCCTGGCTACGTCACTAGTCGGCTCCAAATAGAGTCACTGGAATTTTCCAGTGACTCTATAGCTCCAAAGAGCCAGTTCGAACGTCACTTTGTGAGCAAAATGTGCCATCACACCTTACACTACAGACTGCTTCAAGTAATTGATGCAAACGTTGCAGCTTATTACAGAAACTTATGCATGCGGCTATCGTAATAATCATCGTCACCAGCCTGACTACGCCCATTGCAGGACAAAGGCCTTTCCTTGCTTCACCAGTCAACCTGGTCCTGTGCTTGCTGTGTCCACGCTATTCCCGCAAACTTAATCTCATCTCCCCACCTAACTTTCTGCCTCCCCCTCGCGCACTTGCCTGCTCTTGGAATCCAGTCTGTTACTCTTAATGACCGACGGTTATCTAATCAGTTATCTTATCTGGCCAGCCTTCGCCCTACATGCCTTGGCCATGCCCATTTCTTCCGCTCGATTTCGACTAAGACGTCCTTAACATTCGTTTGTACAAGTGCCTTAAGGTTACAGCTATCATTTTCCTTTCCATGGCTCGTTGCGTGGTCCTCAATTTAAGTTGAACCCTCTTCGTAAGCCTCCAGGTTTCTGCTCCGTATTCGGTAAGACGCAGCTGCTTTATACCTTTATCTTGAGGGATAGTGGTAAAGTACCATTCGGGATTAGAATCATGCGGCTATACTATACATCATATAGAGGCAGAGAAAGAGAGAGAAAGAAAGAGGGAGACAAACATTGGGTACCAACCATGCCGCTTGCAAGCCGGCCTTCGCTGGCTTTCAACGCAGCCGCACAACCATTTCGACGTGAAAGAACATTATACCTTGAAAGCTGGCTAGCGGCAGCTGTGCTCGTGGGAATAAATGAAAAAGTAGCGTATAAACATGAATGGAACATGAGAACCACCGCATGCCCTCCCGCAAAACAACATCGCAGCCGTGTTGGCGAAACGCTCTCGAAAATGGGTTTCCCGCCATCGGCGAAACTGCTAAATTAAACGTTGTTATTTCGCTGATATTCGAGCTTCGTCTCGGCATTGTTTTATACACTTTATATGTAAAAAAACAGAGCTGACGGTGGAAATTACTTTTTCGAGTTTCTTTTCACTCCCTGGAAGAGGAACGCCTGCCATTTTTCCACGGGCCAGCAAAAGAAATAAGAAGACGCTGAAAAACTCTGTTTCTCTCGAGGAAGCGTTGAAGCGGCATCTCCAGAGACCAGCGTGACAGGAGGAAAAAGAAGAGTGTTCTGGCAAACCAATATCATTGCCAAGGAACAACCAGCCATTGGTATACGGCTTTGTATGGGCGTAAAAACAGCAGCGAGGAAACTGTCCTTTCGTCAACGCGAAATGCGAATGCTGGATCGCAGAGCAGGGCGTTCAAAGGCAAAAGACGCCTTTCTTCGAATAATCGTGCATGTTCACATATAAATGTATTCGGGCTATTCATTTCCACATTTATTCCCACAGTATATATGAAAGGTGAACATTTCGGTTTTGCAACTTTGGAAGAACACGTTTGAATAAGGCCGGAATGCGAAGCACGAAACGAGGTTACGAAACGAAAAGGAAGGACTATTTCGTGCTAAGGTTGAAATAAACAGTATCAGCTAAGACTATAGCTAAGACGGTAGTCTTAGCTGTAGTCAGTAGAAAGGGCGTGCCTATACGCTTAAACTGGTATAACAACGCCCTGACCACTGAATTTTGCCAAACGGCTTCGGCAGTTTAACCATGCAAGATGAATGAGTCTTTTTTTTTAATACAGCCTTAAGCTATTAAAAAACCCATGTGCCCTGAAATGAATGCTGCTGCGCTGACAATTACAACTTATTTCGACGATACAATTGTAAACGCACACTTTAGTTCTGTCTTGCTCCAATAGATATCTCGTTGCTATAGGCACGCAAATGTTCTCCGAATTGTCGGTGACACCTTCATTTTGTAAACGAAACGCCACGCAAAACACTACACTGCAAATCTGAACAAACTAAGCAGGCGTTTGCTTCAGCGCTCGTCGCACTTGCAAGCAAGACTTACACTAACTCTGGGGCCGTTAGCACTGCTGGCGATGCTATACGTTAAAGCGCACGAACGAGGGCAAACAAGCTGTTAACTAGTTACAGGATATGCACAGCAAGGAGGCGAGGACGAGTGGTCTTGTTTACACTCGCTTCTTTTCTTGATCGCATTTTTTTTTCTGTCACACTAATTGGCCTTAATTATCACAGCGCACAAAGTAACTGCGCGCTTTTGTCCGGTAATCCCGCCGGCGTACAACCTTGTATCCTTCACTGCCTCAGCTCTGTCAACCTTTCAACTTTTGTTGCTTTCATTTTTTTCTCTCCACTGCTGATAGCCTAATTGCAACTGGCGCGCAATGAAGCGATCAGATAGTAACCAAACGTAAAAAGAAAATGTTGGAACTCCGAACGCAAGAGCACACACTCTACGTCGGGAGCAAGGTGCGCTGGCCCATCAATTTCGAGTGAAGCTGGTGGTCTTTAGAAGCACCCTGCAAATATTGATAGTCAGCCGCCCTGTGTCTGGAGAAAGTCGACTAGCGAGCGTACAAGTTAAATTCCAAGTAGGAAAGGGTAAAAATGAAACTCAGTGACCGCAACGTCCTCGTCCTCCCGTGCGTAGTTTCGAACAACGCCACTAGGGTGCAGTGTCGTCGCCGGTAGCCTACCGGCAGCCGATAATACAGCGTGGCGCTTAAGCGCGCGTTCCCTGGTTAAATGTTTACGCCACCGCTTCCGTAGGGACAAACAATGCTGTTTTACTTTATGTAGGAGCCACGTAATCCGATTGGTTCTGCGCAACTGATGTACTAATTAAGGGGACTTGTTTTACGTTAACCCCCTTTCCACTATCTACGTTTTTTCCTTACTCGCTTATTTTTTATGCGTCACACAGTGCAAGTAATTTCTTTTACCTTCGCGTTTCATCTCAGTTTTCGTGCTCGCTCGGTACTTGTTTTCTAGGACAGAGCTATAGCTTCTTTCTCCATCGCGAATACTGCGACGACCGCCTCCTTCGGTTTTCACGCGCCTTCTCGCACGTGCACAACCATGTAGCGATTAATTAGGCGCACAGCGCGCTGTTCTCTCCTGCCGAAGCGATTAGTAATCGTCGGACAAAAGGGGAAAAGAAAATTGAGAGGCCATTGTCCGGCGGTGCAAAACCCTTTTGTGACGTCAAGCGCATTCATCGCGATCCACGGTTTGTTTGCCACACTCTCTGCTTTTTCAGCTAGCTACGCTGTTTGTTGTGTACAGATCAGCGCACTCGCGCACACCTTGCACGTATAGCGAAATACTTTCACCGTCTTGCTTTCCCATGACGCAAAAAGGCGCGAAGAAACTCGTGATGAATGAGTTGAACGCGCGCAAGAGAAAACAGCGGAAAGATGCCCTTGTGTGTTTTGCGCTGCTAGGAGCGCAGCCTGTCCATGAGAGAACACGTCGCGATAATTAATAGTTTCTAATAATTTCAGGTGCGTGCGTCCGAAGTATGCTGCGTGCACGGTGCCTTGTTCTGCGGAGGCCAAGCCCGCAAAGACAGCAGCCGCAAGGTATACACGCCATTCAGGAGGAGGCAGGCTTATGCTGTGTTCAAGCAACATTGTATTCAAGATTCATTGTATTCATTCTCCACAATTTATTAGATTGAATGTGACCTGAAGTATGTCTCTGCAATAAACTCGGAAGATTGTAAACGACACTAAGATGGCGCTGCGTGCGTTTCAACTTCATTTTGAGAACTTAAACTGCGCTGGGGAGGAGACACCAGAAGAAGGCAGGATGAACGCAGACTAAGATTTGATTTATTGAAACCACAGAAACTTATCTCCTGGAACAGTGTACATACGTTAGAACGGGCGAGCGAAGCATTTAAGGGCACGTGAAATCTTGGAAGCTTCATGAATTGTGAGACTTGGCCCAGATAGGAGCGTCAACGAACCATCTGTGTATCTCTTCAAGAAAGAGTTCGATTTTCTTGGGTATAGATATGTGCCTTGATGGAGGAGTGCACTGTATCATCACACGCCCATGCAGGCACGTAGCCAGGATTTTTTTCGGGGGGGGGGGCAAAGCCTAAATGTTCAAAAGAAAGTCTTTCCACGGCAAAAAGAAAAAAAAGTTGCCCAGGCATATAGAAGGCTGGACGAATTTCGGGGGGGGCCCGGGCCCCCCGGCCCCCCCCCCCCCCTTGCCTACGTGCCTGCGCCCATGAGTGTTCTTGCGCATGCTCATTGTTGTAGGAGGTAAGTTCCTGTGGATTCAATAAACCAATTGTGAGTCTGCGTTCGTCCTGCCTTCTTCTGCTGTGATGTCTCGCCCACAGCGCTGTTTAAGATCTCAAAATAACGTCTTACCATCTAGCCCCCCAACAACCACTCTTTGGTTGTGCTCGTTTTATCAGATGAAGAGAAATTGAGAATTGTCGGATTGTTGGCGGTTTTGTACGAACCCCAAAGTGCATAATACCTCCTGGGGCCAGTTCCCTTGCAAAGATCACGCATACTGCAGCAAAGCATTTTCTGTTACAGCAAAGCCGTGTATGACTAGGCGAAGGCAAAATTCGTCCGTCCTATCTACGCAAAAACTCCAAGCGCTTATGTGCCACAAGAATTGGCCATGCCCCACTACTCACCGCTGGTCCACTGAGAATGAAGAAAGGAACTCACGGGCGGCAAACACTAATGAAGGTTTTTGGACAGACGTAACCAATAATCGAGAAAGACTTTAATGAACCGTCGGGATTAACCCCGTGATGAACACCGGGGTCGCACGTTTCAGCTTAGCTGGTTAACCATCTGTACGGCGTGCTTGGGCGACTCTTCTCTTTTCTTTTTCCTGTGTCCTTCATCTTCACGTATTCTGCGCGTTCACGTAACGCAGAACATCGCTGTCCTTTCAGTTATTTTCGTTCACGATGGATACGATCACCTCCTTCTAACGTAAAGCCTGCGGCCCAGGTGTATACGTTTGTTTTGCTGTATTCGTACGTCTAATATCAGGCACCTACCAGACAATTCGTCTTGCTACAGCACTGCCGTTTCATTTTAAGCGGCCTTGTTCCATTTCGGGCTTATGTTCTCGAGACATAACTTAAACCGATGCTCTCAGCGCTCGTGAGTGGTTGTTCTGCAGAGACACTGGCCGTAGGTGCACCTGCGCATAGACATTTGTTTAAATCATCAAACGAAAACCGTACAGGCACGTTATTAATCCGCAGTTCCCCGCACTAAGGCGTTTCACTTAATCGCATCGTTGTTTTGGCACGCAAAACACCAGAACTTATCTATTTTTCATAGAACCGTACGTTTTCAAGCCCTGCATTCAGCAGCAAAGCGTCGTGATTTTGGTAGTAAAGTTCCAGAATTTAATTTAACATTTTCTTCTAGAACCGTATGATATCAACTGCTGCGAATACAGCAGCGATAACTCCATCCCGGAGATGCCGTCGCTCGAGGCGCATATATCGCTAAACTCCGAATCACCCTGTTTCCAGCAACCATGGCGAGCCATATCTTCTCGGGCGTAGATCGAACTGGACACAGAGAGCGCTAGTTGTTCGCACGAAGCTCGCAAATAAAGGAAGGAGGTCGTCGGAGCAAGCGCAATTATCCACGAATAATAGAGCAGGAGTCCCAAAGCGAGTGGCTGGGCCTTTCGGAGTGCCTAATTGCATTGGCGCGCGCGCGCGCTAGTCTCAAGACGGCTCGAGGAGATCAGTCGCCCGTGGTAACCAATGCAGGCCTCGGGACCGAGTCTCGCCGGGTTGTTGTGCGTCAGACATCCAAGGCCGACGCTGCTTGCTAAGGTAAAGTGCAAGTAACCCGGGCCGGCTTCTTCCAATCATCTCGAGACCCGGTAGTCCCTGCGCGTCTCGACTGTCCTCGGAGTACGAAATACTTCCAGGCGTGCGCTACGGTGGCGACTCGGCATGCACAGCCGGAAAGTGGACCGACGGAGTGCCGCTCGCTGGCCCCCGCTTCTCCATCACTCCGAGGGCTTTGGTCCATACGCTGCGAGCCTGGACTTCATTACCTGCGTTAATGAATCAATAAGATGCTGCCGGTCGGCCCGGAGACGTGCAGAACTAGGCCGTGTCCGCTGGGGTCATTCACATGAAGCTGGTTTTCTTTCTTTATTCTTTTTTCTTATTTTACCTTTACGCGGGATATACCGGTTGCGATGGCGAAGTCCCGAAGTAGCGCGACTGGAAGAAAGGACCATAACTTCTAGTTCCACTGCCGCATTTCTTGGTATTGTGTGTCTCTTTCTTCCACACTTTCATATCTGCCATGTATTGTCGGCCACTGGTTGTCAACAGGGTCGCTATATTCTTTCGTGCAAGCCTCGTGGTGCTTTTCATCCCAACATTCCTTTTCACTTTAGATTACAGCTACGTGGCTCCTCGGTATACAATTAACGGAGGTCCGTTCCCCAGTTCCTTATTTAGCATTGCAGGACATAAGATAATCTAGGCACACTTGCAGGATCTTGCAGGCACACTTGCAGGCACACTTGCCTGCAGGATCTGCTTGCCATTAGAGTTCTTCTTTCTTTCTTTCTTTCTTTCTTTCTTTCTTTCTTTCTTTCTTTCTTTCTTTCTTTCTTTCTTTCTTTCTTTCTTTTCTTTCTTTTCTTTCTTTCTTTCTTTCTTTCTTTCTTTCTTTCTTTCTTTCTTTCTTTCCTTCTTTCCTCTTTCTTTCTTTTCCTCTTTCCTTCTTTCTTTCACTTGCTGTACAGTCAATGCACAACTTACTAGCACTATTTTGCAATGAAGTTTTTTTCGTTATTGCATGCCGTCCCTCGAGAAATACCATGCTGCATTAAGTCTCGCCACATGAATGCAATACGAAAGGTATTCTGAAAACCACAACCTGGTTGCTCAAAACGCTTCCTGAAAAGTGAATGCCGTTGAACTCTTACTCGTATATTGTCAGAGCAACATTGAATTTTAGGATACTGATGTGCAAAGCACAAGGAAAGGAAGTTATTCCTGCGTCGTTTATCGTGTGGGATAAAAATGCATTTTCCTGCCCTAATGCCACGCGCGTGTTGCATTTAGCGCACGGAAGCACCGGGTGCGCTTTCAAGTGAGCCTTGTCAGCGTGACATATCATTCTTGACAGTGTTGGACAAAAAAAAGTGGCCAAAAGTCAGATGACGATTATTTGTTGCGGAACAGAAAGACTCCCTTAAAGGTGAAACTCTTTTTAAAGCATATGCCGCAAGCGTAGCAATATCTCGGAAATTGGAGGTTAGTTGTAAAGACATGTTGATATTTCTTTTGTCAACGACATATCGATTGAGGGGCCTTTGGAGTGAATAGTGAATATTTAGAAGTAAATTTAAACACCTCACCTAATAAGTAACATAACACCTCACCTAATATAGTCGGATACAAGTTAGAGTCAGAAGAGGCCTCACCTAGATTACCGAAGCAGGGAAGTCTATCGTCTCCGCGAGTAAAGAAATCGTGCCGCTCATGCTCTCGGCAGTGTTCTCCGAAGGTGTGGTCACCGGCCGTCTGGCCCATGACGTCAGTCCGGAGTGCGCGTCCATTGGTGCGGGCTTGTATGAGGAGGAAATGCCGCGGACTTCTAAAGTTGTACCCGACTATAGCATGTCCGACTTACTCCATCATTGAAGATGTATTGATCTGTCAAAGTGACAATCCTGATACTTATTTGCCACAGAAATGCACAGAAGTGCTTAAAGTTTCTCACGAAAAAAAAAAAAAAACAAAAAATTCGTGCTGCTAATCTATATTTCAGAGTTGTTAGCACAACATTCCAGACTTTCCACGGCTTTTCGCACCATATTACGAAGCAGGATGCTCTAAATGTTCTTTGACAATGGCTATCGTAACCGTTGGCTGCTCAGCTGGCCCCACATATATCGCGCGAAGCAGTGAGCAGGAACGCGGCCTCTACACCTGAGCCTGCCACACAGCATTCGTGCGTGTGTTTGTGCAAGGTGCTTTCCGGTGATGCTAATCTGAGCGAAGGCACAGCCATGCGGTATGGGGCGCTTAAATCGCGTTAACAAATGGACGCCGCTATTCCGTGCGGCCACTTATCTCCGGTGCCCAATGACGCGTACAATTGTTTCTCGCAAGCGCAACGTATAAAACGAGGCAAACATCCTGAACTGTGTTTGCCAGTATAGAGGACGCTGAAGTGGCTGCGATCTCGGTCTCTAGAGATGCACATAGCTTTATCAGGCTGGCAGATAAAATTAGAGAGGAGAATAAGCTTTGCTGGGAATTGGTCCGGTTATTTCTCTTCGGCGCGAGACGGGGTGGAAAGGGGTATTAACACCTGTCCCGTTGATGGTGGTGGCGGGGTTGGTGCTTCAGGTGACGGCTCCAAGTCCTTGGACCCGGGCGGCACCTTCCGCCTACCGAACGGCCCAAAGCTGGTCGGTCAGGTCAAGAAACCTTTAATGGTTGTACAGCCGCAGGGTATCTGTCTTTGTGGCGCATATTTACTTTTCAGTGGACACGTGACTTCATATATAGAACCCAAAATGCCTTCAGTATTTATCATCAACAACTCATCTATGCCTTTATTTCACATTTCATACTTTTGGCCCTACCCGCTGCGAAGGCCTAGCGCATGTTGTACTTTTCTCACACACAGCATACCTTTTGGACACCAAAGCCGAATCAGTAGCGTGATAATGCGTAAACGTCTACATCTCACCAAACAGTAATATCAAAACAGTCGTTAACAACATTGATATATAACTGCACTTGTTGGTGTAGACAAGTAATAGGTTGGTAATTAGTAATGCTAACCACCCAGGTAAAAGAGAAATATGCAATAAATTGTTCTCCATTAAAGTGCGTATCCCACCAAAGGCGTCTCAGCCATGATATCAACGTGTTTCGTTGCAACATGACATTGCATCGTAACACTTCAACGGGCTATATCACACTGGAAACATTACACTGCAACAGGCTATATCGCACTGACAATTCATGAAAATGCGTTTAAAATGGATGCAAATTCGCGTGGCCTACCTTTGCGGTACTCTGATTTTCCAGTGACTCTAGCCCACCCCTACTACTGGCGCCCTCGTAGCGTCAACTCCGCTTCCCCGCTCTCGCCCATTGCCTGCGCCGCGACGTGGCAGGCCGCACCGTGTGTTTTTGATCGAGCGGCCGTGCTAATACTTAATTCCAGCTGTCATTCTTCGTACCACAATATTTTGCAAATGGCATCGTTTGACTGATTCATTTGTTAATTACTACTAACACAAGGCCGGAGCCTGAAACGTGTGATCTAATCTACAAAATGTCGATTAAAAAAAGGCTGTCACCCACGACGAGCGCAGTCGTACATCACCATGTGTAAAGCCAGTTGATGTGAATGTATATTATATTCAGTTAAGAAGTATACCAGAATATACCAGGATTTGAACACAATGTAAATAATGGAATCGCGTATGATTATATTCTTTCACGCAGGTAGAATGGACAGGAATAGGTGCCTCAGACAGGACTACCTGTCTGAGGCAGCTATTCCTGTTCATACAACCGCAATGGCAAACTGCTTTTCCACACGTCGGCTCCCGATTTTATTTTATTCTGGACCGGTTAACATCCCCGCCTTTCCCTTCTCTCCTGTATTCCTTCCTTGCATGCGTTTCACTAGTAAGAAAAGCCGATATTATGTTTATCGCCGCTTCTAGCTTTTCCTGAATCGCGCAACACTTTTTGTCCACGTAGTCAGGAGAAGGCGCAAACCACAAAAAAGAGGTGCCGTGTTAAGCTACACATCAGATCCACGGAACACTATCTAGAAATACATTGCGAGGGCTGTTTGTTTTCTTCTTCTTTATCTATCTGTTTGTGCGAGTTTGGGTGTCGAGTTCGCGGCAGCCTGCTGTTCCGCTGCTCCACCGTCACCGTTGCTTCAGCAACGGTGACGGTGGAGCAGCGGAACAGGAGACTCGGGCCGTTCGCTCCCCAGGCTCTATTAAGCGCGCAGTGCCAACTCCGGGCGCCGCGGACGAAGCGAGAAATTCCTTCCCTCCATCCGAAGCCGCACATCTGGTCTGGTTGGTCCGGAATGCAATCCGAGAGGAACGCAAACAATGGCCGCCTCACCGAGTACAAAACAAACGGAAGAGGCAGGACGTTATTGTATCGATTATCACCCAGGGTGCGCTCGGAACAACGGAGGGAAAGGTCCGATTGCCACGACCCGGAGGTCGGCCTAAGGTCGCTGTCGTCGTCTCGGCGGCCTGCATGGAGCACGGGACTTCGGAAGAGGCACTGCGAATGGAAAAAAAAAAGTACACCGTACAGCCGGTGGGTCACATCGCGCAAAGTCTGTCGAAGAAGGCTGCTGTAGATGACAGACGCCTGTATAGCAATGGAGCGCTGAATATAGTACGAAACATTTGACGCCATTCGCTTCCTCGGTACTTCAACATAGCTTAAGTTTGATGACGATGATGTGCCTGTGAGCCAGTGCTGACTATAGTGTTCGACTTCTCGGCAGAAGTGGGAATGCGCTTTCCAGAGAGCTCATGGAAGCCTATCGCATTAAGAAGAAAGAAAGCAACTGTATCAATGGCACGTATGATATGCTACGCAGCAAAGAAAAACAGTTCTTAGAAAAATGGTTATAATCTGTATTTGTCTTGACCTTCCGTACTTGTGTGACTGTACCGGGCAGTGCGTCTGCACGTGCTAATGCGGCTGTGTATTAAATGTAGGAAAGGTTTTCATTATAAAGATTAGTGGCGAGTAGCGCTTGTCCTGTGCATCAGTGTTCTTTTTCTGTCATTTGTCGAATCGTAGCTATCCAGTTTTTAAGATTACGTATCACCTAGCCAAGCAACGAATTTCTTTAAAATAGCTTAAGTTGTATGTACTCGACACATGCATTTATGCAACACTCATAACCGCAGTGTGCAAATTTAAAGGTAATGCCTTTCCACTCTTACCAGGGAAACCAAATCCTCCTATGGAGGACGTGTTCATGGCCTAGTTGGTACTTGCTGAATGACCTAACTGTCCCTAAGGAAACGCAAATAGGGTTTACGGGGTTGTCTTGCAAGTGCATTCCAAGCAGGTGCCCGCGGTAAATTAATAACTGAAACAACTGTAAACTATTTTCTGCTTGAAAACTTCGTCTCCAATTTACACTTAGAAACTCCGAGGCACTTAGGGCAGCCGGTGCGTTTAAAAACAAATTCCGATACGAACGCTAAAATCTTGACCCTGTGTCGTGTGACCGAGTATATTCCAAAGACTGCACTCTCGCCCGTCAACTGCACGCAACTTAATGGCCCTAATCAGTTGCTTTAGCTGTAAAGAGGCCGCTTCCATACGTGTTGCTAAGCGAAGGGCTCACACGTCTGCAGCGAAATTGCGTGCAGAGGAATAGACACACTCTAAAGAGCCAGCGCAGTCAAGGGTATTAGGCTATATGCGGTAATAACGAGTATACGTAGTCGGCGAAGGAACTAGCCGGCCCGTAACGCATGCAGAACATGGCCTCCATCGTCGCACTCTCTCGGCATATATACCGAGTGCCGGTCACATATCGCGACCGTTTCGTAAGATGTCGGTAATAACGCATTCTGGAAACGCGCCGAGGGACCTCGAGAGGCGAGTGTTACAACTCTAGCCTGCTGCCTATCCTGCATCCTATATCGCCTTCGTGGAGTCTATACCGATCTGCGGCTGTCACGTATATGTACGTACGCCACTTCGCGTGGGCCTGGCGATCACGTCTTCCTCGTTGAAAAGGGAGCCGCATCTCCAGCGCGACGCTCCTGAACCCGAAATCAGAGAAGGGAATTGGGGAACGCGACGAGTTAGAATGCTATCTAGTGCTCTCGATCTGCTTGACAGACGTGCAACTATTCTATATACGGACGCGCACGCCCGTGAGCTTCAGAGCTCCGGTTGCGACGCATTTCGTTAACTCTGGCCACCGGCTCTATGGAGTATATGCGTGACAGTTAAAGCGGTTGTGTCCGAGGACCAGGCAGAGAGAAAACCCCTACTCACACTACCTTGAGTCTGTCCAGCGCGTTGAATCGCAGAGCCATATCAAAGCCGAAGTTGAGATCTGTGGAGCAAACGGGGCAAGTCAGATAACCTGGCTTCGGTTGATTAGAAAATCTCGCTCGCCCAAGTCACTCCGGCAGCTGATGAAACAGTTCATTGCTGAAAAAACGTAGTATATTTTCGCGCACTTTGTGTCGCTTCTGTATATTATCGCTGTGCTTGTTCACAAAGAGGTATGAAAACGTTTCCTGCGAACCCGCTCAGATGAATGCTGAAACGGCTGCAAGTGGTTTGTTTGGATGAAACTCTAAACTTCAGTCGACGTATTAAAATTAAATAAAATATCAAGTGATGAAATGACGATGAGATGAGGTCACATAATAGAAAAAGGGTTCTGCGAGAAAGCGCGTTTTGCAAACATGATTGAAAAGTGTATGTCAAAAAGAGAACATTTAAAACGAAGATTCTGCTCTTAGTGCAAATAAACACAAAATCAGCAAGATGGGTAAATGAGAGAGTCGAGTGACATTCATCTGAGCACCCAAAAAATAAAGGAACACAAGGAAGCGCTTGTCCTCTCGTTGCTTGGTCTTTTTCTTCTTCTTTTTTTCAATGAGCTTCAGAAACCTAAAATGAAGCATAAATAAATCACTCACATCCATCGAATGCGCAGAATACACACCTAAACACATGCGGACATAGGAAATGAAAAAATTGCGAAGCTTGCACGAGCCGTGCAAGGCTTGAAACAGCGAAGCTGGACGATTCTGAAGACTAATCTGGTTGTTTATAGGTTGCTTCTAGGCCGTTGCTATAGGCTTTAGCTAGGTGATGCTAGGTTGTTTCTACGTTGATTCTTAGCGCAGAAAGGTTCGAGTTAAACCACAGACAGTCACAGACACGACACGAATGTCCAAACTGCAGAGACATGACCTCGCGCTGAAACCGCGAGCGTTCGCGCCTCTCATAGATATACGGGCACGCCGTCACTTCGGGGTCTTCTCGCAGCCGCCGTTGCCTTTCGCGTTCCCTAGCATTCTCTCGTTGTACATACTCGGGGTCTTCGGCTCGCCGCCGTCGCTCAGCAGCCATTTGTTGGGCTAACTGTTGCCTTCTTCATTTTTAGTGTACCAGTGATGAGTAGTGGGATTTATCCAATTTGTGTGGTACATAACCGTTCATGATGGTGAGTAGTGGTATTTACCCAATTTCTGTGGCGCATACCCGTTTATGATGATGATAGCTTTTTGGTTTGCCGGACAAGGAACGATTTGCTAAACAGCTTGGCTGTTAAAAATAGAACGCCGCTCTCAGCAAATAAAGTTCCTATAAAACATGCATAACTGATCGCTATAGTCATGCGTCATCCAATGACCTAAGCAACTTCTCTAGGCGTCAGTGACAATCGTACGGGACAATCGTTGTTGTTTTGGCAGCACATCTTTGTTGCTCAGGCTATGTACATCTGCAACCCTCGTCCCTTCCCCGCTTTCCTCTTTTCTTTTCGGCTGCCACTAAAACTCAGATCAATACATAACGCGTGTAGTGCGAAACCGCCAACGGGAACGACGACCTACAATGGGCAAAAAAAAAAGCGGCATGTCAGGTTTCTTCGACGTCTTTTTCGGCCCTATACCGCGTCGCCCTTCTCGGACTTGTATTTGTTCTTTATCTCTTCCGCCCCTTACAACAATAACGCCGCTTGTGGTGCCACATCTTGTTTTCGTCACCTCCTTTAGCGCGCACCTCTGTTTGCGCAGTTCTCCACTACAATGATTGCCTGGAGGTGCCGACTGCTCCTCGCATTCTGTATGTCTTTTTTTTTTTTTTTTTGGAAAATAAAAAATCAGACGAGAAGCCGGGAATGAACGAGACAAGAACAGCTGTGTGGGAAAAGATAATGCAAAGATGCAAACCGAACGTTATCGGTGGGCTTCTGTTTAGTTCTCACGAATCGAGTAACATAACAAATAAAACAATAAAACACCGGCAAAGGTGACACGTTGGTCTCATTTCTGAAGCTATTTTTTTTCTTGTTCTTAAACTGCGCACTGAAAAATCAAATAGTGGGTTTTAACGTATCAGTGTTATGCGCGGTATTAATTTTAAGCCCTGAGTGCTCTGTTTGCCTATTGTGGGCGATGTAAATAGTGAACTGTAGCTCGAAACACGTTCACAGGCAGCACGTTGCTACCGACTCCGTCGCCCAAGCATCCAAAACCAGCTCCAATTTCTTTTGTTTCAATACGAAACAGGGGCAGCCAGTTGTCCAGTAATCAGGTAGAAGAAGTAAGAAATATATTAGTATCGACTAGTATTTGTAATAACGCACCCATTACACGTCCGGATATCCTAAGGAAGAGAATCGGTGCAGGAAACGCAAATAAGGCCGGCCAACCACGGAGAGTGTCTATGGCGTCCATGCACGTGGCCCAGCGATAAAAACAGAACCCTTTCGGGTTCTGTCTGTGCGCCTAGAGGGAGACCACAGTGCCGTGTACGCGCGCAGACAAGCGGACGCCTCGGGAGCATTGCAAACAGCGTGGCGATCTTCAGACGCCTTTCTGGCAGTGCAAACAAGGTGCTCGCCGCACTCCGCAGGCACCGTCGTCATAAAAGTCGTCGCAGTTCGCCGCAGTATGCCGGTCATAGCGTTGATTGCCATCTTCGTCTTCTTCTTAGTGGTTGGTTGCTATGCAGCTGACTCCCCGCATGTTTTCTTTATTCCATTGTCCCTGGCCCCTGACACTTCAATGGAACGCTCGACAGAAAAATAAAAGCAAGAGAAAAAGAAAAGCGGAAAGGTGCGTTAGAAAACGACCTCGTGGTAGGAAAACGAGTCAACACCATAATGGCTTCAAAACTTAGTATGGTGAGTTGCTCGCTGCGCAGGCTGCAGCAACTTCGCGCTATTTGCTGTCGGCAGTTTTTTTTTTTTTTTTTTACCTGGTGCCTCTCTTGAGTGTCGCTTTCTTGGTAGCAACAGCAGTAGCAGCAACGATGTTGCACTTGTGATCTGCGGCCCTGAAGGAGAAATCCTTTTTCGCATTCCTCTACTTGTTAGTGGGAGATCGGACATCATATCGAACGCTGACTGCGCCTGAGTGTCTAAAGGCATATCGACCACACGCACACGCTTTTTAAATGGCTAAAGGAGTCGTGGTGGCCACGTCGGAACGATAACTGTTTCAGCTGAAAAGATGACGATATATAGCGGTGCTGGTGCTGCTAACAGCTGACAAAGCAGCGCTAAGTTATACAAACACTACGTTACACATGTGCTGTTAAGTGTATACAAAGCAGCATACATGGACTTCGTACTCGCGTCGTGGATATTGAAATATCCGCGACCTCCTGCGTCATGGCAGGCCACCTACGCGTATGCTGTGTCTCGTATTACTGCTGCCAGACGCACAAATAGCACGATTACTTTCTGAGTGCCAGCTAGTAATATTCATTACCATCAATATATGACATCACGTGGTGCCCGTGATATATGTTAACGTTGACAAGCGTGCCCGTGTGTGCCTCTGCTATCGAGAAAACGCAAAACAGAGACCTATAGTATGACCCATACATTAACCATACCCACTGTTAAGTGCGTCGGCTTGCTACTCCCACATGCACTACGTATACATAACTGTCGATTATCGCGATGTACCTCAAACGCGCAAAAAATAAACCTCGCATAAGAACAGCTAACAGCATACAGAACTATTCCAGGAATATTTTACTTGGAATAAATTGCTACTGCAAGCCGCTGTATACATTTAACCGAACGCAATGCTCCAATGCCATTAGTCTACATTCACGCGGCTAATGCCTCAGTCATGCGTGCAAGGTGGCCGCCTAACTGAGTGGCAAGTTCCAGGAATATCCTACGCATATTTCCTAGATCCTTTTCTTGCCAGATACTGTTACCCCGCACTCGGAAAATAAATTATGCAGATTATGCGTAGAGCTTGAGAGGTTGTATAAGAAGTGGCACGTGTGGGCGAGAGTCTGCATAGCGTAAAGGAATATTCCACATATATTCAAAGACATAATCTAGCACGTCGATAACAGCGTAGTTCCCTTTTTCTTTGTGACGACGCCGCGCTTCAAACGAGCACTCACGAGGACTTTTTGCCGATTAATAGATTTATTCGCTTATTTAGTTTCGTATTTCCCACATGCGAAGCTCTCCCTCCCGCTCCGTCAGCAAGCGCCACTGTCTGCGTAATTCGATTACCTTTCGATAAAAATAAGTACTGACATTTGAAAGAAAGAAAAAAAAACACCTATTCTCAATGTGTACATTAGCCGCGTTTTATTATTACAATATTTCACTAAAATGCTAAGAGACCACCCCATGGCGAAAGGCCGAAAGTCAGCATAAGAAATGTATCTTCATCTTGAAATAATGCTTTCATGTACGGCTACACTAGAGCCGTTGTAGGTCAGGGAGAGAGAGAAGGAAATGCAGGAAGGTTTAACAGACGCACACCCGGTTTGCTACCCTGCACTGAGGCAAAGAGACAAAGGGTTGAAAAGAGAGATAGAATTAAAGAGAGAGAGAACACTACAGTGGCGTGCACGCTTCAAAGTGCTCAGCAAATCTACAGGCGGTTGCTCAGAGCTGCCGACTTACATCAGCAATATCTTCGTTGCCCTTTGCGCGATTGGAGCAGCCGACCATCAAGCAAGAATCTTGGATTTAAAGCGCCCTCAAGGCCGTTCAATTTAGTGTTATCTGGACAAAGTATCTTTGGATGTCATAAGGACATCAACCGCACAGGGCTTGTTTAGTGATCTATTCGGTCCCGAACTAATCGCGTGTAGCTGAGTCAGCCATTCCGATGCGGAACGAGTATGCCTTCTTAAACGCTACATGCATCCAGGGTCGGCATAGAGAAAAGTGAAATAGTTTCTATGCTGCCGTTCTCACAACCTTCTCCCCCCTATCCCCCCCCCCCCCCCATGACGAGCGGAATGTCAGTTGCACGGAGAGGCGAGGACACAAGAACACCTACGTCACAGAATTGTTCCGCAAAACCCTTGTGAGCAGCAATACGAGCAGAGTTTACAAGTGAGCAAGGAATCACTGCACACATGATAGTGTATTAATTTTCATTGCATTGCTGCCCGCTCCTTTTCTGATCATTTGCATAATTGCTTACCGTTTTTTTCTTTCTGCTTTAAACAGGACTTTACATTACTCGAATATTTCTTCGCCTATGACGACTTGGAATCATTTGTGCTGATGGTGTATCATGAAGAACTCAATAGGCCTAACCTAGTTCCACCAACTTAATCATAATTTTACAAGCCGTGGGCTGGCTTTATTATGTGTTGCAAACTAAAGGCAAGAATAAAGCAGCTCTAAAGCGCGTAAGAAGCTGTAGGAATGAAGGTCATTTGCGGCTTCATTACGACAATGTTTCGGTGAATAAAAGTTTGGCGCACTATGTCGGCGCGCTTTCACAATCTGCACATTGCATGCTTCTTTTTTTCCTTTTTTTTTCCTGATATCGAAGGAACGTGTTTCGGCAGCTACATTTACTGTAATGAGAGAACCTGCATTAGATGCACCGTTAATCATAACAAAGTACCTCTTTGTGTGTG
This sequence comes from Rhipicephalus sanguineus, assembly GCF_013339695.2. Classification (NCBI taxonomy): domain Eukaryota; kingdom Metazoa; phylum Arthropoda; class Arachnida; order Ixodida; family Ixodidae; genus Rhipicephalus; species Rhipicephalus sanguineus. Next base: position 128,441,886 of record NC_051178.1, read on the forward strand.
CACTGCACAGCTCTGACGGTGCCATTATGATCCACCCCGAGTACCTTTAGAAAGCGTGTTGCCGCACTTCGTTCAATAAGGATAAAATCTGATTTCTGCGTTCAACGCAGTTATGGCATAATTTATTTTACGCCGCTTCTGTTGAACGTAATTTCACCTGAGCCACATGCCAGTATTCATCGTAGGTATGAACGCCATAGAATCCCAGTTCTAAAGGGAAAAAACTATTTAAAATTGATACGACGTGTTACACCAGTTGCTACCAGCATTTTTCTATTAAAGTTGTCCAAGCTTACTGTTACTGAGAGGCAGACAACGCAGGTGTCAATGCATGTTGGGGATTTGGTGGACGCATTCTGCCAATATTTCGTATCTGTAGTCACCGAGAAATGTGAGATAAGCACTGAAGAGAAGATAGAAAGGTAAACGAGATGGAACTTATGCCTCCTGGACAGGGTGTCGGAACGAAATGTTTTTCGTATCGGTTTTAGTTTCGTTCCACCGCAAAAAGTACTGTTCTGTTTCTGTTCCGGAACGAAAAAAAGATGTTCCGTAACGGTTCGTAACGGTTTTTTATGGAACAATTTGAAGTTAAGGTAATCATAACGAACATTGGATTTGTGATGTAGTTACTTGCCCTGCTCTTAGGAAAGTGGGACAAGGGTAAAATACGTTCTTCAGAGGAGCGGAAGTAACTGTACCACGAATTTCTACCAACTAGCACAAACCATTATTAATTTCAAAGTCACAGTATTTATTTTCTCAAAAGACAAATACGAATTTTTTAGTGGGCTCAATGCACGATCTCAGAAGCAAAACGTCATTGAGTGTGCTCTCTGATGTGCGAGACCGCTGTTCTGATAAAGAGATCGCCAGGCCTGCGCGACACACGCAGCACAGTCACAACGAAAGCTGGAAGAGCGGACTTCGTAGAGCCCGCTGGAGAGTCTCTTGGGGCAATAATACAAGTACACATGCAAGGTACTCACTACGCCATAAATCATCCCAATTCTTCTGAAGTAGAGAAGTTCCCACTATGCCATTTTTCGTCATTCTTCGGAGTCTCGTGGTACACGCTACACATCCGTAAGGCATTATGTGCACTTTGTGTTGTGGCTGATGATGATAAGGAATAATGGCTGAGCACTTTGCAGCGGGTGGGAAGCAGTGTGGCGGAATGGGCGCCTTCATTCTATTTCAATTCCACTGCGGGGAATTAGGACTTGCCGCAATTCCATTCCTTTCAATTCCTCGGAATGAAAAAACTTAGCCCATTCGCACTCCGGGAATGGCCGGGCAGTTCAATTCCATCAGTGTAATTCCTCCACGTAAGAAAGGCATCTTGATAGTTTTATTGAGTTAAGAATGAACGCCCCATAGAGCTGATGTCATCAGATGCATGAAGAACTGCAAGAGTACGCAAAACAGGTTACCAAGGTCGAGGGATAGTAATGCTTTGTAACAAAATGGCTAGGTGGGCTAGTTGGTAACGCATGATTAAAAACTTTGAGCGCGCAAAAGGACGTAGGACCAGAAGAAACACAAACCACAACCACAAGGGATAGTAGCTTAGTTACATATATCGTGCAGTACAACCACCCTACTAATTCCCATAAGGGCAGTTCTCCCGCTACCTATAGTATTTGCATGGTCAGCATGTTTGAACGAATGGTGGCGTTTTAATATTGTTTATGCTTAAATGTGTTAATGCTAAAATGACGACGTAGCGTACTTTTATGCTGACAAAAGTAGTATTCAAGAAGACTAAGCAGTTTTGCCACGCGTCTGGAGCGGTTGTGAATATGGAGAAAAATAAGATTTGTTTAATGAGGAATAAGACCCTCTAGATCTGCTGGTATTAGTTGTAACAGTGCACCGCTCGGGCATCTTGTGCCTTTGTATTGAATACGGAACACTGGGCCGCACTGCTTGTCAGCACTCACGCTTGTCAAGCGCGCCTCGCAAGCATAGAAGCACTAGCGTGGCACTGTGGTGGAAGACCCGACTGCCACGCAGAGGGCGCGGGTTAAAATCCCATCCGATCCTAGAAATTTGTTTGTCATTTCATTCTTTCTTATTTCACGCGATAGTGGTCACGGACACCATCGGCGGCAGAAAACTATGGCGCCAAAATCAGCTGTTGTGATCTCATAACAGCTTTCGCTGTAACCAACTTCGGCGGCGACAATGCCCTCTCTACGCTGGCCTGCGTGACAGGCGCGCCAAAATCCACTTGCGTTAATATATACACCTCTGGTTGCCACTGTTTTCGTTTTTCGCACAATTTCAACATATCTTTGTTTTGGAATTCCTGCCTGAGGTACGCGCTAATACCGTACCCTAAGATACGCTCACATTGCACGAGCTCAGTTGCTCCGGATTGCGAAGTTTTCTCGTGAACCGAAAAACGATTGAGAAAATTTCGTGTTCACTACGGAACGAAATAGTAGATAAAGTTTCGGGTTACGTTTTCGTTCCGGTCCAATATATCGTTTTTTTTTTCGTTTTTCGTTTTCGGTTTTCGTTCCGTTCCGACACCCTGCTCCTGGATAAGGGTGACGCAAGCGTTGATAGGGAAATCAGCGAAATGTCATAAAAGGTAAAGCGCATGACGCACATTTCGGCTTCCGTGTATAAACGAGGTCATCGATAATGGCCACGTATATAAGTCGGTAGTCACTATAGCTGAAACCAACGAGAATTTAACAGGAGTCTTTGGAGACAGAACGAATAATGTTCCTTTTTTTTTTGCCAATATATTGTTATAAAACGTATAACGAGCATGATCACGCGTGAACGCACTTTGCGAGCATAAGATAAGCAGATGTCCGAACGTGGTCCGTTTTCTCGGAACAGCGTTTCGCTATGTTCTGTTTCTTTCTTTCTTTCTTTCTTTCTTTCTTTCTTTCTTTCTTTCTTTCTTTCTTTCTTTCTTTCTTTCTTTCTTTCTTTCTTTCTTTCTTTCTTTCTTCACTGACGAAAATTAGATGTCTCGAAAGCGCAGATGATGCAACGACGGACTCGTTCTCCTTGAGCAAATGCGTGTTTCTTTTATTTCTTCTCAAGCGCTAAGGTTCTCGCATCGCCCAAGTTAAACGACGAAACCCGCACTGGGCATGAAACAAGCCAAGATTTTCACTCGGTTGCGTGCCATCGTTTAATTCCTCGCGAACAAACAATAATTGTGAGTCACGGCATTCGAAAACGTTATCCTTCGTTTTCTTTTCTTTTTTTTTGTGCGTCGCTTTTCTTTGACTCTACCCAATGCACATGTGTGGTAAGCGATCGCCATGTACGCAGCAGGCGCGAACGAAGGAATAACATTTTACTCGGAAATTGTAATTTCCCTTTTTTTTCTTGGCTTTAATGGCAGTAAGCACTATGCTTCGCACCCACTGCGCACTTCGGTGCACTGCCGTATTTGTTGGCGCGTGAACGCAAAGAGCCGTCCCTCGCACGCCTGAAGTCCTTTGTTGCGAAACAACATTCATCAGCACGGTAAACTAGCTCCCTTTACAATCACTCGAGCGAATGAATATCTAGAACTAAGCGACGTATTGTTTCTACAGCTGTTTGTTCTTGTTTCAAATGTTCGCTCCTACGCTAATGGCGCGTCTTTTGTTTCTGCGCAAGCGGCCTTTATCCCCCCGCTAACTTCGGCTTCGGGATTTCTGAAAACACTACTACAGAAATCAGAGAAATAAGTGAGGCGTTGCAACGCTTCAATTCCTTTTTTATTTATTTTTTTTTCTTAAAAGCGCGTTATATACGCCGCACGCTACTGCTCTGCTCAATCCGGTTTCAAATATTTCTGTGGGTGGATGTCATTGCGCCATGAAATGACATCTGACAAATTAGCTGTTTCGTAATAGGGTGTAATACCTATATATACTCAATCGCGTTCGAACACAGGTAGATAGAGCCTATCTTAACGTTGCATTGCACTGAGCAAGCATGCGTACCTTGTCGCCACAAAAAAAAGGGGAAAGTTCCCCTTTCCATATATACTGTTGCTCAGATCACTGAATCAAAACGCCTACATTAAATGGCAACTACACTTATCAGCACAGGCTTGGATACAAAAAAGTACAATGATGTAAACGCCTCCTGCTCACCCGAAGGTCGCGGGATCGAATCCCGGCCGCGGTGGCTGCATTTTCGATGGAGGCGAAATTGTTGGAGGCCCGTGTACTTAGATTTAGAGGCACGTTAAAAAACCCCAGGTGGTCCCAATTTCCAGAGCCCTCCACTACGGCGTCTCTCATAATTATATCGTGGTTTTGGGACGTTAAACCCCAGACATTATTATATTATGTAAACGCCTCTATGTAGTGTTTTCACGGCTAAGTAAAAAATAACATTCCAAGGAAAAAAGATTCGTTTTACGTAGAAAGCTTTATTTTACGATTTTTTTAGAATTTTTGTTTTACAGTTTTTGCTTATTACAAAGCTCGTCTTAAACGTGCACGAGATTGAACAGATAAGGCGTCGTAACTAGATACCAGCCTGTCACGGGCAAGAAAACACGCGCCCATGCACCCCTTTGTGATTCCTGCGCCAGCAAAGAGCTATGCAAGTGAGTAGAGTTAGTCTGGTTTTGGGAAAGCACGGAAGCTTCAAAAAAGTGTCGGCAGAATGGCCTTTACGATTAGGAAGAAGAGGCGAGACGAGCGGTCGTTTCTGGTAAGGATAGTTCGAGAACGTCTTCAGGCAAAGAAAAGGAATCGTGAACGATTGTAACGTAAATCGCAATTTCTTGTTCCGCTAAGCTGCCGCGCAAGCATTCTCAGGTGTTGTTCTATACAACAGCTGCTTCCAATGCTATCAAGGCCGAGCTCGCATTTTCTTTACCGCTATTCCACACGGCAGCACTGCATCGCACGCAGTATGGATGCAAGAACGGCTTCCTCTATAGACGCGACGAAGCGTCTTTTCCTATAGGGTGGCGAATATAACGGATGTATAGACGCAGTGAGAGAGCCGAAGTCACGGCGGAGCTCATTTTTCACGCTACCTCCCGAGATTCCTCTTCATCAGCGCGCATTTTTCGCCTTCGATGACAAGCGCGTGATTGATGACACTCTTCCCACGCGCCGTACAGCGCGCCACTCTTCTACCGGCAGCCTCGTAGCGTGCAACCCGCGTGCGAAGTGGCTGCAAGCTGCTCCTTCCTGCAGTCAGGTCTAAGTTGGAGACCAGCTGGCGCCGGACTCTGCTCGGTGCAACGTGTCCAGCGTGCAAAAAGGAAGTCAAAGCCAGTAGCCGAGAGGCCTAGTAAAATACAAATGAGTAGGACTTTCCCTAGTTCACTGCAGCGACCACTCAGGCAAACAGTGCACTTTAATGGCTTAAATTGGCTGACCTATAGAGACCACTGTCTGCACGTGTGTACGCAGGGTTCTCCAATAAGAAGGGATGGGGGGGGGGGGGGGGCAAGATTCACCGCAGCCCCCCAGCTCGCCCCCCCCCCCCCCCCCCAGCGTTCCCTGGTCTAGTTCGAGAGGAACCAAGCTTCGCAGTCGATGCAAAAATCTAATCAAAATGAAGCGATCACGTACTCCTCACAAAGGCCTGCCTTTAGTCCCCGGCTTTACTATCGTCCCCAGTTGTCTGTTGTTACAAAAAACATGGCTGATCCCTCTATCATAAGAATCGGTATAACATGGAAGTGAAACGTGTCTTCGCAGACGTAGTTGAGCGTTTGTTGTGCATTGTTTCGGCACAAGGGCGAAGGAGTGAATGCTATAGCAACAAATTGTAATGTCACGCGAAGAACGGCAAGGAGGGGGAAAACGAGAGAGAGGAAAGACAGGGACGTTAACCAGTTTGGCATAACCGGTATGCTACTCCGCACAGAGGGAAGGCATGGGGGACATTGAAAGAATAGTAAAGAAAGAGAGAAAGAGAGAGGAACACACACGCATACCCATAACTTCACAGCGCAGAGCGGCAGTCTTGTGCGGCGTGCGGCATCATTAAGAGTCTACAGCCGCTCGTGGAAGTCTGTTGTCCTTAGGAGTTTGAGCAATGCCTTGGTTGCTTGAATTCTCGATGACTTTTCAGGATGACATTGGAAAATTGTTTCTAGTGTCATCGTTCTGTTGTGAAGACGAGCGAGAGCGAGTAAGAGGGATCGTCTCTGCGCAGCGTAGCGAGGACAGTCACAGACGATATGCTGGAATGTCTCCTCGGTGCCGCAGGTGTCGCAAAGAGCGTTGTCGGCCATCCCTATCCGAAACGAATATGACTTCGTGAAAGCCACTCTTAGCCACAAGCGACATAGCAGAGTGGCCTCTGTTCTGCGGAGTCCAGATGGTATTTGAAATCGCCGCAACTAGTTTAGGTGGTGTTGCCGATAGTTTTGGCTTCTTGAGGTATTCAGTGTTGAGTGCGAAATATTCTTTGCGATCTTTCGAAGCATGGCGGCAGCATCAGACCTTGAAAGGTTATAGCCTCCTCCTTGTCGCCTTGCAAAGCCGACCGAGCAGCATTATCGGCATGTTCGTTGCCAAGCACGCCGCAGTGACTTGGCAACCATTCAAATGTCACTTGGTGCCCCTTCTCAGATGATGTATGAATGAGGTGTCTTATCTCCAATACCATTTGTTCGTATGGTCCTCGCCGCAGGGCTGAAAAGACAGATTGTAGGGCTGCTTTGGAGTCACTGAAGATTGACCATCACTGCGGTTGTTCGCGATTGACAACACAAAGTGCAGCTCGAAGAGCTGTGAGTTCCGCAGTAGTTGATGCTTTTGGGTGATCGGTCTTAAAGCTAACAGTTACACCATTCGCTGGGACAACTACTGCTCCTGACGAATCACGGATGGCCGTTGAGCCGTCGGTGCAAATATGTATGTGGTCAGTGTATTTCTCGTGCCGTAAAAGCAGGGATAGCTGTTTCAGGACAGGCGATGACAAATCGGAATTTTTCTTGATTCCTGCTACATTGAGGTACACTGAGGTGCAAACACCAAGGTGGAATCGATGGTTTGGATGCGAGGCTGAAGACCCACGGTAGGTTGGCGGAGTAGCTCCATATTGTTGCGCAGTATGGAGCTAGCGGTCTTTCTGAGGGCAGTGTTGCCAGGTGGTAAGCAGCTCGAAACTCGCAACACGCTGCTCGAGCAGAAAGGACGCACGGAAGGAACATACACAGGATGAGCTCGAACTAACAACTGTCACAGCTCGACAGTTAGAGCGGTGGTCAAAGACAAAGGAGGACGCACGGAACTAACGCACAAGTATACATAGGATGAGCGCGAACTAACTGTACCAGTTGTAACTTATTTGTGTGTGAGCAACGCACTCTTTTCGCAAAAGCGGCCGCTGCAGTGGCCGAGGTGACCTTCGTGCTCTCTTTAACTTCAACGCAAGCTTGCGGTGAGAGCACAAGACATCACGAGATAAGCACGCACGCACGAGCGACCACGCCCTGTGGTGGCACGCATCGCAAAGTGCGGGGCGACGACCTTTAAAGCGCGCCCTTCGAGCCCTTCGCGCCATCTCGTTAGTGATAACGAAAACACCCTGAAGTGCCACCGATCTCTGAGTACCGCCGACGGTAAATGGTGCATATGAACAGCTCGCCGTTATATTCGAGAACGTGCCGTCTGTGGCCGAATCGGTTCGCGCCGCGCGCTGCGGAGCGAAGGGTCGTAGGTTCGTCTCCCGGTGATGAAAATTTTTCTTCTAGTTTCTTTCTTTGCAATCTGTTAGTATATATCTTACAATGTCATATCCGTGACGGAAATACGTCAGTGGAGCCGCAGTGGACCCCGGCATAAAACACTTTCGTGTTAAAAAGCTTCAAACATTGAATTGCCGCAGTCAAAAGGTCCATTTTAAACATATCAAATGTATTTTCGTTGCCCGTAACGTTCATAACGTGACGTTATTTAAATTTATTCACACTAGTGGTTTATGCCTAAAGCTCGTAAAAGTGCCGTGTGACACGGCCACAACTCCGTCGCCATGGAGCTCCTTTACGGAGTTTTACATTTATGGAGCGTAAAGGAGTTCGCTGGTGCTCGTTTGACAGGGTTATAATACCCCTGTCACACAGGCACCAGCCACGGCCGCGTTCGTCGTTAGCGCAGGAGGCCATTAGTGCATTACGAGAAAGCCGAGTTAATTAATGTACATACCATAAACGGAGACAAAAAGTCGTTAATGATAGTTATTGTTAACCGTTTACCACGTTTTTCCGACATTTTTTCACAAAGCTTCGCAGCAGAGGAGAAACTTCAAACGAAATGGTACATGAAAAAGCGATGGTAAATGCCCTCAGACAAGCAGGAACTGAGGCTCGCGCCTGTCACTTAACAACGCCAGTAGCAGCTTCACATTGCCGCAGAAATATTACCAACCTGGAATTTTTTAGCGTATACGTCAGAAGCACGCCACGAAAAACTTTCAGCAATTATGCCCGCACTCACTTCGTTTTGCAGGGGCTGTAGATAGACTTTTTCTTTTTTTTAATATTTCTACGCTTCGACTTTGTTAGTTTCGCGCCATCTCAGTTTGCAGTGCTGTTGAATTTTTCCTGACTTGCCGTAAAGGAAAACATCGAGATGCCTGGAAACTGCGAAGTCGTGAGAGTCATTTAAAGTGTAACAAGAAACAAAAGAAAAAGTATGAACAAATGAGTAAGGAAGTTAACACGCGTATATAGAAGAAGAGAAAGAGCGACGTGTCGGTTGTTGCCTTCCAAGCGGTGTTTTTGTGTCAGGTTCCACGTCGTAAACTTTTTTTGACAGCGAAAACCGCAGCGGAACTGTTGCGACACGTAAACACTCAAGGAACTTGAGCGGACGTCTTCGTGACGCGGTTGCCCCTTAGATTGCATGACTGAAGCGCCAAGCTATATACAAGCTCGCGTCTTCATTAATGTTGAAAGTGGCGGCGGCCGCGCGCCTTCTTCTAGCCGCGCAATTCCTTTACCGTGTGCGCGCCGCGGCTCAAATTACATTGCCCCAAATAGCAGCGAGTTTTACGTTTCTCTCACATGTTGTACGAATATTTTATCACGATTTAAAGGGACACTAAAGAGAAACAATGAATTGGTTTAGATTGATAAAGTGTGCTCGGGGAACTCTTGTGTAGTTTATTTCACCACCATAGGTTTATTATTAGAGCAGAAAACCAAGTTCCATTTTTAAATTTCGCACCGAACTTTGTAATTCGTGACGTAAAACATTTCAAATAGCATTTAACGTATTTTGGCGCCACTGGCCCGACGAAATTTCCACAAACTCGTTATGTCAAGTCTCAGGCCCCCTCAGCGGACAATGTACTTCTATTTAACCGGTTAGGAACTACGTAGGCCCAAGCAGGCGCCGTCAAAAATATGTGACGTCATGGCAATGGTGCGGGAATTCCAAGGTGGCGTCGCCACCTGCATTTTCTTTTTGCGCGTTTTCTCGCTTATTAAGCGTCTTCTCGCAGCAAGCGTGGTGTTTTTGGTATCGTGGAAGACTACTTTACTCATGCGAGAAAAATCGTTTTGCTCTTTAGTGTCCCTTTAATATTCGTACTCCTTGCGTATACGTGATAGGTCGAAAGCCAGCGTAGAGAGAGATGGAGGGAGAAGGGAGAGAGGAGACAAGAAGAAGGCGGGGAAATTGACCAGGCTGACTGGTGCACTAGGGAAAGAGAAAGTGGACTGGAAGACGAAGAGGAGGATGAGGAGAGAAGTTCTTATGTTTTATCGACACACGCACAACGTAAAGAAGCAGCGTTCAGTTCGTCAAGAGCCTTCATGCATTTTGATGAAAGCGAACGCAGGAGAGAGGGAGGGGGGAGGAAGTCAACTAGGCGCGTGTCCGGTTAGCTACCCTTTTTCGGTGTAGGGTGATTAAGGGATGAAAAGAAAGAAGGAAGAGATGGGAAAGTGTTGCCGGCGTGGAACGTGTGGGGCTGTTCAGTACGCGCCTACACTTGATCACTAAGGCCGCAGGAAATGCTGAAATTTCCAGGTGAAAAATGTCCGATCAGTAATGGAAACTCTAATCGGCTACGTGTATATCCTTGGAATACAAGCTGGCCGGCTTTAGTGTACGAATACGTCGTGTCACGCTTCCGTATGCGAGCTCCAATTAACCCTTCGTTCTGTCGCACGAAAAGCAGTAATGGATGTTTCATGCTGCATAATGTTGTAAGCCAAGATCGTGAAACGCCAAATAACTATAACAACGCTTATAATTACAAAATAAAGTGAAAAATGAACATTGGTTGTGGTTCTCCTGAAAGGAAAAACAGCGTCGCCACCTGCGCGAAAATTATTTATTTAAAGAGTAAGGCAGGCCCGATGGGCGTGAGGTAAATGAAAGAGGGGCCCATGCTGGAGGATCATGGTTAAAGGTGGACACGGATATGCCGAACAATGTAAAAGCAACACATCACATATGCACTGCAATGTAGAAGCTGTATGGTATATCTTGCACAAGCAGCTTAACAAAGATAGGACTCATTTTAGGAGCTCGTTTGCTCAAGCTCATTTGCATACTTTTATCGTTAAGACCAATTAATGTTACGAAGAACATGAGCTAAATCTTGTTGTTTTTTGTTGTAAAAATGTTCATTATTGCAGCAATAGGAGAACTTCGGTGATATATCCTCTCATGACGAGTTTCTAATTGTTGATTTCCTCCCACTGCGTTACTGGCGAAAAATGCCAACGTCATCGCAAAATTTACACTTGCCTCTTTGGTCATTCGCGCAAGATAATGCCGCACAAAGTGCTACAGTATGAGTTTAGCGCCTGTATTCTTGTTTTCCACGTGTACTCCCGCATAATACTGTGTTGCAACAAGAAACGTGCTGTTGTTTGTACTTATACGAAGACTAATTGCAGAAGCCAGCGCGGAGACCTGCCACGTAAACACTCTGACGGCGAGATATACGCTGTAGACACTTTAAGTATACAGCTCTCCCTTTGTTTCCGTTAGTATCGCGATCCCTATGTCCCGTAATGCAATTTCTCCAAACGCATCTGTTGGGGACACCGCGCCAAACACAACGCTCTCATCGTCCCATTGTCATAATACCGCTGTCATCAACAACTTCGCTGTCGCCGCGCCGTTCACATTGTGATTCTGCCACCTTCTTCGTGGTATCTTATTGTCCTACTCGTAAACTGTTGCGCGGAAAGACGTGGACGGGGAACCGTCTAATTTTTGATGCGTCAGCCAAGCGTCCATCTCACTTTCCGACAAGGAAATCGTGTATCTCTGTGGCACAACACGTGTATATTGATTGGACCGTGTTGTTGGTATGTACTTGCTGTCATGCGCATTGACTTTTGCAGGTATATAAGGTCACGTCGCTCTGCTAATAAAATTTGTTGACAGTGTGCGCTCCGTGTGTCTCTTTTTGTGTTCCCCGTCTACGTCTTTCCGCGCAACAGTTTACGAGTATGACAAACCAACAAGCCCACCTTATCTTATTGTCCTGTAACCTCCATACGGCAGCCGCCGTCATCGCGCCTGCATTCTCACGGTCTTTCGATCGTCAATATACTGCAGTCGCCGTTGTTGTTGTTGTGTAGTCGTCGTGTTTTCAGGGGGGGTACCCAAATAACGCAATCCTCAGCGATCGTTTGCTCAATGTAAATGAGACAAATTATTATTATTATTATTATTATTATTATTATTATTATTATTATTATTATTATTATTATTATTATTATTATTATTATTATTATTATTATTATTATTATTATTATTATTATTATTATTATTATTCAAGTTCATTCCCCAGTATACACCTAATCATTGCAAATATCCCTCCTGGTTCTCATCAGAACTTATAAGTGCACTGAAACATAAAGATCGTGCACACAGGAAGTATAAACGTTCTCGATCAACTCATTTGAAGGAAGAATTATGTCGTTTTCGTATTCTTTGTAAACGCCTTTATAAACGGGATCACGATCTACATATTTCATTTTTAGAAAAAAGCGCGTCTGACAGGCCGGCTGAGTTTTTGGAAGTATGTGCGCAAACGGTCCAGCAAAAGTGGCGAGTCCTTCAGGATACTGGACCCAAATGGAGTAGAAGTTCAAGCCGCTGCTGACTGTTTTGCCATGCATTTCTCATCTGTTTATAAGTCTCCAGCCTCTGTAGCTAATAACGGTCGACAGGTTAATGCAGTTGGCACAGCTGATGCTGTGTCGCTAGATGAAGATTCCATTTCAGAATGCATTAAGCGCCTGAAACCATCCTTTTCAGCTGGCCCAGATGGCATCCCCTCTGCCATACTAAAAGCCTATGGCAGTATACTTGTACCAGTATTGACTACCATATTTAATAAGTGTCTGCATGCTTCAATTTTTCCTAGCATGTGGAAAGCTGCTCGTGTTTTCCCAGTATTTAAGTCTGGCTGTAAACGTGACGTCTCGAACTACCGCCCTATTTCCCTTCTTTGTGCCGCATCCAAAATCTTTGAGCTTGCTCTTCACAAAATATTGTCTTTTGATGTAAAACATTCATTGATTGTGAATGAGCATGGGTTTCTCGCTGGCCGCTGAACTATCACTAATCATGCCAGTTTCATGATGCAAGTCTCCACGCCTATTTCGCAGAGAGGGCAGGTTGACGCTATTTGCTGTGACCTCCGCAAAGCTTTTGACGTTGTCAGCCATTCGCTGCTTGTGGATAAACTTGCACACTTTGATGTTGATTCTTCAATTGGGAATCGCCTCCATAGCTATCTTCTGGATAGATCATGTTATGTTGCCGTTAATGGCCAAACGTCCTCTTTGTACAAAGCTACCAGTGGGCCTCCTCAAGGGTCGGTACTGGGCCCACTCCTCTTTTTAATTTATGTTAATGATGTTTCTTCTGTCATTCGGAATTCTTCTTTCCTTTTGTATGCCGATGACTTAAAGATATTTAAGGAAATTCATTCAGTTATATTGTCGCTTGCTGCAATCTGATTTGTGTTCTTTTTCTGAATGGTGCAGGAGCAATAACCTCTCCCTAAATATTTCAAAAACCAAGGTAATGAGTTTCACTCGAAAAACATCTAGTGTGCCATTTTTATATTCTGTCAATTCTGTGTCGTTGTGTAAGGTATGTGAGATCAATGATCTAGGTGTTCTTTTTGATAGCACCTTACACTTTTCTGCTCACGCTAAGCTATTGCTTTGCGGGGTCTTCGCACCCTAGGCTTTGTTTGCAGAATGTCTGGAGAATTCTGTTCTCCTGTGCCCTTCCAAAAATTGTACACCGCGCTATGTCTTCCTCAACTTGAGTATGCATCTGTGATCTGGAATGGCATTCCTAATTCCAGGAGCAACGCCATTGAGCGAGTCCAGAAAAATTCCTAAGCATTTACAACCATCGTATCGCTAGAAATGACTCTGGATCTCGCTCTAACGCTGCTGGATCATTATCATTGCCATCACTTTGCTGACGACGAAATCGCGCTGATCTGTTATTTCTTTACAAGCTTGTGCATGGTATCATATCCTGCCCTGTACTGCTCAACTGTCTTAATTTCCGAATTCCACGTAAGCTGACTAGAGAGAATAGACCTTTTCATGTAACCGCCTGCCTCTGTGAACATTCGACCATTGGCAGGATACAACGTCTTTACAATGCTTACTTTTTTGAGCTCGGTGTTTTTCACAGCTCCCAGTCGTTGTTCTGCTCCGAGCTTTGCACTGTACTTACATAGCCTCGTACACCGTTGACTTTTTTTTTTCGTGCGCATAGTTGTATATGTGCAATTTTATAACGTTTTTTATCCCTGATATTTTATTATGTATGTTGGCCTTTGTTTGTTTTGTTTGTTTGTTCGTTTTTTTTTTTCATGCGCCAGTACAAAGACCTTACGTTTGTTCCTGGGCACGTTAAATAAACGTTTGATTATTATTATTATTGTGTTCATCACTTGTCTACCGTTAAGTGGTCACAGCTTACTGACAGACCAAATATTGATGAGCAGGTTGATCGGTTTACGGAGCTTGTACTGAGCAGCATGCGTAATTTTATTCCCCAATATACACCTAAACAACGTAAATATCCCCACTGGTTCTCATCTGAACTTATCAGTGCACTGAAGCATAAAGATCACACACGCAGGAAATCTAAATGTTCTCCATCCAGCGAGTGGAAGGAAGAGTTCAGCTTCTTTCGAACTCTCTCTAAACGCCTATATAAACGGGATCATAGTTCGTATATTGAATTCTTAGAAAAAAGCGCCTCTGACAGGCCGACTGAGTTTTGGAAGTATGTACGTAAACGGTCCAGCAAAAGCGGAGAGTCCTTCAGACTACTGGACTCAAATGGGGTAGAAGTGCATGCCGTCGCTGACTGTTTTGCCACGCATTTCTCATCCGTTTATAAGGCCTCAGGCTCTAGCACTGATATCAGACAACAGCCCAAGGCGGTTAGCTCATCCAGTGCTTTGTCGCTGGATGAAAATCTTATTTGCGAATGCATTAAGCGCTTAAAACCATCCTTATCATTTGGGCCAGATGGCATCCCCTCCGCCATACTAAAAGCTTATGGTAGTATATTTGTCCCAGTACTGACTACGATATTTAATAACTGCCTGGACACTTCCACATTTCCTAGCATGTGGAAAACTGCTCGTGTTTTTCCAGTATTTAAGTCGGGCTCTAAAACAGATGCTTCTAATTATCGCCCGATTTCTCTACTATGTGCCACATCAAAGATCTTCGAGCTGGCTCTTCACAACATATTGTCTTTTAGTGTGAAAAACTCATTGATTCCTAATCAACATGGTTTTCTCGCTGGCCGCTCAACTACCACAAATCTTGCTAGTTTCATGACGCAGATCTCCACACCTATTTCTCAGAGAGGACAGGTTGACGTAATCTACTGTGACCTGAGCAAGGCTTTTGACGTAGTCAGCCACACACTGATTATGGTTAAACTTGCGAACTTTGACGTTGACTTGTCGATTGTGAATCTCTTGCACAGCTATCTGCTCAATAGATCTTGTTATGTTGCCGTAAATGGCCAAACCTCTTCTTTGTATAAAGTGACTAGTGGGGTCCCTCAAGGGTCGGTATTAGGCCCACTCCTATTTTTAATTTACGTTAATGATGTTTCTTTTGCCATTCGTAATTCTTCTTTCCTCTTGTATGCCGATGACATCAAGATATTTAAGGAAATTCATTCAGTTAACGACTGTCGCTTGCTGCAGTCAGATTTGTGTTATTTTTCCGAATGGTGCAACGGCAATAACCTTTCTCTAAATACCTCAAAGACAAAATTCATGTCTATCACTCGCAAAACATCTAGCGTGTCATTTCAATACTTTGTCAATTCTGTGCCGTTATGCAAGGTTTATGAAATCAGTGATCTTGGTGTTGTTGTTGACAGCGCGTTAAACTTTTCTTCTCACGTTAAGCGTGCTGCTATGCGGGGCCTTCGTTCTCTCGGATTTGTTTGTAGAATATCTCGAGAATTCAGGTCTCCCATGGCCCTACATAAATTGTACACGGCAATATGTCTTCCGCAACTTGAGTATGCGTCCGTGATATGGAATGGCATTGCTCAATCCAGCGGTAACACCATTGAACGAGTCCAGAAAAAGTTCCTCAGCATTTATAACCATCGCTTTGCTAAAAATGACTCTGGATCTCGTTCAAGTACTGCTGAATCATTATCACTGCCATCACTTAACTGCCGACGAAATCGTTCTGATCTCTTATTTCTTTACAAGCTAGTCCACGGTATCATATCCTGCCCTGTACTTCTCAATTGTGTTAATTTTCGAATTCCGCGTAAGTTAACCAGAGAGAACAGACCGTTTCATGTACCCGCCTGCTTCTTCCAACACTCTACCGTTCACAGAATACAAAGTCTTTATAATATTAATTTTCTTGATCTTGACGTTTTTCATAGTCCACAATCATTGTTTTTATCCGAGCTTTGCACTGTTTTGACATAGTATGGCACAATGTGCAAAGTCTTCCCTTCTCCGTCTTTCCGCATAGTTGTATATATGCAATCTAATTTTTTATTCCCCTTCAATATTTCTCATATTGTCTTATTTTACTCCTCCCCTTTTGTGTTCATTTCTCTTTGTCTACGTGTTTTTGCTCTTTTTATTTCTTAAGACTGTCTGTATTGTATTGTTTATTTTTATTGATTTTTTTTTTTGCGTGCGCCTGCACAAAGACCTCATGGTTGTTCCTGGGCACGTTAAATAAATGATTGATTGATTGATTGATTGATTATTATTATTATTATTATTATTATTATTATTATTATTATTATTATTATTATTATTATTATTATTATTATTATTATTATTATTATTATTATTATTATTATTATTATTATTATTATTCAGAGAGGAAAGAGGGAGGGAGCAGGCTGACAACTGCCACCTATAGTATAGGGGTGCTCAATGCCTGTCTACTCCGTCGGGAAAGAACATATAGAGGAAAGGAAGATATGGGGAAAGAAAAAGAAAAAAGGAACGTGAAGCAATAACACAGACGGGGACAAAATAAATCATAGCATGGAAAATCTCTATCAACGCGAGGCCAAATCGGTTTGGTTATGAAAGTTAGCAGGGCTCGACGGTCCTGGTCACGCCGAGCAGCGCACCCTCCAATAAAGAGACAATCCTCCAGGGTCGCACACTTAAGTCCAATGAGTCCAAATTCCTCAATGAGCAGTGCCCGTTGCATAACGAATGTGGAACACTCTAAGATAAGATGTTCAAGTGTCTCGCAGGAGCCACAAGACCTATAGTCGCGCCCAGTATGAGTTGCAACATGCTGCTCGTGGTGAAAGCGGCGCCAACACTGCACCGTGGCACCTACATAGAAAACAATCAGTGACGTAAACATTCGACTGCTGGTATCTCCAAAACCGATTTCACGTTTGACGGTGTTGAGGCTTGAGGCCCCTCCAACCATGTCCACCGTGCTGCAGCTCGTATTGCGCGCCACTGAACGTAACGGACTGTCGACGCATCCTTGACGATATAATCGTTCACGCTCTAACACAGAGCCAACTCAAGCTATGGTTTTGCAGGTAGGTGCCCTGCGCCGCAAACCTTTGCAAGAGCCCGAAGCACGTCAAGATCACCATGTTTCACGTGTCGCCTATTCGGGAATAAAGGAACTGTGCGTTTATTTCGTCGCGCGCACTTGAAATGTGCGAGCTGTTGCAGCCATAAACATTGTTACCTGATTAACGCATTTATACGAGTTAAAGATTGCTACAGGTGTCTAAGCCTGCACCCTTGTAGGCATCTCTCATGCCCTTGCCGACTTTATTTGTTTTCTTTTCACTCGAAGCAGAACATTGCCAGCATAAGTGGGAAGTTCAGCTACACATAGACTAAATGGTGTCTATTATTCCGCCAATAAGAGGTTATCTCAGAATGGTAGCAAACTCGTATGCCATTAACCACGTAAGCGGCGGCCATAAGCACGAGTGAACCAAAGCAGGACGGAGTGGGTAAGGTGACCACGACTACGGCCTCTTCTCAGAGCGAGACATCCTTGGTTCGTGGTCGTATGTGCCGCGGTCATTGCTACTTTTCTTGAAATCGCCTGGCTTCAGTGAGCGATCGTAGGCATAATAGACGGGCGCACGTGTTCTGCGCTGATAGTACTTCCAGCTCTTTTCTTTCTTTCTCCACATGCCTCAGTATCTTTCCACACGTAGGGTATCATACTGGACACGCTACCGCTTGATCACCTTGCTTTCCTTCCTTTTCTCCCCCTCTGTACCTGTACAACCGCGGCGGTACGTAAATGTAAATGGGTATATTGACGTGTCCATTTACTGTTAGCATGTATCCTTGAAGAAGCAGGGTTCAGACGCCACAAACTAGTTTCCAGGCGCCTTCATACGGTACTTCTTAGTGCGTGTACTGCACCATGAATTACAGACATTTCTCCCTCTGTCTTTCCTTCTATCCCCAAGTCATTGTCTTCTTCAATGTAAAAAAAAAAGAGCGAGGTAGCTTTCGAAGCGGTAGGTTGGGAAAGAGCGAATGAAAATACCTGAAGTCAGCGTTCTTACTGTTCTTCAGTCCTTCTGTCTCGCCTTGTTTTTCCTGTTTGTGTTAAGCGCTGGAAATGCATGAAACCATTAGCATTCCTACAGACCCGGCTAACCACTTTAAGTTAACAAAACCAGCCACTGAACCTAAACATAGAACACTCTCGTGGTGCGCTACGCGAACGCGAACTTAGTAGGCTCAGGCATTGCACGCTCGGGAATGTGCGGCATGCCTTTCTCCCACTGCACAAAGAAGAACCAAGGACAGCGAGGTAAATTAGAGCCGCCCACTTAACTGCATTAGTCTGGCCGTTAGCGATAGCGAGGCCATAGATATACGCGTAGGCGTTGGCTAACGCCTTTGGTAAGGATTAGTGGGCGAGCATTTCGTATTCGGACATTGCGCGTGCTAATTGCAGCAAGGAGCCGAAATTCCTTACGTCAGGATCGTGGGTTCTGTTGCGTCAATCGTTGATTCGGAGAGACGCCGCAGTCCCGCTTTCATAATCTTTTATGAGTTCCCGCGATTACTTGCTCACGTGGTAATCATTACACAAGCCTTAGCCAATGAGGGTCCAATTCCGAGAAGCCGGCGATGAAGCAATGGAGGAGAGATCAAACCTTCAACGAGGGTATGAAAATATGTGGCTTTATAAGTCTGCAAATCACATTTCAAAGCAACAGTGCGTAGTGGCAGAATACGGCAGTAACATCGCAGACAATAAAGTGATTCTAGGTACAACTGCGATTTTGAAAGGAATGCAAACAATATTTCGTCTTCGTCATGTTTGTGTCATGCAATTATATTCCCAGATGGTCATACAAGCACTCGTGTCACTGAACCTCAATTGAGAATCTTTGAACTACAGAGTATTCAAATAATTCAGAAGATAAAAAACATGTAATAGCCGGAGCAAAAATTCCAATCATACATTTTTTTCACTGAATTGTAAACCGCCGGGAGTATTATGTTTATTTTTTACTACTCAGTGCACGGCTGACAGCTCAGCAGCGTGTTCGACACTTGTGCTTTGTTATTAGGTTTACCGCACGCGTAAGCTCATAATAAGTTTTTTTTTTAACAATGCCACTTAACACAGTCATAAACAAAGGAACAAAAAGGCACGTGTTCTTTCTCCACGATCTGCCCGCTCCATTTGTCTGCAAGTCTATTTCTAGCAACACGCCGGGGCGGCGGGTAATATATCTGTCTGCTTGGTCTCCGAGGCGCACACGTGGGCGTACGAAATCCGATAAGACGCGGATACCGAGCTCAACCAGTGTGCCGATATGATACACCGTATATACGAACGGTATTTCAACTTCCATCAGTTACAAATCTTTTGCGAGCTGTATGTCTCAAATCGAATCTCCGGTAGAATTCCTCGATGATTTCGCAAATAAAGGCGTGGGAATCACAAAGAGCTTTTAGAGAAAGCGTGCCCAAGTGGCTCTATCTGCAAAAAAAAAAACTATTTTAAGCCACTGGATTTCATTTTTAGCATGCTCTATTGAGTGCATCGCCGATAGTGCTCTCTCCGACGCACCCTATAGCGACCATCTTACGAAAATCCACTGTGTACATCAGGGAGAAGCACCGTAAAAGATAAGAAGAGTAAAAGAGCCGTCTGCCAGTCGGAAAGAATCATTAGGAGTTTCGCCTCTCATGATTTTATTAAGTTCCTCATTCAAAGATGAGAAAATAGGGACTGATTTTGGCACGTACCTGAACTTCGATATCTAACAACATCGTTATTTGGTGACGCTATCTTTTATTTGCCACAAGCCTTCAGCTGTTGTCTCAATTGATTCACCGTGGAACGGGTGCTCATATTGTCAGATTTTTTCGTGGTATTTGTCACGTGATAAGCAATGTGATAGGTCACGCGTGATGACTTTAGTTCTTCAACTTAATGTGTGTGAACGCTTTAAATTTTGTTAGCTTCGGGTTTATCCACAGGGTCTTATATAATTCACAACTCAAACATGTGTACGCTGCTTCAGAAACTATATATATATATATATATATATATATATATATATATATATATATATATATATATATATATATATATATATATATATATATATATATATAGCGGTAACAATTTTCAAGGTATGTAAGCTCAAAGCAAATAACCAAATAATATTAGTTGACCTACTACAGTGACAGCGTCAGGCACAACAGTGCTGTATTTTTCACACCTACTTGCCTGAAGTAGGCAAAAATACATGCGTTTTTGGCATTAGACCAGACTTGTACTGCACAACTAAACGAATGAAAATTGACTGGTAACCTAAAAAGACCAAGGTGAACCTTCAGTAATTCACGAGTAGGCAGCTTCACGCTCAGATACCTCGTGAAACATATGCTGCCCAAGAAGCTTAGTCGAACAGGATGGTGACCTGTCATGTGCAGTGTTTCGAGGAAATGCATGCAGCAGTATGACGATACCTGGCTTTCCTTTTAGATGCGAAAGCATCTTATGCTCGGGGCAGTGTCCGGTCTGCAGCGTCCGCACCCATACTGTGCATGAACCAACTCTCCCCCCTCTCCTTGCGTGAGCGCGAGGAGGTGGGAGGAGGTGGGGTGAGCACTGCCCCTCCTTCGTTTCTTCTCTCCCGTTTCTCTCTCTTCGCCACAGCTGTACGCCCGTATATAATTCGGCGCGTGCTCGCTCCCGTTGCACTCTCCTTCGCAACGGCGCTATGGATGCTCGCGAAGGCTGCGAAAGCGCGCGTTCGCTGTGCTTCCGTCATTCTCTCTCTGTGCAACGGTGTGCGAAACGTCATGAACAACGTCAACGTCGGCGCTAGTTGCAGCGGTAGCACCACCGCCGCGGAGCAGAGGAAGGCTCAGGAAGCCGAACGTAAACGTCAGCGTCGGCAAGTGGTAATTCAAACGCATCGACAACCACCGTCTCCTAAGTCACATAAGAGAAACGGAAACGCAACCCCCGCGCTGCTTTCGCATCCCACCATGGTTGTCCGTAGGGGGAGATGATGTGTAGTTTTTAGATGTGAAGCATCTTATAGCGGAGTTCAATCCGGTGGTGGTGGTGTGCGGCGTGACCACCCTTACTGCGCATGCGCAAACCCTCTCCACTTCCCCTCTCCCCTCCCCCTTCGTTTCCCCCTCTCCTTCCCCTCTCCACTCCTCATCTCTCCCCTCCCCCTTTCCCTCTCTCCCATCCCCTCTCCACATCAACCCTCCCCTTCCCTTTTCCGTCCCTTTTCCCTCTTCCCATTTCCTTTCCCTTTCCCCTCCCCCTCTCCTTTACCCCTCTCCACTACCCCTCTCCCCTTTACCGCTCACCACTCCACCTCTGAAACGCGGGCTCTACATGCCGAAACACTGCTTCGCATCGCCTCATAGTCCCCTTTAGCGGGAGATGGTGTGATTTTTTCCTGTTTGTTGTTTTGTTTTTTATTTCTTTTTTTTTTTGCTGACGTCCTATAGGCCGTATAATCGCGATTAAATCACTATTCGGAAAATTGTAGTTATAATTTTCCCGCACAAAAAATCACTATCGACAAAAAATTTTCTCTAGCGCTCATCAAATGGGCGCCGCAGTGCTACAGTTGATCGACTGGCCGCTGGGGTGCCAATTCACTCCTTAAAGAACTGAAAGGGGGGAGGGGGGCCTGACTCCCCCCAGACTTTAAGCCCCTGGTTAGTGCGTACCCAAACGAGCGCGCAAAGTAAGCAAAAAAAAGGAAAACTGAGCCTGCTCGCACGGTTATACATATCATTGACCCCGCAATATGCCCACGTAGTTGTGAGTGATCGCGTCTCTGCACATTATAACGCCTGTAAGGTCGCAATGGCGCTGCAGGTTGACATCCCTCTGTAGTAAGCATTACTGCAAAACTCAGCATCTGGGGCAACAGGTCATGCATGCTCTTGTTAGTGCCTTTTTTTGTGTTAAACCAAGAAAGTCAAAAGTGACACGACAAGTACCTTTAAAAAATGTACAAAGCTTGCACTGGTGGTGCAAGGCTGAATAACACGGAGCTTGTAGTCGACCTAGGTTATTAGCGAGGTCTTAATTAGCAGGGGGTTAATTACCACGGTCATAATTAGCATGGCGTTAAATAGGACGGTCCTAATCAGGAAGGTCAAAGTTAGTAAGGTCGTAATTAACACGGTCTTATTTAGCGTGTTCTTAATTAGCACTGTCTTAATTAAAACGATTTTAATTCGCTGAATGTTAATTAGCACTTTCTTAATTAGTCGGTCAAATGTCTCGCGTTTATCAAGGTTGTAATTAACATCATCTTAATTACCACAGTCCTAATTAGTATGACCTTAATTAAGAAGGCCCTCTCTCTCTCTGCTGGCATGCCTGGGTAGCGGAGTGGCTAAATTAAACTAACTGGTCTGAGTCTAGCAAGGCTGGGCAGTTTCTCGTCTACGCCGGACGGGAAAGGCTTAACAGCTCCGCTGCCGTAACCATTCGAAACAATGTTGACATGCACGCACAGTAAGTCTCATCAAGCTGGCCCCCTTTGCTTCGTGCAGCTATAGCGCAGTGAATGCGAGCACTCGACGCTTTCCACGTGCCTCAGCAAGGGTCGCGTTCGCCGTGCAGAGCAAGAGGCGCCGTCCCTTCATTAGGGCAAATTACTTGGCCTTTCTTCTGCTCATTCTGTCGGGGAAGCGCCGCGGGGATTGTTTTCGTTTAAGGTCGGCGCTTGAATGTACTACCACTGGCGCAGTGTCTTGCCTCGTTAAGACAATCGGATGCCGGTCTGAAGCAATAGGCGGGAAGCAATTTAGGAACAACGGCGACAAGCGAGAAAAAGACTGGAACAAGAGGAGAAAGAAAACGCAGGCACTGCCAGGGCCGCTCGAAGTAGGTATACCACGATGTGGGGGACGGTCGGTCGTTTCAAAGATGAGCGCGGCGAGGACGAGTTGTTCGTTCTGCTGCTTCCCGCCGCTGCTTGCACGCGCTGCCTAATTGCCAACTGTCCACTTGAATCAGGCACGTCTAGAAGGTTTCTCTCACTCTCAGATTTTTACTCTTACTTCGCAATCTCTCTTTCTCTTATATCTGCTACCACGTGTACGTCGTTACCTAGCGCTAAGCACTATTTCAGAAAGCTTCGCGAAAGGAGCCCGATATGACATTCAGAAAAACATTTGCCAGGCCTCTTCTTTTCCCTTCAATATAATTACGTAGAACACAAAAAGGCTGCCATTAAGCAACCCCTCGGTGCGTAGAACAAGTGTAATGCCGATTAGAAGCAAATCCTTGCACTAGCGATTAATGAAAGCGCAATCGTTACTTTATATGACGTGGAAACAGTCGAAGTAGCCCCGAAGAATACAATCGGCGTACCACAGTTGAGCTCGATCATTTTTCTTAATGTTAGTTTTGTCCGAGCGGGAGCGTTGGAACGGAAGCTTCAGTGTGTCTCAGGAAAGTGCAAACAAATAAATGTTTCTTTAAAACTTAGCGCTCGTTTATTAGTCAAATTTTCCATCGTTCTTTTTTTTCCCTGTTGCTGTCTGGTTATTTCTGTGCTTGAATACTTTCAGGTTTTGTAACGTGACTCAAAATAGAGCGGCTATCAGTAACTGAGGTGGCTTAGAGGTAGATTAACAAACACATTTACTGTTAAGGCTTAGAAGACTTGGAGGACGTTTACGCTTCACCTTTAGGAGTGGAACGCGATAGCGTTATCAGGCCTCGTCCGCGCAGCCTTCTGATTCGCTTGTCATGCTTCACTTCTCAATGGACACCCCAACCATGCCGTGGAGAACGAACGTGTTTGCTCTTTATATTAGCCGTTGTAAATTGTTCGATCTCAGAGCTCATACATTATAATAGGTTGCTTCTGAGACAGACGGCGCCACAAGCAAGACAAAATGACTATGGAAGCTACCCCTTGCCTATCCTGTAGGGACCAAATTCTCTTTTATATTTCGTGTGATTAGGCTATAAGATTGAAAAAATCCTTAAACAGGGGATGTGGCTAGAATATTAAAAGGTTGTCATGTGACCCTTCGTTTTATTTCTTGAACTTTTTCCTTCCTCCGTGCTCAGAACGCAAACTTTTTCGAAAAGCAAGAACTTCATTTCTGCCTCAACCGGCGCATCAAGACGACGTGCACATTTTCGATGTCCTAGGATCCAAGTAACGCTGCTCGTCACCGAAAAAAGTCAAAGAATAACCGATAATATTCACCTTTCTGAAAAAATACTATCTTTAATAGCTTCGCACGTTATTCCGTGCGTACGCTTCTGTTCTTATCAAGTTATTAAGTTCTAATATTTTATTGCTCACTCGCGGTCGCTATGTATTTACTAATATCAGGTTACAGCTGCAGTGAACCAAGGATAAATCCTCGCCTACCGACCACGTTCAAATTATCTCGGTATGGTACCAACGCCAATGAAGTGACTGCTGCATAGCGAGTGGGATAACGTCTTCACCGCCCGTATGGGCGTCAAATTTTTCGTATTCCATATTCGTTTTTTTTTAATCTCTCTCTCTCTCTCTCTTTCTCGTCCCTGCTACGAAAATGAATCTTACTTGGAATTCCGGTAAGTTTTTCTTCCTCTCTCTCCTCGACCGCAGAAATAACATCTCGAATGAAACTTGAACCGCGCGTTATGCTGATGGCCACCGGAAGCCCCGTGTTCAATTTCCAGCGCAAGTGTTGCCGTACCCTCGCGTCGAAAGAAAAGGATCTAAGTAAAGGTAATGGGGCTGGGCGCCTCGACCGCTATTAAGAGAAAAGAGGAAAGCACCGTTTTCCAGGGCCTCCTTGAGGATGCGCTCAAATTGCCATTACGTTGAGTGCTCTAGCTTTGTTTCTTCTCGGTAAAGAATTTGATTTTTAAATGAACTCAACAGCGTGGGTATAGAAAAAAGAAAGAGGAGGGAAGCTTTAGCGAGAAATGACAAATATTAACCAGCAAAAAAAAAAAAAAAACTGGTAGTCCCGCCGCACTCCAAAACCTTCCTTTTTTTTCACTTTTCTTTATGTGTGTGTAGAGGGCGGCGAAACAATTGCCGTTCATATCGTCCATTTCTCGCCGCTGCTGTTACCTTGCTTATCATCTACGCTTGGAGAAAACGCGCTGGTAATTATTTTTTTCATCTTCCGAGGAAGAGTTTATCAAGATAATGGTCATCTTTACCCAAACTATAAGAACTGAGTTTCCACGTCATCTTGATACTTAGCTGTAGAGATGTTTGCTCCGCTATTCTCATAAATAAAGATATCGCGTCGAGATTAACAACAATTATCACAAATTGACTTCCCACTTCTGTCATACGGTGATGTATAGTAGTTAGCACGCCTATAATACGCCCTGAAGACGCGACGAACCGATCACATCAAATCTCCAGATAAATCCCCACATGAGATGAAGACGAAGAAATCTATGTGATGATGTGATATTGTAGAGATGATGAAGACGTGTTTGATAAATGCCTACAATACTTTTTTCTTCGCTGCAACTGAGCTTGGCACGCATTTTCCAACACCAATGCTTCCAAGTGTGCTCAAAGCAATTTTGCTTGGCCATGTCAGAAAGACATCTTTTTATCACAGCTCGTGTTGTCCAACTTCGTCACAATCCGTAACTCGGGCAATAATTAAATTTTGCTTAAAGGCTAGCAGCGCGCTAAATGTTTAATTGTTGAGGTTTGACGTTCCAAAACCACGATATGATTATGAGATACGCCGTGGTAGAGGGCTCCGGGAATTTTGATTCTTTAAAGTACACCTAAACGTAAGTACACGGGCCTCGAGCATTTTCGCCTCCATCGAAAATGCGGCCGCCGCGGCCGGTATTCGATCCCGCGACCTGCGGGTCAGCAGTCGAGCACCATAACCACTAGATCACCATGGCGGGTGCGCACTAAATTTTAGAGATGTGCCGGGTCTTGGCTTTAAAACGCACCCAATGAGTGACATAACAGCTGCTTCAGATGTGGCCTAATGAAATAGCTTAATGAAATAACTACCGCTTCCAGTTTTCGTGTTGTTGTAGTGGAATGGTTTAGTTACGAGTGACTTATGTCTTCTTTCTGGGCTCACTGTCCCTTGTTTCTTGACTCATTTATGTTTTGCACTACCGTGTATGCTTGCCACATTTATTTAGTTTATTTGCTAGTGTGCTCTTCGTGCCGTATTTTACCGTACCTGCTCTCCTATTTGACGGCGAAATGCCCTGAGGGTAAATGACACTAAATGAAAGGAAGTGACATGAAATGAAATGAAGTATCTTTGTTGCTGTTTAACTCCGCCTCTTGACTCTTACAGTTCGTGCTTTGCGTGCTTTCTGCTGCCGCTTGATACGGAATCTTGTCATTCTCTCTGTTTCCCATTTAAGTTTATTCACCTCATCTTCGTTCTGTTCTCAGTTTCTTTCCCTTCTCACTCTCTCTCCCTCAGACTTCAGAAAAATCTTTCCTTGCAGCCTACACAGGTTCATCAAAAGCTTGCGATAAACGTGCGTCGTGGAGGTGAGTGACGCATGCGCCAATTTTTGCAGCAGAAATAGAAACGAACAGTCACACAGCGCAGAGATTCATTCTGAAACTTATTTTTTGTGCTTGGACGAACAAGAACAGTGGAAGCTCGACAAGAATAAGAATGTGACGCCTAAGTCAGCTATACGCTTTCCCAAAGCTCTCGCCTCGCCGTATAGCGCATGCGAGGTGCACACCTCAAGCAGAGCGCGCTCCTCCCCCGACTTACGTTGGTTTCTCTAGACAGATGCAACGGCATACCGCGTTGTTGCTTGCTCCCGCGTGCGTGGTGGTGCTTAGGCGTTACAATGGCGATGGCTTGCCGCTTAATTTACATGCATAGCGAGCCCGCCTAGATATTTACCATTCAGCGCAGCGGGCGCAGGAATGTCAGCAGAAAGTCTCTCGAGGATCGGTGGCCTAGTGGAGCATACAGACAGATATATAGTGTGTGCAATATTCCTCCGCTTCATCTTCTCATCTGTACATACTCATCATTACCGCTTGGGATTGGGTGTTGGGACTCATACTCTAGAGAATAAAAAAGAGACTTGAGGGTTCTAAACGTTGCTTCACAATATATATATATATATATATATATATATATATATATATATATATATATATATATATATATATATATATATATATATATATATATATATATATATTGGTGTATTCATGTGGGCCGGGCACGTAGCACGTCGGCAGGATAACCGGTGGTCATTAAGGGTAACTGACTGGATTCCAAGAGATGGCAAACGCGTGAGGGGGAGACAAAAAATTAGGTGGGTAGATGAGATTAAGAAGGTTGCAGGTATAACGTGGCAGCAGAAAGCACAGGACCGAGTTGATTGGCGGAACATGGGAGAGGCCTTTGCCATGCAGTGGGCGTAGACAGGCTGATGATGATGATGATATATATATATATATATATATATATATATATATATATATATATATATATAATATATATATATATATATATATATATATATATATACTGCGTGTGTGTTTGTGTGTGTGTTTCAGTGTGAAATATAAACCGTTATTCCTTGCTTGTGTATTTGCTCAAATGTCAATGACATTTGAGCAAATACACGCTGAAAAACAAACTTATTGTGGCGTTAGGTATGGGGATTCACCGAAGCGCAAAGAAAATATTTATCCACCACAGTACTTATGTATACGGGTAACCGTCGTCATTACGGCCATCGACGAGCTCTCTCGAAATAGCGATGGCTTTTATATAAGTTCAAAGGCGGTAGGAATATTGAATATGTTCGTTGAGCAACCAGTAGTACAAGGAACACCTTGTACTCGTGTAACCTATTACAAACTAACATGTTCATTGACTTCCAGGGTACCCTGCACATTGAAAGCTTGGAAGCTATATGAAACTTTGCGCAGAATTTCTCGAGCTCAGCCTTTCACGTACGGAACCTACGCAAAATAAACGTAGCCGGGGAAACAGCGACGACAGCTATACCTAGCGTCGTGAGCTGTCGTAAACCAATATATTCATGGCAGCACTTAGGTCTTTCTTTTTCTTTTTTTTCGCAGTCCTCCCTGAAGAAGTAAGTGACAACGCCCAGCAATAGACACTGCAGCACTTCTACTTTCCGCGGCAATTCTAAATGGAAATCGTAACGCTCGGCTGTACGTCAATTGTTTCGAAATCCGAGCACTTTCTTGTATGACCTCGGCAGCGCTATCTCTTTTTTTTTCTCATTCGAATTCTCCCACCGCATTGCTTAAACGCTTCTTTCACAGGGACATGTGAACTGTCATAGAATTTATCTACGAGTGAGGTTCCTGAAGTTTATATCGCGGAAAAAAATATTTATCAGCATTTCATTGTTGATGGAAAGTAGTGTGAGGTTAAATACAAAAACAAAACAAAATAGAAGGAAAAGGGAAACTACAGATAGAAGGCGACGTAGTTAGATAGTGAAGTAGCTACAAGACGCGTCGCGACATGTAGAATAAAACGACAAAAAAATGGAGATACAAAGACAAAGGATGTTCGTGTTTCCGTAGGGAATCCCATTGTGGTGGGGAAATACGAACTGGATATTTCGCAACGCATAATGAATGGTTATGGGGCTCTACAGGCGTTGCTGGGCCGTTTATCCCTCCACGCCGTAGTGAAGCGCAGGAGACCAGAATTCCCATGTACCGGGCCACTGGCACAGACTCTTATTTTTTTTCTGAGAGAGAATTCGCGATGTCATTCCCGCGTGAGCTGTTACACGGTATCTGCGTAACTGTCCTGCCAGACAGACGCAATCGACGTCTCCGGACGATTGTTATATAGGTACGAAATGGAGAGTAGTCTGTTGATTCTTTTTTATGCTTGCTTTGTCTATACTTTGAGACTCGCGTAGAAGGCGAACGGCGTACTAGCCAGAAACCATTGCGCTGCATGGCTTATCGCTTCTGAGGATATAGCTGCCCTCGGCGACTACCTCCGCAAGAACCCCCGGCTTACTTGTAGCTCGCTGGCTGCCCGGCTACGTGTGCTTACGAAGAAGCTTTTCGTGCCCTTTACCGAGTCTACGTGGGTGGCGCGACGAGTGGTTCGAAGAATGTATAGCCGGGGATGACTGATAACGCGGAGTTCATCCTTTGTCTAAGAAAAGTTTTTCGCGCAAGAAGTAGTAGAGCATGGAGTACAAACTAGCTCGAACCCACACCTTGCTAAGTTATATGAGAAAAATCGTCGATGAATGGCGCTGCGTGCGTAACGTGCGGAGTGTCGCGGTAACTATATATATATATATATATATATATATATATATATATATATATATATATATATATATATATATATATATATATATATATATATATATATATATAGAATATACACCACCGAGCCCTAAGTTAGGATATCTCTCTCCCTTTAACAACCGTGGGTGCCCGGCGGCACTGGGAATCAAACCCAGTGCCTACAGTATTTGAGGCGGATAAGCACTTACTGCAGTAGTACTGCTACAAGCACTGCGTCATCCTCCCAACGCAAGGTAGCTGCACTGCATTATTCATTCTGGCGGGGTCGTTTATGGCAAACATATCCTACGGAATCGGTGTAATGAGAGAGTCGTCACTACCTCCACTCCCACCGCAAGCTCTGCGAGAATGTATGCTAAAGTGCACCAGTCAAAGCGTATAAACAAGCACGCTAAGTAACATGAATGTTGGCCTGAACGCAAAGACGCCTTACGCAGGCGAACGTTCCACTCAAGGATTCAGCCGACGGGCCTCCAGTCCCAACGCAAGCCTGCGGACGAAGTGACCCTAGCGGCATCGCGACCCCAAACCCACCGGCACCTCAACACTCCGCAAGAGACACCGAACAAACGGGAGTCGAATTCCAAAAAACTCTCTTTATTCTCCACCTCTTCATATATAACCGTGAGGACGCGACTATTCAGGTTTTTTTTTTTTTCATTTCTACGCGCCCCCTACAGGAAGCTAAAAGAGTTAGCTGCGACTTCGTATAACATCCCAATTTGTTGCTATCGGATTCATTGCGTTGTCCATACGGCAAAACTGACTTTAAAAAAATCATAGATCGCTTCGCGATCTACCTCGTGAACAACTCCGACTTCTACATTCAAATGTCCAAGTGAAAGTGTTGCAACTATGCACTCCGGGTTAGAGCGTTTTACTACGCGCAATGCGCACTATAAGTCGGGCAGTGTAAAAAAAAGAAAAAAAAGAAAAAGCAAGGAAACCATCCGATAGACTTCTTGCGTCCACAATACAAGCAATTCGTTAAAAGTCTCAGGGCAAGAAATAAGAAGAGTGAACGCTGTGATAACATTACCGGGGACACGCATTTCAGGCAAATCAAATTCTATCTTCACGCTTTTGTCAAGATTGCGAAAGCCCGCAGGAACAAGCCGCTAATGGAGAGTGCCTGGCGCGAGAAATGGCATTTCCCATGCCACGGTGTATATATGGGCTTTGCGTATATCTCGTCCTTTATCGTCAACTCTCAGTATTCTTTTTTAATGGGGGGGGGGGGGGGGGGGAGGGGGGGGGGTTTGCTTTCGGCAATGGTTTCTGCAGCTGAGCGCTCGAGCGCGGTTATTTTATCGCTGAAAACCACAAGGAATAAGGCGCTGAATTTAGCGTACCTTGCGGAACACTTGTATACAAAGTGCCACACTTGACCCCTGTCTTCTTGCACTTTTATTGTTATCGAAATATAAACGAACAGATGAGTTGCTGTCTTCATTTTCTGGCGACCGCTGTCCCATTTCGCATGTTCATTTGTAAAAACATTTTCTTTGTATATAAAGTATCGTGTTCAGTGAGGTCAACTTCGGAAGTTCTTATGACAGAGCCCGCGAATTCCTGGCACTCGCAAGCGTGATGCACACTCACCATGTATTCTAGTCAATGCTCGTCAAAAAAATTCACCCCACCTCCCCGAAGGGAAACGTGAGGAAATGCGAATGCATTTCTTTGGGCGCGAGCGTGTGGCAAAGTAATTATATAATGAATGACGAGACGGTGATTTCTAGGGTAACCATTTATTTAACACCTGTTTGTGTTATCGTTGCACTTGACAGCCACGATCACTGCCTTGTGGTCGGTAAAATGCACGGTCAGAGGGTCTTTGAGAAGCATGCGGGCGTCACGCTTTCGGGTAAAGACTACATCAATGCAAGTACCGTGAATAGTTGTGGGGCAGAGTTCGGACGCGGTAGAGGCACACTGCATAGAGTGCTTGGCTCGCATGTACTCGACAAGCCACTGTCCATCGTCTTTCGCACGTCAACGTTAAAGTCGCCAACCAAGACAACGGGGTCAGAGCTTTTGGAGCGCGCACAGACACTTTCCATGGCCGCATCGAGCTGCGCGGCAACGGCGTCTCGGGCGAGGTTGGGCGCGAGGTACACGGTCACCACAAAGACTCCGTCTCCGGTGTAGGCGAGCATGTACATGTCCTCGTACGGAGACGCGTCTCGCACGGGCGAGGTGGCAATGGCGTGCGATATCATGTTGCCGTACACATTGGACACGAGATTGACGACACAGTACTCGCCGTTCGTGTCGCTTCTGGCAAAGTAGTACGGGTCGACGGCGTCGTCACCACCGACGCTAGGGCAGACTCGGCGATCGAGGACGAGAAGCGAGGACTGGGATTGCCGGCGCAGTTTGCGAGCGAGCGAACGGGAGAGTGGGGCGCCCGCCGAGAGGAGAAGCGCCGAAGCACGCGCCTACCCTCGCCCACACTCTCCCACACACGCGGGAGCTCCGCCGAGCTTCCGCGATGCGAGCGCCCTCACGCGCCCGAGCGCGCTCCTCCGCTCCGCTCCGCTGATCCGCCCGCACCACCTGCTCCGGTTGCTAGGGGCGAGGAGGAGCGCGCGCGCTCCCAGCTGTTGCTATGGGAGAGGGGGGCGGGAGCGGAGAGATTGCGGACGCCACACGGCGCCTGACATAGCTCACTAAGAAATGCATTCGCACTTAAAATGCCAGCTCCTCAAAGAAGTGTTGAAGGACTTTCATTGCTTAGAGATGAAGTTTCAGTGGCCAGGGGCCTAAGACTTTGGCAAGCCAGTAGATTCGCTCTCACTATAATAAAACTCCAGTTCGAACCGCCACCTACGTATGATGCGCGCGTGCATTACGCACGTGCATTACTTAGCCCTATGTTGTGAGTGACATGTTCAACAGACGTAACAGCCGCCAAAGAATCAGCCTATTTGACAAGCTAATGAAGCCGATGGCTATTTATTTATTTACTTATTTATCTATTTAGGCTTACCTAGATTATAGTCTGGCAATAGAGCATACACGCTACTCTTCCCCCCAATAACAGTTCATCCGTGCTTGTATTATTTCTAACAATAGGAGTTTTCGTACTCGCCTATGAAGGCGTACAAGCAGGAACAATAAAAAATGCATACTATTCTCCCAATTCGAAGTTAATTATGCAATTTCCATGTTCTAAACCTAGACCTTGCGTTACATACAGCTTGATCAACCTGTTCATGTTTGATTAATTGATTAATTAATAATTAAGTAATGATTGATTGAGTAATTGAATGAATGATTGATTGATTGATTGATTGATTGATTGATTGATTGATTGATTGAGTGATTGATACGTTTATACGGTTCTTTAATTGTTTTTTTTTATTTATTTACCCTAAGGGCCCGAAGTGCGCATTACATGGGGGGGTGTAACAATTCATATGAACATCCAAAAGGTGTAAATAGAAAACAAAAAAATCACAGCATATCCACGGAGTGAATGATGGTGAGTGGGCGAAGCTGCGGAGGTTCATCGGTAAACCGGGAATCTTCCGTGAATTCTGCACAGTACATCATCACCGACGTGAGATCGGGCGCGTTTATACTAAAGGTTCGATGAGTTATGACGACTTGCAGCTCACTTTAATTTTACATGGACGCTGTGAATTTTCATTGTTTAGAAAACCATTGCTTTAGAAAACATCTGGCGTCTTTCGTTAAGCAGCTGGCGTCTTTTCGTTTTGCTTTAGAAACATCTGGCGTTCTTTCGTTTTGCTTTTAGAAAACATCTGGCGTCTTTCGTAGGTTTATTTCATCAATCAACGGCGTTTTGAACAAATTTTTATTGTTTAATCACGCACAGGAGAAATCTCACCAGGCACTACCTTGGAGGTAAACAATGGCTGCTAATGGGAATGAGAGACAGAAGAAGTCGGCTTTTAGCTAACACTTACACTTCTACTTCTACTAACGTTTCCTACTGGAACATGCCAATGGCTGCTAATGGGGAATGAGAGACAGAAGAATTCGGCTTTTAGTTAACGCGCACGCTGCGAATTTTTTATTGTTCAACAACGCACAGGAGAAATCTCCCACCGGCACCACCTTGGAGGTCAAAGCGTAAGGCTGGTTACGCACTACGACGAGGGACGAACGGGTGCCGCCTTAAGGAGCTTCGCCCCTAAAACAAAGGAATAGAACATCCTGAAGAGAAAATTTGCTAGTAGTACGCTCCCTGTCGACTTACGTTATCGCACAGCATTAGTACGTTATACAATAAATAAATTTACATAAATAATATAAACGAAATAAACAAAAATAAACAAAAGAAAAGAGCAAAAGAACATCCTGAAGAGAAAATTTGTTAGTAGTACGGTGCTTCTCGTCTACATCACCGCACAGCATTTCCTATGTTATACAAAAAATAAACTTACATTATATGACCTGCATATACAGGCATCAGCTGTAGTCGACTTACAGCTGATGCAGAGCATGGCTTGACAATTACTGTTTGTTTCACATCTGTACGCTCTTTTGCAATGCTGATTTTATCGAATACTCGCAGATTACTCGCAAGGTGCCACCTTAAGACAATTTTAGTTTTCTGATTATACACTCGCCTTCGTCGACGCCCACCGCTTTCGTAACGACTAATCGTATAGGTCGTGTTGCATAACCGGTCTTTTCCGTACGATCTCACTAAAGTCGGTAAATTTTATACAATCGAGACGACAGAACAAACACTACGCGACTCCCTGAGCAGTGCGAGATGGTAAAATGTAAGTAAGGGAGGCTAAGGAGCACGCCCGCATTTTAGAGATTTTACGGAAGCGAAAATAAACGGGATTGAGGAAATATATGTATATATATATATATATATTATATATATATATATATATATATATATATATATATATATATATATATATAAGATATATATATATATATATATATATATATATATATATATATATATATATATATATATATATATATATATGTGTGTGTGTGTGTGTGTGTGTGTGTGTGTGTGTGTGTCATGGAGGACATTTCGCTCTATTTCGAAAAAAAATGACTCTGCACCTGCGAAACGGAAGCAATAAAAAAAAAGGAAAATGAAGACGCCGCAGCAACAGCAATTAAAGTACAAGAAACCGACTCCATAGAAGTTCTATAATTGGCTTGCCTTCCGTAGTACTCCCTGTGTGCCGCGTTGCTAGGCAAGAATAATTGGTCTTTGTGGACACGTGCTAGCACTTCGCGGCACGTTGAGGAACGCAGCAGAATTGAACTTTTTTTCCTTTTATTTTTATGTTTGGAATCTTCATCGCAACGCCCTTGAGCCGTCGTTGTTAAAGCGCGCGGATCTCTAAGACGAACTCAGCATTCTGTTCTTTCGCACTTCTTACACGCGTTTGCTTCAGAAAAAATAAGCAATAGGCTTCAGCTCTTTTATAACGGGATTCTGATGTGAGTTCGAGCGCTCGAGGCTTGGAATATGCTTCGAGTGTATCGTATTGGGTATTGAGAATATTCTAAAGCAAAGAGATAAAGGGGGCAGGAGGCTTTGAAGAGTCACTTGCGCTTCCCGCATGATGATTTTTATCTGCCACAGGAGCTCTTGTTTACGTAATATAGAAGCATCGATAATTGGCTTGCCACGTGACATCGTGCGCTCAGTTAGTTGTAGCATCATTACTAGTTCTATTCGTATGTTCTGCGTAAAATCTTGCATTAATAATGGTATATTTAAGTTGTTTTTTGCCTCTTACACCCCTTAACCTCTTATGTTGCCGCTACTCTTCCTTATTTGTTCTCCCCCCCCCCCCCTATATCTTCCTTGGCCTCTCTGTCTATTTGTTCTATTAGGTTCTAACAAAGAAAAGACCCCTTAGTACGTTCCTCTTCATTCGGTCATTTATTCTTAGTTATACATATCGCCTCTATCGGCGTTAAAAGCCACGAAGAAGCCGGCTTCCCGTAAGACCGGTTAGCACATTCTTACGAATAATAGTAGTTGCTGCGGGTTTACGCGCCAAATCCTCTATGCGATTATGAGGCACGCCGTGAAGAGCATTGCGCATTACTTTTGACCACGCGTTAACGCACACCTAAATCTAAGTATACGGGAGTTTTGGGATTTCGCCATCATAGAAATACGGCCGCCGTGGCCGGAAATCGAACTCACGCCCTCGATCGTAGCAGCGCGACAAATTCTTGGGAAGATCTTGCTGCTCTTATATGTCAGATTTCGAGGAGCGGAAAAAAAAATTACAGCATATCCACGGGTGAATGATGAAGAGCTTGGGCGAAGCTCCTGAAGCAATCATGGTTACACCGTGAAATGTTCAGTGGTTTCGCCCAGCAGTAATCAAAGCGATACGCCGCTTTGATTACTGCTGCGCTCGCTTGGCGGCAGCCTCTCGAGCTCGCACCTCGGGATCCTGCAGACGAGCACGAGACGCATTGGCCTTCCGCACCCGGCGCTCCTCGTCGTCCATGGTCCGCCAAGCAGCACGATCCGGCAAGCGCACTCCTCCACGTACGGCGACGATCAAGGAGATTGAGAGATAACGGCCGCAGCAGCCAATCTGAGAGCAGCGGCACCTATAACGCCATCTAGCGTGCATTCACCCAACCGCCGTATTGCACACATCTCTATGGGACAGCGCCATCTAATATATCGTCACCCAACTGCAGTTTGCATGCATCTCTATGGGACAGCGCCATCTATTGAATTATACAGGAGACGCGACGGTGGGGGAACGCCGGAGCGACGACCGAGCAGGTGATGCTATAAGGAGCTTCGCCCCTAAAAGTGTGCGTGCATACAACGGAAGCAACACTTTTCATTGGCCAAAAAGGAAACGCGGGAGGAAATACCAAAGCACCGACGACACTCCCTTCCCCCCCCCCCCCACACACACCTTCTGAGCCTAAAGAATACGCTAGAGAGCCACTGATTTCTTATTTCGAGCTCTCTAATGACCCTGTGCTGTCCTCCGACGAAGCACAATTTCTAAGACTAACCGTAAAAAAAAAGAAGAGGAAGAAGGCCCGCGGAGATGCCCTTCTTAAATGTTTGCTCTATTCCCACTGCTCTTACAAAACAAAAAATAAAAAATAATAAAAACCACCGTTAGGAAAACTACAAGTTGTAGCTAATTAATGTTGTTCCAAACAAAACGTCGTATCATATTTTTTTTCATTCATTTTGTCGGCGGAGGCCTCGGATTATCATACAGATATGCATGATACGATTAGGTTCAAAGGCTTATCCAAGGTTACATAACTAGCATGAGCTAAACATTCAGCGCGTGGTCCGCATGCGCGTTTTGACGACAGGCCACTTCATTAACGACGGCCCCTTCGTCTTTTTTTATATAATACTTCCAAGATTTTCTACCCGTTGTGTACGGTAGCTTAGAGGCTAACGTGTTGTCGTGCGAAGCTCCAGGATGCGGGCTCGATTTCCGGCTACAGCGGCTGCATTTCGATGGGGTCTAAATTTAAAAGACACCTCTATACTAAGACTGTGCGGCAGAGAACACCACGTGGTCAAACTTAACTCGGAGTACTCCAGCATTTATCTCGTCATATGCGTTCGTGCTTTTCTCCACAAAGCGCGGCTTACAGATGCAGGAACATCATTGTGCTTGCAAATGCATCGAATCTTTATTACTTGTCAACTATAAAACGTCACGTAGTAGTTAAATAGAGGAGTGCAATAATTAGTTGGCAACTCCTTGGGAATCGGCGCTGAAGAAACAGGTACCCTACAAAAAAAAATGAAATAGGCAGTTCGAGTAGACGAGTGAATAAAAGAGTGCGTTATCTTTTAATCGGCGTACGCGTGCTCAAAAACAAAAGAAAAATCATCTAAACCGATATTCGTGCATTAGTTAGCCAAGGAAATTTTCAAATGTAGCGGCGAGCACGGTCGTAGACGGCCACCGACAAGACGCTGACGTCCGCTAGTTGTAATGTACGAGTGACCATATATTCTAGAGAGAAGCCACTGACGCTCGCGTAGATTCAAGATTGGACAGCAGTGTTTACGTCACACGATGTGCGTGCTACTCTTGGCGTAAAGCTGGCGGGAGCCTTCGCAAATTTTCTATGCAGTACTCGTGTGCGCGTCTTCCGTCAAGCAAGACGTGACAGCAGTGTTGATGTACCAAGAACCTCCGCGGGTGGTAAATGCGCATGCAACCCTACAGTACTTCAGTGAAATCGAGCGAAAACAGCCCGCCATGTTGCTGTCATATGAGCTTGTGTCTGACTTAACTTGATAGCTTGCTGCTATTTGTCCTTTGTAAATAGGACTGTACTCAGCTCGCTCCCCCCACAATGAAGGAACAATTATTTTAGTAGTTTAGACGCCGAAAATGATATTTAACTACCAAATACACAGTTCATCTGGAACATCTTTTTCATGCACAATATGTTTTCGTAATGGTGAGCAATGACGATTTTGGGTAAAACATCACTTTCTACACGTAACACTTAAATTAATGAGAACTAACAGAGAATAACGCCAAGGAAAGTATAGGGGGACTTATCTGTAGTATTTCGAGTATAAATGTGAAGAAAGTAAAGCGGACGAAAAGATAACTTGCCGCCACTAGGGACCAAACCTGCGACCTTCGAATAACGCGTCCGATGCTCCACCACTGAGCTACGGCGGCGGTCATCCTCCCGTCCACTTTATGGGGTATATATGTTCATTTAAACCTAGGCGTGTTAGTCAGCGCCAATCGCAGCCATAGCGGCGAGTGCGGAACTTTTTTTTTTCTGCCTGTAACACTTGTGGTTAAAGTGGTTTTGTGCGCGAGTGAGTGAGTGAGTGAGTGAGTGAGTGAGTGAGTGAGTGAGTGAGTGAGTGAGTGAGTGAGTGAGTGAGTGAGTGAGTGAGTGAGTGAGTGAGTGAGTGAGTGAGTGAGTGAGTGAGTGAGTGAGTGAGTGAGTGAGTGAGTGAGTGAGCTTGTGTGAGCGCGCGTGCGTGTGTGTGTGTGTGTGTGTGTGTGTGTGTGTGTGTGTGTGTGTGTGTGTGTGTGTGTGTGTGTGTGTGTGTGTGTGTGTGTGTGCGTACGTACGTGCGTACGTGCGCTTTTTGATATTGCTCGGCGATACAAGATTCGAAATTGCCTCTCAATTTTCACTTTAAAAATTCATGCCATAACACCACTCGCCTCCTTCGTCCGTGTATCATCTAGATACACGCCAGTTTGTTCACTGTCGCTATGTAGCAACAAGCCTAAACTACCTTCGGCAATCGTTTGAGAGCATCATTTCGGAATTTCGGTTCCCTCGTCATTTTTCAACGTCGTCGAAGACCGCCTGACAAGCGAAGTTAGACTCTCCTCCGAAACTTACATTCCGGGCAGACATCGATCATTTCTTTTAAAAGAGTTTCCTGAGCCCACTTTAACGCCAGTTGTGGAGAACCAGACGTATCAAACTTAGCGCTCCACGAACACGTGAAAGGAGGAGCAAACGTACTCTGAAAGCATTGCACCGTTAAAGATCAAACTGAAGCCATCTTTCTTGTGGGCATCGCGGCTCTCGAAAATGTGACGAGCACCGGCTCAAAGGCGAACGCATTGACGCCGAGAATAAGAGTGGCGGATGACGACGAGGACTAGTCGCCTCTCGAGATTTTCAGAATCCAAAACTTTCTTCTAGTCTTCCAATACAAAATTTTTATTTTATTTATTTATTTTTTGCTCTGGAATCCTAACTCTCGCTACCGAGGAACAAAACTGACCAGGCTGAGAAAACAAAGGAAAAGCAAAGTCAGACTCAATGCTATTTCTTTTTTTTTTTTTCTGGGGTAGGCAGACGGAACGAATCGGTCATCTCAAAGACGTCGCTCACGATAGACCGCCTATTACCTACCACGGCTTCTCGATTATTTCAAAGAGATATCACGTCACACACTCCTGAGCAGAACGTTGAGGAAAGATACTTGTTGGATCAGCAAAAGCGTCGAGATGGAGACCCTATCAGAACCAAAACTGACACCTGTGAGTGGTAGCAAGGGGCGTTGCAGAAAGGGCAAGGAAGAAAAAGGCAAGGAAGCATACTTTACTGTTTGTAGTCATTCAAGCGGAACTTGAGCGAAGAGTGCCCGTCCGCTCACTTCTGCAAAGCTTCTACGATCGCCTTCCTATACAGCTCGGGCGAAAAACTTGATGGAAGTTGACGGACGCATAAGCGCTGCGACCGCGAACGCAATCGGTCTTCTATCAGTCAATCCGAGCCGTAACGGTGAAGATACCCAGAACGCAGACACGGCAGACTCAAGGAAGGGATGCGTGAGATGAAATTGCGAGTGGGCGCGTAGGCACGGATCGTGCCTTGCTTCTCGCGTGGGTTTTGAATCGAGACTTATCGCATGTCGTTCTCCTCGGTAACTTTCACAAAGTGAGGCTTCTTTTTTTTCTTTTTTATACCGCTGTGAACTAAGTTGAATCAAGCAATATTACACTGTGCAGAAAACGAGTGCCAGAACATCGCGTCACTGCTTCCTCAGTTAAGAAACAAAAATATGTAATTTCCACCCTGGATATAATCTGGACGACAACATGAACTTAGGCATCTTTTGAACAGCAGCGGTTTGTCATC
Source organism: Rhipicephalus sanguineus (assembly GCF_013339695.2). Classification (NCBI taxonomy): domain Eukaryota; kingdom Metazoa; phylum Arthropoda; class Arachnida; order Ixodida; family Ixodidae; genus Rhipicephalus; species Rhipicephalus sanguineus. The sequence goes on from NC_051178.1 coordinate 128,481,779, forward strand.
GCTCGGCGTAAGCGCCAGCCACAAAAACGCACACGGGAAGAAAGCAAGTCAATAAGATGACACCACAAACTGATTCGCTTTGTTTTCGCTTGAAAAACATGAACTTCAACGTTTCTTTAGACCCACTTTCTATATCTTCCCTTGCACTTTGCTTTTTTTTAAGGCAATAAAAATAAATGGGGTTAGGTTTTATAATTTCTTGGCGATGGCTACCCCTTTACTGCCCTGCTTTATTCTGATTGGCTTGCTGTGATGAGGTTGATGTTGATATCAACTCAGCTACTCCATTTTTGTACGTTCTGCAGTGCAGAAAGAGAAAGGAATGGTTACCCAAAGACAAAAATGAACAAGTAAAAGAAAACATACAGCAAATTGAAACAAATAAAGAAAATAACGCGGCAATGGACAATTCACATGCAGCAGTTCACTTCGCAATAGAACGTTCACACGCACACATTTCTGTCCGAGTTCTACCCACAGTATACGGAATAACACAACCATTCATACGCTCCTCTTCACCTGATTATTAGGAATAAAATAAAATTTCATAAAGTAAAATTTAATAACTTTATGATCGCACACCATCCGCAACTACCTCTGGTTAACCTCCCCGTCTTTCTATTCGATCTCTCTCTCTTTCTCTGTCGTTCTTTCTTTCTTTCTTTCTACGACAGGTTCCACTTCCCGTATCTGCTTTTTCCTCTTTTTAACAGCGCCGACTTCATCGCAGAACGGCTGCTGGATTCTTGCTTCTTTTTTCCACCCTTCTTAAAGTTACAACGTCGTTTTACCGGCAACTTACTTCGGCAAGTTAGATGGTTTAAACGGTAGCGCTAATAGAGCGTCAAAGAAAATAGTGCCCGTGAAAAGTTATACTCAGATGCTGAACATTCTCACCGATGTAAACATCTCAGTTGGGTGCCTTTCGGCCTGGGTGCCTTTCGGGTGCCCTGCGAGTGCGGATGTACTACATGGCTGAGACTATGGCTATACGCCACCTAGAGCTGCAAACAGCTGGCAAGCGATGACTTGCACGCGTGCCGCGTCACAACACGCTTGTTCGCACCTGAATGAGGAAAAGGGAAAGAGTGTAAATAAATATTTTTCTCTTTGCGCCTTTTCTTCGTCGACAACTCCTTTTAACGTGATTATTATTTCGACAGCCTAATAACCAATATATGTGCACCTACCAGTAAAAGTTAGGAACCCTGGGAAGGAATTAATGTACTAGGGTGCGATAGCTTTTGTCTTACTTGAAAATTTGGTCCCGTGAAAGAGTGAGTGAGTAGATTGCGGCAATTCATATACGTGTGTTACGAGTGGGCATGTGAATAACGCACAAACAAAAGCAAATGGTATCGTGCAGGCAACACAAATATAATACGCGTCACTGCTCTTGAATTAACATTAAAGTTCTCTTTCCAGTACAGCTCCGTTGACCATTCTTATCTCCGAGACTACGAGCGCTCATCGATCGCAACCGTTGCTAACTCTTTAAACTCCGCATCTTCGCTTCAGCCTCACTTTGAAACATCGCTCCACCGATTGTTATTTTTTAGGTCTTATTCCAGTTTCACGCACCATAGAGCTGATAATAACACGGTCTTGAAGATTATCATTCGATTCGGCTGGTATCTCTTTGTCGCCAACTCACTCCCGAAACATTCAGCCTTCTCTTCAACGTTTATTTTATTGTCGTCAAGGTATCCAGCACGTTTCCCGCTGCAGCTCCTGCTTCTGCTAGTGTCATTCTTTTTAACGCATCGAACATCCATGAGGTTATCATTTCGCTACGCAGTAATAACCCGAAGTTCATAGTTCCATTTTATTCGCTCCCAGCAATGTTTCCTTCATATCACTTTAGAGCAATGTGAAGAGTGAAATCAGACACGTTTTCATTCTCTTAAAGCACGTCAATTAATTGTACGTCTCGTGGCAAACTAAAACGGCATCAATCATTGAAGCGTTCATTAAACACCTATTTATTTGCGCGCTTTCATACTCGAGTCAGTCACACCTTACGTTGAAAAAAAAAAACAGAGAAAAAAAACGACCATCACGTACGGTGGCAGAGCGGCTCAAATGAAGAGCACGAAAGCTGTCAATCCACTCTTCGCGCACGTCATGACTGCGAAAGACAAGCTGTTGCTTACACGTACCAGGCCGCCCAGACCCATATAGCCACTCGCTATATGAGTCTGTCTGCCACTCATGCGTGCTGCAAGCGACGCTATAGGCAAGCATTTCTGCCCCGGCGTATGTGCTATGTTTTATTTCAACGCCGTTCCTTTCGCAGTTCACCTCGCGTGCGGCACCGTCTTCGCCGAGATCTCGAGCAAGGGTTGACTTTTGGTCTTGTTGGTAAGACATATCTCTAGCGTTTATCGCAGAGACTTGTAAAGACGGGGACAAGACGTGTGTTTGTGTCCCTTCTTCGTCTTGTTCCCATCTTCACAAGTTCTGCGCTGAACTTTAAGCAGATCTCGAGAAGCTCGACAGAGTAGCAACAGTTTGGCAGCCGCGTCTCTTTACTTCCGGCAGAAATTTCGCAAGGCTTTTAAACGTGCTCCATCGACTTGCTTTTCTGTGAAAGACAAGAAAAAGTGTTGGCGCCATGGCTTTCGCGTGCTCCTCTTCGTTCTCACTGTAGGCGTCGCCCTTAAACCGTCTAGCAGTCGTGCTCAGCAACAATTTCTTCTCTCTCTCTCTCTTTTTTCGAGATGTTCCAGTGAGGCGATACATTATACGGAACAAATGCCTTCGACAAAGCTGTGTGTCAACATCTACTTCAAGGACCATGTAACGGTGTTTTAAGAAAGAAAGAAAGAAAGAAAGAAAGAAAGAAAGAAAGAAAGAAAGAAAGAAAGAAAGAAAGAAAGAAAGAAAGAAAGAAAGAAAGAAAGAAAGAAAGAAAGAAAGAAAGAAAGAAAGAAAGAAAGAAAGAAAGAAAGAAAGAAGTTCTAGAATGCTTAAAAAACGTTGTAGGAGCCAGCAGCTGCATGCGATGTGCGCAAAAGATATATGAGGTAGACCAAAGTGGAATTTCAATCCTGCACTTCCAATCCCACTTTCCCAGCAAACGTCGACCATACAGTTACTGGGTTACGGCCGTACGACGGTGTAATAGTCAATGTATGACCACCTGAAAGTGACAACACTTGTACACTTCATCGCCGAATGCTTACAAGTCCCACCAGTATATTGGCCCAGTTCCTCAAAGCGACAACCAGGAGCATGCGTCTAGACTACACGTCCACTGGTGTGCCAACTAGTGCCGAGGTTGAAACTATCTATCTAACCTGCATGGGTGTCTCGAATCACCCAGGCAAGGTATTGGTAGTAAGAGCAGGTTTCGCCGCCTTTGTATATCGAACGGTTTCTGTGCTCTGTCTTTGTGCTTTGTTAAGTACATTTGATATGTGCCTAATCATTGGGTTGAGAAGTTGCTGTCATATTATAATGAAGAGATCGGGCAGTCTTTTGTCATGTCTCCCAAGACAGCTTTACCAAAGTGTCTGATTGTGAACAAGGCCCCCGTTCTAGGTGCCGAAACGCCAATATATTGTTTATCCTTTCGTGGTCGGCGTCCTCGCCTTTATTCAACGATTTTTCCCGACCAAACGGGTGTCCGTCGAAGCCTTGATTTCAAAAAAGTCGTTTTGAAGTAGAACTGAAGTATAATCTTGGAGTGCAAAATAATGCACAGGGATTAGGACTCAGTTTTTGTTGTTTTTTTGTCAGTTGCCTTATAGTCGGGTGGAGCCTGTGCAGAGCAGGTTAAGAATAGTAGCTCTTTTTTGCGCATACACTTTCTTTCTCTAGTAAAGAGCATTTTCTCGGAGAAGGTTAAAGCGTTTGTGCGTGATAACGTTGCATTCGAAGAAAAAATGTTTGCTGACATACCTCTGATCACTAGAAAGCTGAGCAGGGGACGAAAAGAGGCAACGACCTCTGTTCCCAAATGGGCCTCCATTTCAAGCGACAATTCGCAGCGTACAGGTCCACAGGGTATAAATATGATTGTTGAGAAGTCCTTGTCACTATCAGTAGTAATAATTTATTCCAAGCATTTTACTCTAGATGGACGACGGCCAAGAAAACAAAAACAAATAAATTTTTTTTTGCGCTGTGACGCACAAATACACGAAACAGTGCATTGTCTTTATTATTCAATAACCTTTATGATAGTTCATTGCGTGCGACAATTCGGGCGCTCATTTTCGCCATCCGTCTTTCCCTGCTGCTTAATATTCCTCTCTTTTTTTTCTTTTTTTTGAGAGGTGGGGGGGGGCGCTCTTGCTCAAGCACCCTTATTACCGGTGACCCCAAAACTTCTTCGGGCGTTTCCCATTCCTTTGTAAATATATTTATGATGCAACGTCGGTGTCTCCATCAAGGCTCAAAGATAGCAGAGTTGCGGCAACATTTAATGGTGTTAGCAACCGCATGCAGTATCCGTGTATAGCGACAGTGTTAGTATGTTTCCCAACAGATCGCGCCGTCTTTAATCAGCCATGAAATCTCGGGATGTCTTAGCGAAACAAGCTTACCTAAAGTCATTAATATGTCTTCTTTTCTTGCCGAGCTAATATTATGAAAGCTTTCAGAGTGCTTTGTAAGCGTTCACGACGAAGGAAAGATCTCTCAAGCGTAATTGATGTGACGACAGGCTTTCTTTTGCAACAGGCTAGACCGTCTTAGTACAAGCAACAAGTGGCGTTACACGCACTTCATTACAATTACACGCGTGTAATGGTTGGGGGAGGGGAGTCCGTGACAACGGTGCTAAACGATGGCGGGCTAGCTTAATACATTCCACCACAACTATTCCGATTGTGGTCATAATACCTTGCATGAGCACTGCGCATTCGAAACACTTCGCCATAACGGTTAGCGTGATTCCGATTCACAGTAGCGGCACCAGCGCCGAGCAATGAAAATGCTCTTGCAGAATGATAGCAGTAATCACTTCTTGGGACAATCTTTCGCTTATTGCGAGTTTTTTGCTGTACGCATTCCAGAGATTAATAGGGAAACAGGGATGAATGGATGGATGGAAAAACTTTATTTCGTCAGAAAGCAGTCGGGGACGATTCCCTGTTAGATGGCCATAAACCCAAGGTTGACGGCGACCTGTGTGACCCACTCCACGACCCTTGTCTGGACGACTTGGTCTGAGCTGGTCAACACGGCCTTCCACTGCTCGAGAGAGGGATCACGCATAATATCCGAAGATTGAGCGTGAAAACTGCTTGCGTGGAAACTATAAGCGTGAAAACGTAAGGGTGCGTCATATCCTGCAGAATCTCTCAGAAAAGTACATATAGGTTAATTATTATTGCAACCGCGAGCCAAGGGAAATAAGCAAAATGTCATCAATTGTACTTATGGAAGCAACGACGGTAAATAATTGTCACTTTGTCATCCCAATCAAATGCTAAACGAGCGTTTCCTATATAAGCAAACGCTTCTGCTGCGACGGTGTATGCTGTCGCGGATGACTAGCAAAATCCTTCTCTTTCTACTTTTCACTTTTCACCGCGCTGCCCAAGTGCAAGGCCGGTGGTGATAAGGCAGGTTTGACAGATTGCTCACAGGTTTGCTCGGTGGGACATCTATAAGAGATCCTTCGTTGGACTTCCCCTTTATACAGAGAGAACAAAAAAAGCAAAAGTCCATACTTTGCGTGTCAAAAGTGTTTTCTCACTAAGATTTTTACGATTCAGATTCTCGAACTTGCAGAGCATGTTGAGCAACTACGTCACCAACTAACCTGACATTTTAGTTCTACTGCGCCTCAACAGCAAGAAATATGCATCCAAACCTACGAGGTATCGCTGTTAATAAAAATGAAAGAAGGGGGTGGGGTGGAACAAGCCTACGGTGCACAGAGCATACAAAAAGAACAGGGTCAGTGTTCACAAAAATGTGTTACGCTAAAAGTTTTCGTATGAGAATATTTGAGCCAATCACGATACGGGACATGTCATTAGTGAAGCCAGCTGACCAATGGGAAGACGCACTTACGAAAAAGAAGTCTTGTGAATTAGACCCAGATATCTATAAGAAGCTACGATAAGTTAATAGCGTGCAGAGAACAAAATACTTCGTTGAATTGACGTGCGTTTTTCTATGTTATTGTCATTTGCTTTGTCCGTCGTTTGTGTATGAGTGTGTATGTGCTATGCATCAAGAGCAAGAAGAAAAAGAAAGGACCCCAGACAGAAAGAAACACAGAGATGAGACATAGAGAGAGAGATAGATTCTGACGTAACACTTCCAGACCGTCGGCGCAATCTCTTGGCCAAGAGGAAAAGTCGATGATCCGCTAAAAGCAGTCTCCTGTTAGTCTTCAGGATGCGCGTCCTTCACGCGTGCAGGCAGGTTCCGATGAGCATATGTGTACGTGAGCACACACACGTATATATACGAGGCACTGTCATTTCCATCTCTCCGCGCCTCATCTGCACCGAAGCCAGACTCCTCTTAATGCCACGGCTCGCCCGTTTTGCTCAATGCTTTGGCCCAAACAGCGATGTGCTCAGAAGGAAGGCATTCACTCTCCTCTTTCTTTCTGTCTCTTAGTCACTCACTCTTTCATCTCCCCGTGAAAGCAGTGTTGCGCAGTGGACAGTGTCAGGGACGGATGAGCGTGTGTGGGCAGTATACGGTTTGTTCGATCTATTCTGTGCAGTCAGTCAGCTCGCCTTCCGTAAAGCAGGCAAAATAAAATCACCGTCCAAACACTCCGCACAGATGGTTAACCTGCGAAGCTGAAACGTGAGGCCCCAGTAGTTTATCACTGGGCTAATCCCGACAGTTCGTCAAAGTCCTTCTAAATTACTGGTTACGTCTGTCCAGAGCTCTTAATTGGTGTTTGCCGCCCGTGTATTACCTTCTTCACTTTAGGCGGGCAACTGGCCAGTAGTGGGGCTTGCCCAACTTCTGTGGCACATATGTTTTTGCCCGCGGACAACTTCTTCATTAGTAGTGGACCACTGGTGAATAGTGGGGCTTGCCTAACTTCTGTGGCACATATGTTTTTGCCCGCGGACAACTTCTTCATTCGTAGCGTACCACTAGTGAATAGTGGGGCTTGCCCAACTTCTGTGGCACATGTTTTTGCCCGCGGACAACTTCTTCATTCGTAGCGGACCACTGGTGAATAGTGGGGCTTGCCCAACTTCTGTGGCACATGTTTTTGCCCGCGGACAACTTCTTCATTCGTAGCGGACCACTGGTGAATAGTGGGGCTTGTCCAACTTCTGTGGCACATGTTTTTGCCCGCGGACAACTTCTTCATTCGTAGCGGACCACTGGTGAATAGTGGGGCTTGTCCAACTTCTGTGGCACATACGTTTTTGCCCGCGGACAACTTCTTCATTCTTAGTGGACCACTGGTGAATAGTGGGGCTTGCCCAACTTCTGTGGCACATGTTTTTGCCCGCGGACAACTTCTTCATTCGTAGCGGACCACTAGTGAATAGTGGGGCTTGCCCAACTTCTGTGGCACATGGTTTTTGCCCCGCGGACAACTTCTTCATTCGTAGCTGACCACTGGTGAATAGTGGGGCTTGTCCAACTTCTGTGGCACATACGTTTTTGCCCGCGGACAACTTCTTCATTCGTAGTGGACCACTGGTGAATAGTGGGGCTTGCCCAACTTCTGTGGCACATGTTTTTGCCCGCGGACAACTTCTTCATACGTAGCGGACCACTAGTGAATAGTGAGAATTGCCCAACTTCTGTGGCACATGTTTTTGCCCGCGGACAACTTATTAATTCGCGGTGGACCACTGATGAATAGTGGGGCTTGTCCAACTTCTGTGGTACATATGTTTTTGCCCGCGGACAACTTCTTTAGTCGTAGTGGACCACTCGTGAATAGTGGGGCTTGCCCAACTTCTGTGGCACATGTTTTTGCCCGCGGACAACTTCTTCATTCGTAGCGGACCACTAGTGAATAGTGGGGCTTGCCCAACTTCTGTGGCACATGTTTTTGCCCGCGGACAACTTCTTCATTCGTAGCGGACCACTGGTGAATAGTGGGGCTTGCCCATCTTCTGTGGCACATATGTTTTTGCCCGCGGACAACTTCTTCATTCGTAGTGGACCACTGGTGAATAGTGGGGCTTGTCCAACTTCTGTGGCACATATGTTTTTGCCCGCGGACAACTTCTTCAGTCGTAGTGGACCACTGGTGAATAGGAGGGCTTGCCCAACTTCTGTGGCACATACGCGCTAGTAGTTATTGCGCACATAGAATGGAAGAACTTTGGTTTCGCCTAGCTGCTATATATATAGCCTCGCTGTAAGCATAGGTTATGCAAATGAGGGAACTAATGCGCTCGAACTAAAAGACAGGACGCCAAATTTCAAAGGCATATCGAAGTTCTGAAAGGAGGCACCGCCGTTCTATCGAAATGGGTGCCATTTTACATCGTGCCCACGTTCGCCGCTAAATGCGCACTCTGCGACGCCTCTGTAATTAGCGCCCGGCTAGTGGGAAGTAAGAAGTTTGGGCTATCTTGTAATATTTTGAGTATCTCCGACAACGTTTGAACTCTGAAAGTCAGGCGAAGAGAAATCCGTGTGGGTGTAGTGCTCGACGCTGTGAGGTGGAGAGAAAGCATGCTGGCTACTTGCTAACAATATTGATTGCCACAGCGATGCGAGGGGGGCAGAGAAATGGTAGAAGAACTCATCGCGAGCAGGCAGTCTGTCACTCTACAGGCGTTTTCCCAGAATTGAACGCTGCAGGAGCTTGCGTCATACTAATCGTGCGCTGAGGGAACAAGGGGGGCAAGGGAGTAAATGCATCACTATGCACAATATATGTAAACGCCACTCATTCTGTAAAGGCCACGGCGTGAAAAACTAGTTTTTCATCGCCGCGCACCGCTTTGATCTCCTACGCTGCTCCTGGTTCCTATATCAGCAGTCGTGTGGGCCTCCACAGTGGAACACGTCAAATAGGAACTAAATGGGTAACACACACACACACACACACACACACACACAAACACAACACACACACACACACACACACACACACACAAACACACACACACACACACACACACACACACACACACACACACACACACACACACACACACACACACACACACACACACACACAGAGAGAGAGAGAGAAGCATGGAAAGGCAAGAAGAAGCTAAGTACTAAGTGTTAAGCAGCATTTCATCGAGCTAATAAATATGACCTTAAGCACAGGCGTACTTAGTTCCTAAAACTTAACGCAGAAGCACTGCTTTCTACCTTTGGTTCGTGGTGAAGATGTTAAAGGAGGACTGAGGAAGCGAAAGAATGACGAACTCGAGCGCTCCCTCACCTGTGTTTCCGCTATTCAGTGCTTCGCGCTGCTCATTTTCACAATGAACGTAAACCAACTCGCCCACATCGCTACTCTTACCTTCGGTTACCTAACTAGAATACAACTAGAGAACGATGAATCTACTGCTCCCTTACTCTTTCAGTCCACCTTTATCTTTTCTGTCGAGAGGTACGTTTCCGGACAACAAATTTATCACTGCAAACGTAATGAACGTCGGCCTCGACACCCGATACGTATCGTTTGTTCCACGACACGCGCATTTCACTACGGTCTGACAAGATTTCATTTGCGCCTGCCTTCGGCGTGCGCGAATAATTAGGGCCCTTCGTTAGGCAGTTAGACTCTGCTTGACGTAGCCCCATCGAGCTGTCACGGTAGAAACTATTTAGAGTCGGGTTTGTAATTAGGCCGCTCATATTATTGCGTTTGAGATGTCACGTGTCTCCCTTTTTTGTTTCTAAGTCTCTGTTCTCGCGGTAAGAATCACAGTTTCCAGTCGCTTAAAAATAAAACGTAACCAGACAGCACTCTCGAAGCGTTGTAAGAATGAGAAGTTGGATATGTTGTTAGTAAGCAAACGAGCAAAATTTATATGACACGGAGCCCTAGGGAAGATACTTAGCGAGACAAAGTGAGAAAATAAATCTGTGTGGCCGTGTTTGCAACGAAATTGCGCTTCCAAATTACGTTCATAAAGAACCGAGGTGACGTATCGAACAATTCACCAATCTCCATTGGCTTCTCGGAAAGGCTTTCACCGTGAACAACATCTTCAGATCATGTTCCTTCGCATCACAGCTATAGACGTAAAGCGACGAAAGCGTTGCTGCGATTTCTCCAGCATGCCAGACTGATTGACTGTCTGTGACAGAGCAGAAAACCGTAAACAGTGGGTTCTCCCTTCCCTTCTATATCTTTTCCTCCCCTTCCCCAGTACAAGGTAGCGAACCTAACTCAAACCTGGCTGGCCTCCTAGCCTTTCATTTATCATCCATCATTGACGTTGCGGTGTGTTTTCTGTACGTCTCGTATCTGTCCCGTACTTTGTTCATCTTCCTACCCACCAGGTGTAACATGCCTGGCGTATACCTCCAGGCAGACCTCTCCGCAGTACTCATTAAAGAACCAATGTCTATCTCTCTCCTGCGCAGCGGTTTCCTCAGTACAGTGCAGTGCGAAGAGCGTGCAGTGCGCACGCCCATTGCGCACTGAAAGGCCAAGTCACGTCTGCTATCGTTCGCAAGCTGCCTTTTGTGATTGCTCTTTTGTGATTTGTGTGCGTGTTTTCTCTGAGATCGGGCCATTCCTGATAGATACGGCACAGGGGTAGGCGAAGCGGTCATTGACGCGGGACAAAAAGTGATTAAAAGCACAGAAGATGGCGTCTGGAAGTCGATCGCCAGAGAGCTTTTTTTTTTTCTCAACATGTGAGCGAAGGCAAACCTCACCTTTACAGGAACACTACTTACTCAGCCGTCTCATTCGTTTACTTTTTCATCTTGGTGATTGCAGCAACGGTTCCGCGTCATAAGGGAGTGTATATCGAATTTCGCATTCCCCCCTTTTTTAATACAAACCAAGTCTATACGACAGCAACATAAGTCATGAGCCAGACGTGCATGGAACCAAAAGTACCTTGAAGTATCTTAGCGTCAGTTACCGGTGAGATTTGTCATCATTTGTAAAATGTTATTGCCGTTTATCATTTTCTTTTTTGTTGTTCCGATTTTGAATGATTGATACTGTGTGTCGCTGTCATATCGACTAGGACCGCACACTGAAATCTAGAACGTTGATATTTAACGGGCACGAAGACACGTAACGCTGACGGAAGCCGTAGTTAGGAGCTCCAGATAAATGTCGTTCACGCGGGTTTCTAAACATATACACCGATTGCTTTAATGGATGCGGGAGTCGTAGGCTTACAACGCGGGCCGCTCCGGTTGTTTGTTATTTGGAAAAGTAATCTATTTTATTTAACTTGTTGACTAAATTTATCTAGGTCAGGCGTTGGCATAGCAGTGGGGGCAGCAGAATGCTTGCTTTCGTGCAGTTAGCCACACTTTATTTGCCATGGTCCCATCTACCTTTTTCCATCGCGTAGCATGTGTGTGAGAGAGAGAGAGAAAGAGAGAAAAGAAAACAGATTAACACCACTGTTCTCTCTCTCTCTCTTTCACTCACATAGACGCACACACATTTGTGATCCGATAGATAAACACACTGTGGTCGCTTCTACGCAGCCTCTGTTTCAAAGAAGTGTATCGAAACTAGGCGTTGTGCCTCTGCTGCCCTCTGTATTCTTTTCTTTCCTCCTTTTTTTTTTCACTGAAAAGCTCTCTCGCCGCTCACTATGTGGTGCCGTGATAAATGTCCCATGGTTGCAAATTGCCGCCGTCACTGCATTGGAAGGGCTGAGAGAAGCGCATCGCGTTCCTCCCATCTTCATCGTTTGACCACCCGTTTTTGTTTTTCGTGTCTTACGGATGAACGCTCACCAAAGGCAACGACGTGGCGCTATTCTCAACACCCCCGGTAAAAACGCCACTCGCGCAACGAAGCCGCAAACTGCGCCGCTGCGGACGTCGACGGTCTGAGAAATGGGTCAGCTTCACCGATGAGACCGCGCGCTGCCGATCTCGAACGAACTTCAAAAAAAAAAGGGGGGGGGGGTGGAGCTGGCTGGCTGGAACGGTGGTGGTACGCTCAAACAGCCCATTCGGGTGGCGAGTATATATACACACACACACGAACCGTGCAAAATGACGGGAATGAAACAGTTTCGCAACCACAAAGGCCGTAGCGTCAGCCGAGAAGACACATCGCCGAATTGCAACCGTAAACTGTTGCCGGCCACTGGAAAGAGAATGAACTGCTGAAAGCCGACCCGGGCCAGTGCCCACTTGGGACTTCGTTGGGCAGCGTATACAGTGTAGGGTTAACGCGGGAACGTTTGGTCAGAAATATAGGTAGAATAGGAGAGATGGAAAAGCGAAAATATTCGGCGCTCTATCTACACTCGCATCTCCGGCGTGCGTTTGAAGAAATGAGACGAGCCGGCCCATTCCGTTTTTGTCCTTCTTTCATACACCTCAAACTTCGGTGAGATCAGTCGCGCGGCGGAGTACATCGCGGCGGTGAGGCTCCCGCCATGGTGCGTTCAATTGGGGAGTTGTTTATCGCTATTCGGTATAGAAATGCGGACTCGGACTTAGGTTTTCGTTTCTTCAGACTCGCATATTGCATCTCATTCTCTTTTCTCTGCGCCAGTCGAACATTTTCTTTTCTTCTGTAGATTGAGAGGAGGTTCCACTTCAGCGAACGAAGCGTGCTCAAGTACATTGCGTGCGCCCTATGCGTGAGCGATCAGAACAGTGAGCTCAGTGAAGATTATAACGATCGCGCGCAGAATCATTAAGCATAAGGATCGATGGGGCAACGACGAAACGTGCTGTTAGCAGCTCCCGGCGCCGGCAACCTTATGCAAGCACATAAAGAGCACGAGCCACCATAACCAAAAGAAATAAATTCGTAAATAAAAATACAAACGGAGACAAGAGCTAGATGCCCGTAGATTTAAAAGAGGCGCGCAGGCACGGCGTTGGCACCATCTAATGGCCTCTTGTTCAGCGTCGGTTTTACGCAGGAAAAAGAAAGGCTGAAAATCGATTAGGCTGCGCGTGAAGCCCAGGCCGACGGTCGAACTATAGCTTGTCTACGCGAGGAGTACGTTGTTGTTGGATGGATAAAAAAAATGCGAAAGGTCACCGAAACCTTGTGCCGAGAGGCGACCGCCTTCTGGATGTGAGAGTATGATGCAGGCACCGAACAAATTGAGATCGTAGGCACTAAAACGCCGTATCGATGCTCCTTCAGAATGAAGAAGTTTTCCAAATCCAGTACGTCTTCAGTGCCAGCATCGACAATAATCTGAACAGCAACGCCGACAACGGCTAATAACGAATTGAAAATGGTAATAACAAAACGAGCAGCACGAAAATATATACAGTAGCCTCCACAAGCTTACACCATTGTACTCCCTATACACGTCCTAGTCCCATTATACGTCATAGATAGATAGATAGATAGATAGATAGATAGATAGATAGATAGATAGATAGATAGATAGATAGATAGATAGATAGATAGATAGATAGATAGATAGATAGATAGATAGATAGATAGATAGATAGATAGATAGATAGATAGATAGATAGATTTTAATTTCTATTACTGGTATTCAAAATGAACGTTCCCACATATTGCGGCGACTAGCGCTTAATTTATTAGAGAGTAACAGCTGGGTGGGTTTGCGAGACAGAGCGCCCAGCGGACGAGCGGAGAGGCAAACTGCACATGCGCGGTACGCTGCGAAAGCCGGCGTCTTTACGGAGAGGGCCGCTCGCCCGCTCATTTCGTCTCCTCAGCGAAGCGTGCGCAGCGGACAAGCGTGCGAGCGTTTTCCAAGATGGCAGCTCCCAACACAAGCGGCGGCGGCATGTCGACGGCGGCACCTCCAATAAATATAATAAAATGTAATAAATAAAATTGCACCATCTCCCACTAAAGGGAACCATGTGGGGATGCGAAGCAGCGCTGGGTGTTCACTTGTGTTTCCATTGTTGTTCCATTTGTATGTTTAATTTTTATGTGGAGTTGTGTATATGTTGTGTACCGCTTATGTACCCCCCCCCCCCCCCCCCCCCCCAGCTCGATGTCTCCGTTGCGCTTCGGCTTCGCGTTGCCTCGCAGCTTCGAGATTCGCTTGCGGCCGTTGTCGTTGACATTCAGCTTCACGAGCGTCCATAGTGCCGTTGCGAAGGAGAGTGCAACGCTTGCCGGCGTTGCCGTTTACGTTCACCTTCGCGAGCGTCCATAGCGCCGTTGCGAAGGAGAGTGAAACGGGAGCGAGCGCGCGCCGCATTATATACGGGCGCACAGCTGTGGCGGAGAGAGAGAAACGGGAGAGGAGAAATGAAGCGGAGGCAGCGCTCACGCCACCTCCTCCACCCCACCTTCTCCCACCTCCTCGCGCTCACCCGAGGAGCGGGGGAGAGTTGGCGCATGCGCAGTGCGGAGCGGTAGCGTGAGGGAAGGAAGGACACAGCCCCGAGCAAAAGCTGCTTCGCATCTAAAATACCTTCTGCAATATTCTTTTTGCAGTAACTTCAGTTTTAACGGACAGGTGACGAAGCAAGGCCTCTGCTCGATCGACAGTAACTAGTAAGTAAGTAAGTAAGCAAGCAAGTAAGTAAGGTGTTCCTATTCCCTTTTAACACAGGGCAGGCAGTTTAAGTGCCACAGGAAGAAAAAAAATGTAAACAAATGTCAAGTGTTTTCGTTCTTCTTTTGTTCGTGCATAAGCGGAGTGCCACGGGTCACGGTATCGCTTAATGCACACACACACACTCACACACACACACACCGATTGGTTTGGTGAAAGTCGAGTCGAGCCAAGCCAAGCCGTGTTCTGCACCTCCGTGGCCGTTTAAACATGGCGGATGTTTACCGGTGTGGTGGGTCACTTATCTAGCGGCCGTGTTTGGGTGTTCCGTGAGGCTGGTACTTTGTCTCAACCACTGTTCTCGACTTGGGTCTTGAAGCATGACTGGCCCTGCCAGCTTCTCGTTAGTCTGCTTTGACCCACTGAAACAAGGCGGCGGAGTGCCGGTGCGCGGGGCCGGAGAAGAGGGTGTTGGGGTGTTTACCTGGCCGATGTGGTTGCGACCCCTCTGTTAAGACGGTCCCAGCGTAGCAGGAGATCCTTGGTGTAATTGACCCTATCGAAATGGGTTTCTTCTGTTTGGCCCGACAGGCCCAGGAGTTCCGGCAGACTTGGTGAGGTGCGGGGCTTATCGTGCAGGCGCGGGCAGTCCTGTAGAACGTGGGTGACAGTTTCTTCAGCTGCTCCACATAGGCGGCACGACGGGTCGGAGTCAAAGAGTTCATGACGTCGTTGTTGAGTCGCCAGAGACCCCGTGCGAGACTGGAATAGTAGTGCGCTTGATTTGTCTCCTCTGTAATATGGTTCACACTCCGGCGCCAATTTATGTGTTGCATAACACGATAGGCTGTGTTTCTTGGTGACCGCTTTACGCTAGATGTCCGTGCTGATCTGGGTGATCCATTCGCTCACTTCCTGACGCCATTCGCTTTCTTTTTTGGTTTGTTGGAGTTTTGGGTTCGGGCCGAATTTTGATTCTAATGTTGCAAGTCGTTGCATCCAGAGGGTTTTAATGCCTTTGTATCGTAGATGCAGGTATATTCGGCTGCTGAAGTTAGTTTCTGGCAGGAATTTCAGTCTGCCCATGTATTGGAATTTAGATCTTGCCTCCCGAATTTCGAAAGGTGACCACCCCATTTCACCTGTTATGGCAGCATTCGATGTACAGAAGTTTCTGCCCAACAACTACCGTCCCAGTTCATTTTGGTGTCTGTTTAGACACCTCATTGTTTCAGTTGGGTACGTGAGTGCATCAATCGCATACGTTGTCGCTGGGACAGCGAGCATTTTCCACAAAATACGACCCATCGAGTATGGGTTGTACGAGTGGCGGGAAAGATGCCACACTCTGCCTTTTAGGCGGTTTGATTTCTTTGTAACTAACTCGGCTTGTTTTTCCAGGTAGTCTTTTTTGTCGGTTATTTCAATTCCGAGGTATCTATATTTTGCCGTCTTTTTAGATGTGAAGCATCTAATAGCGGAGTTCAATCCGGTGGTGGTGGTGGTGGTGGTGGTGTGCGGCGTGACCACCCTTACTGCGCATGCGCAAACCCTCTCCACCTCCCCTCTCCACTCCCCCTATCTCCTCCCCTCCCCTTTCCCTCCTCTCCGCTTCCTCTCTCCACATCACCTCTCCCCTTCACGTCCCCCTTCCCTTTCCCTTCCCCTCTCCACCTCCCCTCTCCCCTTTCCCCCTCACCACTCCACCTCTGAAACGCGGTCTCTACATGCCGAAACACTGCTTCACATCGCCTCATGGTCCCCTTTAGCGGGAGATGGTGTGATTTTTATATGTTTTCCTTGCAGTGTGAAAGTAGCTTCGTCAGAGTCTGTGTTTAGGCTCATCCACTGAGTCTTTTCGGTGTTGAAATTGAGGTGGTCTTCGGTCGCGCAAATGCCAAAGTTACTTTAAATGCCAAAGTTACTTTAACCTTGTTCAACAGGTGGCGCAGCTATGCGCTCCGCCTTAAAGTCCCTGGATATTTTTTTGGAAAGTACCCTCTTCCTTTTAACCGAGCCGCCATGCCGTGCGCCCTCCTCTCCCGCCTTTCGTCTCGGCGCTTTCCGGAGCTCCGGTCGGGCAGTCGCCCGAAAAACGCGCGCGATAGATTTTTTTTTCTTACGTTTTCATTTTAGCCGGCGCTATCAGCTAGCAGGATCGCTATCACCTTCCAGCCAACGCATAGGGCCGGCGCCC
The DNA here is from genome assembly GCF_013339695.2 of Rhipicephalus sanguineus. NCBI lineage: Eukaryota > Metazoa > Arthropoda > Arachnida > Ixodida > Ixodidae > Rhipicephalus > Rhipicephalus sanguineus. The sequence goes on from NC_051178.1 coordinate 128,498,558, forward strand.
GCACGGCGGCCGGTTGGGAGAGGATATAAAGGAGGAAAGCGCCAGAGTGGAGGAGAGTGTCGCTACTTTCTATATTAAGGGGCCTTACTCCGCCTTAGCTGAAACAAGCAGGGTGTCGCTTAGCTATCGCTCTTCCCTTCGTGCTGCGCTCCGCTGCCCTCTCCGCTCGCCCGCTGGCTCCGCTGGCTCGCAAACCAGCGTAGCTATTACTCACTTTTGTCGCCGCAAACACAGCGTGCAAGTGAATCCCTGAAATGACCACATGTTATAGTCACGCACACACGTTTCGCTGTTACTAATAATCAATTGTAGGTAATTATTTTCCTTTTGAGCGGTTTAGGAAAGTACTACAGTATCAGTGTTTCCATGCCAGCCAACTCGAGCGATGTGATTGATTGATTGATTGATTGATTGATTGATTGATTGATTGATTGATTGATTGATTGATTGATTGATTGATTGATTGATCTTAGAAACGACACGATAGATAATCCGTCTCCACTATAGAATGCTGTAGTCACAGCGGGTATTCGAACCAGAGACCTCCTACGTGGCATGTACTAAAGCGCGACAACCGTTTATCTACCGCGTCGACTCGTTAGACTGCAATGCGTACATTAATGATGGATTTAATTCCGGCTAGTTACTTATTCGTAATCATCCATAATGGCGCGTAAGCAAACGCCTCTATGTATCTCCCTATTTGTTCGTCCCTTGGTGTTGCGTTTGCAGTCGATCATACACATCAACATTACGACAAGTGCATTAAAAGATAATAGCAAAAATTCCTTATTATCCGCGTATTTTTTAGGCGTGTCTCAAATGCAGTTTGCGAAGCGTAAGTCCCCACAGAATGAATTGCGGCGCAACCGGAAACGAAGGAGGGAACGAGACACGAATCTCGGAAGGCGTTTTTGCTCACGCACAAAGCTCCCCATTATTTTTCAACCAGCTCGTTTACTTTTCAAAGCCGTCAGAAACAGTGTTTTATTCCGCGTGCAGCAGAGCGTAATCGAGCTGGTTGTGTTTCGCCCATATAGAATGAACAAAGAAAGAACACGTAAAGAAAACACGTTTCACCCTGTTTAAGCTCGATTGTAGCGGAACAAAAGACTCCAAGCGCGGCGGCATTATCTGGCTGCTTTCGGAACAAAAGGTCTTTCTAGACGCGGTCACGCCAGCCTCTCGCTTTACTGAAGCCTTGCCCACGCTCGGCTTCAAACCAGCGGAGGACAAAGCTAGCCTCAGTGTGTCGTGGTCGATGTCGTTATCGCCTCCGCAACATTCTCTCACCGCCGCGTCACTGGCTTTCCTTACGTGTAGCCGATAAACAATAAAAGAAAAAGTTTAATCCAAAATGCACACGATAGCTAGACCGCAATAATAGTCACGCTGCTTTACGCAGTGCTACTGCGGGGTTATCCGAAGAAAACGTTAAAATGTGTGGTATTACGTGGAAGTGCCACATGATTACGAGGCACTTTGTAGTGTGGGACTCTGGATTCATTTTGACACCTTGAGGTCCATTAACATACGCCTAAATTTAGGTACACTGGTGTTCCAGCGTTTCACCTCCATCAACATGTATCTGCTGTAGTGAGGAAACGAACCCGTGTCCTCGTGCTTGTCAGCGCGACACCTCAGCCACCCTGCTAGTTCGTTATTCGAAGAAATGCTATATAGATATTATCGTTCATTCGGACATGGAACGCTGAACACGCGTCATCTACTGCACAGAATTACGTGCGGTTGTAGTGGTTCCAGCACCGACTGTCATGTCACGTTCTCTGTCATCGCAGGGCTCTTAAAACCTCAAATGTAGATCGAAACGTGTGGTGAAACATCATTCGTTAAAGTGGTCATAAAGTATTGTGCATTTCCATGCTACAACTTCTTTCTCCAGCGGTCCGGGCTCGGAGTGACTTAATCATGGACACGTGGTGTCAGCTGTAAACAAGGATAATGTCCGTTATGTACGACCTTTGGATCGATATTTAACATTCCGCATTCATCTGTTATTTGATATGGGACATCTCCCACTTGTTGCTGTCGCTCTCGTGAAGGTCGCTTCAATACGTCATCCGACAGACCCCAAATGCACCGCCTACTTATTCATTACGCCACGACAGTGAAACGCAGTTACGGCACTGGTACTGCGTGTTAGTTGAGTTCTATCAATAGCGGTCCATCATTTATTGAGGAACGGGCCTGACAAACAAAGGATTGTCATCCAGCGTATCATACATAGCTTGCCACTATTTCGTTTTGCATTTGAATGTAACAAAAAATTTTGACTGATGTCTTACAAAGTTTGATAACAATGACAGCAAAAAAAGGAATACATAATTTGCAACGCTAACGCCGAAAGTTCCCAATGTGGCTACACTGTCATCACACCACTCAAGCTTGTCCAAAACATAGTGAAACATGAAAACGAGATTTAGAGGCATTGTGATCCCCACAAATGTTATAATGATGCTACGAGAGCGAGGTCACTTAGTTCATTAGTATAAGAAAGAAGAAAAGTCTCGGCGTTTCGAAGGTTCAAAAGGTTTTCTACATTTAGCTGACTGACATTTAAGATAGCAAAGTACTGTCTTCAAGAAAAGAAAGCACAGATTAAACACCATGCTGAAGGTCACGCTGTCAGGACAAAACAAATTGTTCGCTGAATGACTGCAAATAAATGAGAGTGAAACACTGAATGAGTTAGTAAAATATGTGCAGCGCGCTGTAGTGGCGTTGGTTTCTTTTGAGGCCGAGAGAAGCGTTGGTCAGAAGGACGCGCACATCTCATCAGCGGGCGGCACCAATTCGAGAAAAGAAGGAGACACTGCCACGGCACTACGGCGAAAGAGATCACGGCTGCCGTTTATGTAGTCATTTAACCCTTAAGGAAATAGGAAAGAAAACAAGTGTTAACGATCGAGCGAAGGAAGCAGCGGAGTAAGAATACGAGACAATATTCGGTCTCGCATCCGTCATGGTGACTGGTACGCTTACCTGTCCGTCTCGGCGGTACAGTGGATACGGTGCTCGCCTGCTGACCCGAAAGTCATGGGTTCGGTCCCGGCCATGGCGGCCGCATTTCGACGGAAGAGAAATGCTGGAGGCCCGCGTACTCGTACTGTGCGCCGTCAGTGCACATTAAATAATCATTGTGAAAGTTTGGCCGCGCCAGCAAACGGGATAAAGAAAGAGCAGGACACAAACAAGATTTGTTTGTGTCACTTGATTTCGGTGGACCCTTCCCTCTTGTATTTCCCTTTACCTTCGTGTCTTTTCTGGTATATATGTTTCTTCTGCGAATAAATCCAGTCTGCGCTTCTTTGTGTCGCGTTCTTTCTTTGCCCCGTTTGTTTGCACTGCCAAAATTTCACAATGAATCTGTGCCAATTAGTCCGCCTATCAACCCTTCCGCATTAAAGAACACCAGGTGGTCGAAATTTCTGGAGCCCTCCACTACGACGTGCCTCATAATCATATCGTGGTTTTGGCACGTTAAACCCCAGATGTTAGGATTGGCCCGCTTGCCGGAAAGCAGCGCTGGTTGGTCTATCAAATGAGTGTATACCTACCACAAGGCTCCGATACTTATTGCAGGAACGAGCCCATCTGCAACCGAAAGTATTTCGCCTTGTAAAACCAACTTTCATTCCTCTGTGGTAGAACGGATCATCTCACAAATTGGTTACTGCCGGGATCATACGGCGATCGACACCGGGGTCAACTACAGCAGCACAAAGCTTGTACCAATTGCGGTCGACTGAAAGTTGCTACGTTTGCAAGAAAAACGAAACACCAAGTAGGTCAGCCAGCACCTATCGCACCTGAAATGGATCTCTCCTACGTAAATATACAGTTTGTAACATTTACAGAGGCTGCGGTATAAAGCTGTAAACTTGATGTCCCCCGTGTGACCGCCCCTGAGGGCGACATGGCAACAGTCGTCGCCGTCATGGACAAGTAGTCTCTCGGCCTCATCTTCACCTTCATTTTTGTCAGACGGTGTAGAAAAAAAATATCACGCATATCCACCTCTTATCGATTGCGTCTCAAACATTCCAAGCCCTGCATGCGAGTGATAGCTTATATCTTTAAAAACGCATAATTTACACCAGCTACATAGAGCCTGTGCGTGCTCATCTATTCCGCGTAATACAATTAAGTTAGTGTACCACATAACTTAATGCACCACGTGATATATTAATCCATAATTCTTATTTTTATCTCATCCTACAGTCTGGTATTACTAATTTCACTATGCTTTCAACGATAAGTCGCAGCGAGTCAAGTCGAACAAATATCTCACTCAGTCGCTCGCATGTTTGCCGAGAAATTCACCCATGGCACGGTAAGCCAATGATACATACAGAGTATTCGAACGGCTGGTGTTTTATGCAACGACCATTTACGCCCCCACGTAACGCAAGCTGCTAAGCGGGCACCAAAAGTCAAGGATACCGCGGTGAAACTGAGAACAAGAATCACCGTTAGCCAATGGCAGTCGTGATCATCAATCAGCGAAAGCGAACTTTATGTCCATGACGCTCAACTCGGCGCTGAAGTTCAGCATACGGCAATAACGAAGGAAAATATCGGGATGGCTAACACGCCCGGCAACCTCTCTCATATTGCGCCTCGTCGTAGTGCACGACCGGGGTCCAATTGCCGGAAATCCGATTAACGGGAGAACATCGCCGGCAGCCCAGCCTCGTAGTGATCCCAGGCAATTAACCGGAACACTTTCGCGTGCGAGATTCGAGACGAAAATGAGGCTGGTCCGAAAGGCCGCATAGTTGACCTTTTTCGCGCATTGCGTTAGAGGTCATGACGTGAGCAGGTGCTTATAGCATCCATGCAAAGCAGCTTCTGGGTCGATCGTGCTTTTCCTGTCGTGAATTCACCGCGATTTGCTAGTGGTAGCTAGCAAAGAATTCCTTAATTGAAACGATATCCCTAAAGAGGCGTTAAAGAGAAAAGCATTTTTTTCTCGCATTAGCGAATTACCCTTTTACAATGCCAAAATTACCCCTCTCGACGCGAGAAGGCAATTGGTAAGCCAAAATGGAGTTAAGACAAACTACAGGTGGAGAAATCGCTATTGAGTTCCCGCATTAGTTCACCGTGACGTCGTAGATTCTCGCGGCTTCTGCTATGGCCTACTTATGTCCTTGTCGGTAAATATGAATTATATGGTGTTCTAAGCAAGCCAAAGACTTCACTAGCAAGTCTCACGAAACTTTGCCGAGTCAGTATGGCCATAAAAAAAGTTTGGGGCGCTGTGGGGGGGGGGGGGGGGTGGAGGGGTGTTGAATTTATATTTTTGCTTGTGCGGAATATCATAACGCCTGCTGTTGGGGATAGAGGACCCAGCACCTCCTCATAGACAGCAGAGGCGATTTATATTGCCACGCTCGCTTCTTCTTTTATTTTGATGTGTTCGAGTTTGACCAGCAAGGACGGTTATCAACGCTCGACGCTGGTCGTGAAGCAGTGTTCGAGAAGCTTCACGATTTTAGTAGATCGCTTTGTTAAGATTGCGTGCCGCACGCGAATGTTCCAGCTTTGTCGAGAGATAACACCGCCACCAGCGATATTGCTGGAAAGTTCCATAGCGCCTGTATAAAAGCCGACGCGCTTGACCGCTAGTCAGTTGATCGACGGACGACGCCCTGTTCGCCGCTATATTTGTACAGCGTGTATTGCTGTAGTTCTAGTTCTCATTTTCCGGCCACAAGTTCGGCCAAATAAACAGTTTCATCCTGCAAACGCCGACTGTTGTCTTCATCGACGTCACGACCACGTGACATCTGGTGGAGGTGCTGCTTCGCTCATGTTCCGGTCGCCCCCGTCAGGCCGTGAACCCAGTCCGGGCCGCAACGAAGACATCGACGCCTACCCCGAACAGCGAGCAAGCCGCAGGACACAAGGACTACCTCCAGAATACCAGCCTTTACCCGACAAGACCAGGAAGACCCCGACCATGACCAACACAACAGCGACAATGACAGCAACCATGCCGCTTGCACCCGTGCTGCTACAGCGCCCAAAGGAACCACCGACCTTTCACGGATCATCTGCTGAAGACCCGGAAAGTTGGCTGGAGAAGTACGACCGCGTCGCCATTTTTAACGAATGGACCGATGAAGACAAGTTAAGACACGTCTACTTCGCCTTGGAGGACTCTGCCCGAACTTGGTTCGAGAACCAAGAGCGAAGCCTCACGACGTGGGACATTTTTCGCACAAGATTCCTTGCCACATTCACGAGTGTCGTCCGCAAGGAGAGGGCCGAAGCTCTGCTGGAAACCCGTGTGCAGCTTCCAAACGAGAACGTGGTGCTGTACGCGGAAGAGATGAGCAGACTGTTCCGACACGCCGACCCAGCCATGCCCGAGGACAAGAAAGTCCGCTTGCTCATGCGAGGGGTAAAGCAAGAGCTCTTCGCTGGGCTAATGCGGAACCCACCATCGACAGTCCAAGAGTTCGTCTCAGAGGCGACGACGATTGAGAAGACGTTGGAAATGCGCAACCGGCAGTATAATCGCCGATCGATTCAAGACAACCCAGTTGTTCATGCTGTCGGCTCCGACGACCTGCGCGAAACGATCCGAGCGATCGTGCGGGAAGAACTACGCAAGCTCTTACCCTCACCACAGCCTGAAGTTGCGTCGATCGCTGACATCGTCCGAGAGGAAATCCAGCAGTCTCTGGGCACCCCCGAGTCAGCGCAGCCGCAGCTGCAAGCCGTGACCTATGCTGCTGCAGCCCGACGCAACGCCCCCCCTCCTCGCCCAAGTCAAGACGCCGCGCCGCCTCAACAGTTCCGCCGCCAGGCACCACCGCCGCCGCCACCGACGTCACACCGCCCGCCAGCCGGCCAACGATACACGCCGAGGAAGACCGACGTTTGGCGCGCCCCCGACCACCGCCCACTCTGTTACCATTGCGGAGAAGCTGGCCACACTTACCGCCGCTGCCAGTACCGACAGATGGGACTGCGTGGATTCGCCATCGACGCGCCGCGTCCACAGCGAGGGGAAAGACCACGTGACATCGCCGACTACCTCGCGGGAACGCAATGGACGCCCCGACAACCTTCCCGTTCGCCGTCGCCAGGCCGCTACGTCTCTCCCCAACGCCGACCATACACTGGCCCAACTCGGGGCCGGTCACCTAGCCCGTATCCGGAAAACTAAGGACAGCAACCGATGGAGGTGCGGTTGCTGTACGACGAAATACCGAAGATCCTCCGCCGCCGACGACGACGCCACGACGAAACCTTCAGGACACGACGCGAACCAGACAGAGCCCTGACGAAGAAACCTCGCGGATCGATGTAGACCTGACGACGCAACGTGGAAGCAGCGGTACAAACCGACGTAGCCGTGACCCGACGCCGCGGCCTAACTGCAACGCAAGACGACGAACTAGCGACCTCGACGTTCTTATCGACGGCCACAGCATCACAGCCCTCGTCGACACCGGAGCCGACTATTCTGTCATCAGTGGACCGTTCGCCACGAAGCTGAAGAAAGTTAGGACAGCCTGGGAAGGCCCCGAAATCCGGACAGCTGGAGGTCACCTCGTAACGCCAGAGGGAATCTGCACAGCGAGACTCACCATTAACAACAGGATTTATCCCGCGAACTTCGTAATCCTGCCGCGTTGCTCGAGAGATGTCATCCTTGGTATGGACTTCTTAGGCCTTCATGGTGCAATCATTGACCTGAGGTCTAAGTCAATAACACTGTCCACGGAAAAGGCACTACCGCCGCACACTCCGCCAAGAAAGCACGCCTTGAATGTGCTGGAAGACCAGGTCACCATTCCACCTCGCTCCAGCGTCATCATTTCCGTCGGCACTCAGAAATCAGCAGACCTCGAAGGCGTTGTTGAAGGCGACAAGCACCACTTGATTAACCGCAATATTTGCGTCGCAAGAGGAGTAGCAGTGCTGCGGGCAGGGAAAGCAACAGTTATGCTCACGAATTTCAGCAACGAGTACAAGCACGTGAGCAAAGGCACGACGGTCGCCTACATCGAAGAAATCGTAGAAGCCAGCAATGCTTTCGGCCTCACCGATTCTCCCGAGCCTACTCCGACGAATAAAGCGCCGCAACCAGCTTTCGACATCAATCCCAGCCTTCAGAAGCACAAACAAGAACAGCTCAAAACCCTGCTCTTGCAATACAAGGACTGCTTTTCGTTGTCGTCAAGAATTAGGCAGACTCCCGTGGCAAAACATCGCATCATAATAGAGGAAAGCGCCAGACCACTCCGTCAGAGCCCGTACAGAGTTTCGACGCGAGAACGCGAGGCCGTGAAGAAACAGGTCGACGAAATGCTACGCGACGACATCATCCAGCCGTCGAAGAGTCCGTGGGCATCCCCGGTGGTGCTAGTGAAGAAGAAGGATGGGACTCTACGTTTTTGCGTCGATTATCGTCGCCTGAACAAAGTCACGAAGAAGGACGTGTATCCCCTTCCCCGGATAGACGACACCCTGGATCGATTACACAACGCAAAGTACTTTTCGTCGATGGACCTCAAGACCGGTTACTGGCAAATAGAAGTCGACGAGAGAGACCGAGAAAAGACTGCTTTTATAACACCAGACGGCCTGTTCGAGTTCAAGGTCATGCCCTTTGGTCTTTGCTCGGCACCTGCGACTTTTCAACGGGTTATGGACACAGTACTGGCCGGCTTGAAGTGGCAGACGTGCCTCGTGTACTTGGACGACGTCGTTGTGTTTTCCTCAAACTTCGACGAACACCTTCGGCGCCTTGAAGTTGTACTTCAAGCAATCAAGACCTCCGGACTCACCTTGAAGCCTGAAAAGTGCCGCTTCGCGTACGAGGAGCTCTTGTTCTTGGGTCACGTGATCAGCAAGGATGGTGTTCGCCCGGACCCGCGGAAAACAGCTGCCATCGCTGACTTCCCGACGCCCACCGACAAGAAGGCCGTACGTCGTTTTCTCGGCTTGTGCGCCTATTACAGACGTTTCGTCAAGGAATTTTCACGGATCGCCGAGCCACTGACGCAACTCACGAAGACCGACGTCGAATTCAGGTGGGAAACGTCGCAAGTTCAAGCATTTCAAGAATTGAAACGACGCCTGCAGACGCCTCCCATACTTGCACATTTCGACGAATACGCCGATACGGAAATCCACACCGACGCAAGCAGCGTAGGACTCGGCGCCGTCCTTGTGCAAAAGACTGACGGATTCGAAAGGGTCATCAGTTATGCTAGTCGGTCGCTATCAAAGGCAGAAATCAACTACTCCACAACAGAAAAGGAGTGCCTGGCCATCATCTGGGCTACATCGAAGTTTCGCCCCTACCTCTACGGCCGGCCCTTCAAAGTTGTGAGCGACCACCACGCCTTGTGTTGGCTAGCTAACTTGAAGGACCCTTCAGGTCGCCTCGCACGGTGGAGCCTACGACTTCAAGAATTTGACATAACCGTCGTTTACAAGTCCGGAAGAAAACACTCCGACGCTGACTGCCTGTCCCGCGCCCCCGTCGACCCACCGCCGCAGGACGACATGGAGGATGTCTGCTTCTTGGGAACCATAAGTGCCGAAGACTTCGCCGAACGACAGCGAGCGGACCCAGAACTCAGGGGCCTTGTGGAATACCTCGAGGGCAGGACCACCGTTGTTCCCAAGGCATTCACGCGAGGACTGACGTCGTTTTTCTTGCGCAACGGTGTTCTCCTTAAGAAGAACTTCTCGCCGCTTCGAGCCGATTCCCTTCTCGTAGTGCCCTCGACACTGCGACCAGAGGTCCTCCAGGCTCTGCATGACGACCCGACGTCTGGACACCTGGGTGTTTCTCGCACGCTCGCAAGAATACAGGAAAAGTACTACTGGCCGCGCCTTGTCGCCGACGTAACTCGCTACGTCAAGACCTGCCGGGACTGTCAGCGACGCAAGACACCGCCGACTAGGCCAGCCGGACTTCTGCAGCCTATCGAGCCACCTCAATGGCCGTTCCAGCAAATTGGGATGGACTTACTGGGGCCGTTCCCGACGTCCAATACCGGAAACAAATGGATCGTCGTAGCTACCGACTACCTCACCCGCTACGCCGAGACAAGGGCCCTACCCAGAGGCAGTGCCGCCGAAGTAGCAAAGTTCTTCGTTGAGAACATCCTCCTGCGTCATGGCGCCCCAGAGGTCCTCATCACCGACAGAGGTACGGCGTTTACTGCTGACCTAACTCAGGCAATACTGAGATACAGCCAAACAAGCCACCGCCGGACCACAGCGTACCACCCACAGACCAATGGCCTCACCGAGCGGCTAAACAAGACCATCGCCGACATGCTGGCCATGTATGTCGACGTCGAACACAAGACGTGGGATGCCATCCTTCCGTATGTGACCTTCGCATACAACACGGCCATGCAAGAAACGACGCAAATGACGCCGTACAAGCTGGTCTACGGAAGGAGCCCGGCAACGACGCTCGACGCAATGCTACCAACCGCCACCGACGAAGACGACCTCGACGTCGCCGCCTATTTGCAACGCGCCGAAGAAGCTCGACAGCTCGCCCGCCTGCGCATCAAGAACCAGCAGAGGGTCGACAGCCGTCACTATAATCTTCGACGACGCCACATGGAGTACCAACCCGGTGACCGTGTGTGGGTCTGGACGCCGATACGCCGACGTGGGCTCAGCGAAAAACTTCTTCGGCGATACTTCGGCCCATACAAGGTGCTTCGACGTCACGGCGCTCTTGACTACGAGGTCGTCCCGGACGGCATTACGAACTCCCAGCGACGCCGCGCACGACCTGAAGTCGTCCATGTCGTGCGCCTTAAGCCGTTTTTTGCGCGTTAGCGAACCTGAGAACTCTACTTTTTCCTTTTTTATTGTAATTTATTTGTGTATGCACTTGTTTTTTCCTTTGCATGTTCTGTTGCAAGCATCGGGACGATGCTTTTTCAGAGGGGGGCAATGCCACGCTCGCTTCTTCTTTTATTTTGATGTGTTCGAGTTTGACCAGCAAGGACGGTTATCAACGCTCGACGCTGGTCGTGAAGCAGTGTTCGAGAAGCTTCACGATTTTAGTAGATCGCTTTGTTAAGATTGCGTGCCGCACGCGAATGTTCCAGCTTTGTCGAGAGATAACGCCGCCACCAGCGATATTGCTGGAAAGTTCCATAGCGCCTGTATAAAAGCCGACGCGCTTGACCGCTAGTCAGTTGATCGACGGACGACGCCCTGTTCGCCGCTATATTTGTACAGCGTGTATTGCTGTAGTTCTAGTTCTCATTTTCCGGCCACAAGTTCGGCCAAATAAACAGTTTCATCCTGCAAACGCCGACTGCTGTCTTCATCGACGTCACGACCACGTGACAATATTTACATCGATTATACGCTAAAATTTGTGACGTCATTATGACATTATCGTGAACTCGCTGTGACATCACATAACGTGACCTCACAGGATGACGTCATCACACGACATAGTCGCTTGGCCAGACGTATGCCGATCTCGGAGGGGCAGTGCTTCAAAATCACATGAGGTGCAGAAAACTGCGATGCCTCCGATCCTGGAGGCAGTGCAAAACCCCGTTAGGTGCAGAAAGCTTTCGGGGAAGGGGGAGGGGATTAATACAATCGACTGAGAAAAAGAAGAAGAAGAAGAAGAAGAAGGCTTTCGCCTTCGAGTCGTCTTAGGCGAATGCACGAGGGACCGTGTGACTGTTTTTGCGCTGCACGTACCCGTTCAACCTTCAGTGACGGAGCCTATTTCCCGTACAGTGCTTATAGGCCCATGTCCGGGAGTAAATAATGCCTCGCAGGCTGCAAATTGGACGAATTGCCTAGCGTCTAGCCCGGGGCAGACGAAATAGGAGTTCGCGCGAGGCGGTCATCGCAGCGTGCACTGAAGCAGCGAGTGCAGTGCAGCGGTGGCGGCGCCATACTAGTGGACCACTCGCGTCAGCAAGACTAATCACGTGCCCGAGAAATAAGGTACTCCTAATTAGCTGCCGCGCATTCCGCGCTCGCCAGCTGCGCGTGGAGCGAGGATGAGATTCATTAGTTTGCCGGAGTCTCTCGCACGAGGCGTCATGCGTGGTTCTCTATGGCGGCCGCGGCTATTATGTAGGACGCGGCCAGCTACAGGGGATGAAGTGCCCGGCGACTGCGGCACAGGCGAGGACGAGTCAATGTGATTTTGTTCCTTATCCTTCATTTCACTTTTTTATTTTTTATTTAAGGAAACTTGGAATGAGAAGAGGGGGAGGGATGGGGGACGGAAGGGCCAGAATTAGTGTTGAGCAAATCCTCGGCTCCCCAGGCCAGCGCAACGGCTAGCTTGATAGACGCCTTATTCCGCGTACTCAGCCCTTGACATTGCGGGCACGTGGCGTCAGAAATTAACGGTCAGCAGTGTAGAGCTTGCGCAATGGTTCTGCGCAGGCATAACTGATCTCGTATGTTTCTTACCCTCATAAGCGTCATAACTGAAAACATTAAGTGCACTAACGCAAAAGGCTTAACTGTAATAAGATATGTTTCGTTGCACGCAACGGCGTCTGTGTCCTTGTGATGCCTTCTGTGTCCCTGTGAATCATAACCTGCTGCACCTGCTGAAACTGGAGCTGATTAGTGCGCCGATGTTGACGCCGATATTTATATATCCGCCTTGATATGGCCGCTCATTTTTTTTATTAAATGTGTTTAAGGAGAGGTTGGTGCCTATACATGGCTCCGGCTACTCCTCTCCCCTTACTTATTAATTTGCGTCACGAATTTATAAATAAAAGTAGAGTATTGTAGCACTCACTCACGTCATTAACACAAAATGCTTTAAAGCATCGTGAAACTGGGTTTTACAACACTTTTGTATATTTCGCATAAACAGTGATTCGTTATCAATCCCGCATTATTCGAGCATGGAAGCCAGATTTAAACAAAAATGGCAGCAACAGAAAGAAAATTTGTAGCATCCTGAACATGACCACGGTGCTCGCGTTCATCGGGTCATTTATGCTATCGGAGCTGCCACTTGACGTCCTGGCGACAAACTGGAGGCATGAGAAGACAGATACCTCTTTCATGGAGATAAGGAAGACCGAGAAAAACGCCAACAATTATTGCAAAACTCAGACCAAGCGCACTCGTTTGGGGTAGAAAACGGAAGCGTTTACACCTGCCCTGGTGGCTTAAAGGGACACTAAAGGCAAATATTAAGTCGACGTTGATTGTTGAAATAGCGGCCCAGAAACCTCGTAGCGCTGCTTTTGTGCCAAGGAAGTGCTTATTTTGAAATAAAATCACGTTTTTAGTGGTCCGCATCGCGTTAGCGCGCTTCAAATCTCCCGCCTGAAAATACGACTCTCATACGTCACTGCTGCCGTGCCCAACGTTGCCCGCTTTTACTGCGCGGCCGCCGACACTAGTAGCAGCCGAGCGGAAGTAGCGGGACCCACAGTAGCAACAACGTCGCTGCGGCAAAGACTTGCTCGGATGGGCACATTCAAAGCCGTCACCAAGTTGCGGTTGGTCTCGTAATCCTCAGTACGAAAGTGCAGCGAGCACACATGCAGAGGTTTTGACTGTTTAGCACACTGGCGCAATGGCATGACACTAAGCCACTTCGAGCGTAAGGGTTCATTCCGCGGCACCCAGTGAAAAGACACGCCGGTTTCCTTGCTGCAGCACTGGCGTTGTGCACCATTCGGGCATCCGGCAATATCACACGCATGCGGCATTTTGTCGAACTTTCTGTCAGAGCGACTTTCACGAGCGCGCAAAACACGCACGGCAGTACGCGATCCCGAAACTACCACTGAGACGGGCGAGGCACAGTTCGGCGAAAACGGAACCTTTGAACCACGCGCGCCGTTCCCCATGGCAATGCCACGGAGGTTTTGTTTTCCATGAATCAAGCGGAAACGAACAAACAGCATTTTATTACGTCTTTTGATGCTCGGAATGTTCTTTTTTTACTGCTGCTAGTTTGATTACTAGTGATTTATTGTAGGCCGACTTCCCTACGTTATCGGGATCACTTCGAAAATGTCCCACTCGTGGCGCTCATCATGTGATACATTTAGCTTAATTTCTCGGTAAGTAGGGCACTGCTGTTGATAATATTGCCGTTTTAGAAGTTGTCATACATTGGGCTTTCACTCTGACATAAATTGTTATTTGCCTTTAGTGTCCCTTTAACGGTTCTCTTTTACCTTCCATGGACGCAGGTTCAAATCCCGACCATGGCAACAGGCTTTTGATGGTGGCCATAATACAGAAACATACATTTACGGGCATGTAAAGATCCCTTGAAAGGAGGGAAAGAGTGCACCCCTTCCCCCGCTACGGCGTGCTCCATAATCATATGCCATGGCTTCGTCACGTAAAGCTTCAGTGCTTAATTTTCCTAAAGGCGACAACTGTGCAACTCATTAATAACCTTTTTAATTAATTTACCATATTGTCTGTATATCGCGCGATGGACGTTCCACGTAGTCAGCTATCGGTACCGTTCTTTAGTGTTAAGCATGCGTACACCAGAGCAACAGTCTGTCTGTGACTGTGTCTGTCCGTGTCCACGTAGGTGGGACATAACATGCGTGGTTTATCAATCCCAAGGTGGTTGCCTGAGGACAAAAAAAAAGCCCCCTCCTCCCCGAAGGGAATCGTGAGGAAATGCGAATGCATGCGCCGAGAGTACACGGCGTAGTAATTTTAATGGCGTAAAGCTGGACACATCGACGCGCTCAAGTGTCTCCCTTTTGGGCGCCTCTTTCAAGGAACGCTTCCTACGTGCGTTCGTAATCACCTCAGGGATGTTGCCACCGCCTTCAATGCAGCACAAACGCGTTTAGAACGCGTTGTTTTCAGGCTGTGCCAAGGCAGCACAAACGCTACAAACGCGTTTCAAACGCACTGCATTGAGGCGGTGGCGCAGGGAGGAGAGAGAGCGAACGGCGAGAGAAGGTGCGGCGAAGCACTGCACCTACCCTCTCCTACACTCTCTCCACACACGCGGGAGCTCCGCCGAGCTCCCGCGATGCGAGCGCCCTCACACGCCAGAGCGCGCTCCTCCTCTCCACTCACTTTACGCTACTCCGCCCGCACCACCTGCTCCGGTTGCTAGGGGCGAGGATAAGCGCGCGCGCCCGCAGCTGTTGCTACGGGAGAGGGAGTGAGAGCGGAGAGGCGCGCGGACAACGCCGGACGCCTGACATAGCCCGACTAAGAAATGCATTCGCATTTAAAAGTCACAGTTTCGCCACATAGGCGAAGCAATGAATGCGATAGCAATAAATTGGGATATAACGCGAAGAACGGAAAGCAGCTCGAAATTGCCAGCGCGTCGCTCGAGCCCAAAGGACGCACGAAAAGAACGCACACAGGACGAGCGCGAACTATCATGCGTCACAGCTCGACACTTGAAACGCACTGCTCAAACATAAAGCAGGACGCACGAAACGAACGAACAGGTACACACAGGACGAGCGCGAACTGTCACAGTTGTTACTCCTGTTTGAACAGCGCGCTCCTTTCGCAAACGCGGCCGCTGCGAAATGACCTTCGTGCGCTCTGTGGCTTCAGCGCGGACATCGCGGGGAAAGCACAAGACATACAACCGCCCGCTCCCCCCCCCCCCCCCCCCCCGCCCCAGCCGCCCCTTCTTTCCTCGATATAAGCGTGGAGGCGACCAAACCCTGTAGGGCGAAGACCAACGGCGTTCGCAGGAGCAGGGCGATGATCTTTAAAGCGCGCAACGCACGCACGCACGTCGCGCCATCTATGTGGCGAATAAGAAAGCACGCTGAAGTAAATGGTGTATATACAGTCGAAACCCGCGATAACGAAATCCCGCGGGAACGAAATTCCCACCGCAACGAAATATTTTCGGAGCACCGGCGAACGCCCATAGGACTCAATGCATTTCGTAACTCGCGACTACGAAATATATTCATACCGCAGTCCCGCATTAACGAAATTTTTGAAAGACGAGCACGCAAATAATCTACTCTCGCGACATTAACTACATTCGAAAACTACTGAAATGCATTTATGCTACACTTAAATTGTGCAAAACTATCGCTACAGCGCACTTGAGAAGCAGCCGCCATCATTGTTTACAAAAAAACATGAAGCTGGCGACAATGGTGATGATGATGGCTTGCCGAAACACCTGCTCGTTATCGCGGACTACGTAGCCAAATCCACATTCCTCATGGAGTTTCGTTCGTTGGCTTGGCTCTGTGCTTGGCTTTGTCGGCTCTGCGTGCACATGGTCGCGTGTGTGGAGCCATTTGTGGAGCGTTTGCTTGGTCGCTTGGTGCAACGTGAACTGTGTGTTGCGATTGCTTCGTCCGATTTCGCTGCCTGCGAAGATGCCGCCTCCAACGAAAAAGCGGAGTTCATCACGCTGGAAGATTAGGCTGCAATCATCAGTGAGGTGGAAAGGGGTAGAACAAAAAATGGACATCGCCGAAGAATCCGGCGTTGCGGGCAGCTCGCTCTCCACGATTCTGCGCTGATCCGCGCTGATCCAGCGGAGCCGGAAGAAGGTTCGCCTGTAGGCGCATTGACGGTACTGGTGACAGCGCAGTGCCGCCGTCACTGACCAGTGCATGGGGCGAACTTTGTGCCGTGGCCAACGAGATTCCCGATCGAGAGGCATGAAATTGCTGCATGGTAAGGCCCGCCAAAGCATACTCACTGACTTTTAGAAATAAAATGTGTTTTTTGTAAATTCCATGTCTTTGCTGCCGCATTCTCGCGCCAACGAAATTCCCGGAAGAGCGAAATTTTGTGCTTTCCCCGCCGATTTTGTTATTGCGAGTTTCAACTCTAAATAGCTCGCCGTTAGCAGGCTGAAAAACGGTACTGTTGGTGGCGTAACCGTCTAAAGCCGCTCGCTGGGAAGCGAGAGGTCGCCCGTTCGATTCCGTGCGTCGGAAAGTTTTTCTGAATTATTTTTCTTTGTGGCTTTTATATATATATATATATATATATATATATATATATATATATATATATATATATATATATATATAGACATATACATATACGGTGCATGACGGCGGCGACGGCGACGGCAAAAATCAGCCGAGACTGTCCATATAATTGCTATCGCAATAAAAACAATCAAATCTTCGCAGCAGAACAAGGCATAGGTCTGCTTCATGAAAGATCCTGCGACTACTCAACTCATCGAAATGGAAATTCATGATACCCACGCAGAAGTGGTGGGTTTCAGTATAGATCGAAGCACTAACTGAAGAGCAGTTGATAAGGGCAAGACGCATTTGGGATCTTGGTGGTCGAGATTGATAAAGCTAAAAGCTTTACAGGCAAAAAGAAGGGCAAATTATAGAAACAAGCGCTTGTATCAAGAAGTAAAGACAAATAAACAAGAGATTGTATGAAGTAATGCAGTAGATAATGTTTCATGATAAAAAAAAGACGAAAAACGTACTACGTGACTACAGGTCGCAGCTCAGTTTTGAATGGATGCCAACAAGGACCATCACCACCACTACCATTGTCATCACCATTATCACAGATAGCACCCGGTTGCTACTAATATTATTTGATTTGGATACACCAACACGCAAGGACTCTAGGAATAGGGAGGGAGCAGGCTGAAAACTGCCACCTAGAGAGGCACAACGCCTGCCTACTTCTCCAGGAAGGGTAACATAGAAGAAAGGAATATAGGAGGAAGGTAACAAGAAAGAAAATAGGAGAGTGAACGAAGAACATAGACGGGGACAAAACGTAAGTAGCAAAACGGAAAATACGTCTTTAAACACGAGGTTTAACCAGTTTTGCTCATGAAAGTTAGAAGTAGAAGGGCTCGAAGGGCCTGGTCACGTCGAGCAGCACACTCTCTGCTCGTCTGAAACTAACTTGACCATATCTGCTAAGGTTGGCGTGTCGAGGAAGGTGATTTTTTTTTCTTTTTACTGTTCGGTCGTTTTTGAAAGAGCAAGTGTAAAGTCGGCACTTACTTTTATGGCAGCATGAACATCAGTTATCTTAGGCGAACTAGTAGAGAAAGAAAGATTGCCTCTACAAACTGTTCTAAGTTGTTCACAGTCGATCATAGCAACAGCTGCGCCAAGATGAGAAAGGAAGCAAACGAATATTATCACTGTCAACTGAAGCTCGTGTCTTTTCATAGGTTCAAGCTTGGCGCTGACAGATCATGTGTTTAGAATATAGAGTAATGTACTACACTACGGGAGAGCTGTATGCAGCTGTCTCTAAAAATGTTCAACCAGAGTCCAGGAGACGTATTCCTTCTCGCCCGGTTTGCACTTCTTGTGTTCTGGTACACTAGTTAGACGGGCACGCTAACCTCAGTTACGGGTTTTGGCTGGTCTCGCAACTATGGGCTAAGTCTCCTTGCGTTCGGTACGAAAGCCAAGGCAATCCGCTACTTGATATCACTGTGTTTGGTATTAAGACATGCGTGGTTTCCACTATCGAACTGTTTCGCGTATCAGCAGCTCTATTGTTGAGACAGACCAGCTGACGCGTTTGAAGGCGTTTCGGCCTCCGTTGGAGCCACGCTGCCTGCGACCGCCGACAATGGGGCCGACATTTTGTTAATTACCTTCCAGGTGGTCAACCTCAGTTTGGAGCAACCACGGTTAGTCGGATAATCGAAGTTAGCCTTTCCGTCTAATGATGTAACTGCGGTTTGCGGAAACTATTGAAGTTCGTCGTAACTGACGTTAGCGTGCCCGCGTCTAACTAGGGTGTAACTTGACCACTTTTGAGGAGCTGTAGAGTTCGTGGGACTCGCCGCTCTGCGATGCTTTCTTTTTTTTTGACGTATCACAGTTCGTATAATAGGCTTTGCTGCCACGTTTGTTTGTTTTTTCTCTGCTCTTTCTTTCTTTATCTTTTACTTCACTTACCGACGCTCAGCTGCTGAAAGAACAATATGTTACATTAAACGAATTATTTATTATCTCGGCGGCAGCCGAAAAAGGAAGGCGTCCCACCGACGAAAACGGTCAAGATCTTGTTTTACGAGTACCCCGATGCACATATTTCATTCCGATTCTAAAATTAACCGTGTGAGACGAGACCGAAGAATAAAGCGATTCCAGCTTCCACGCAGTAGCCTATGTATGTAAGATTCTTTTATAGTAACAACAAATAGAGGAAAGCATACGTTTATGACGGGCTCGAATGAGGCGTCCGCCAGCGTACATTAAAGCGACTATGAAAGGAAGCTCCTCTCAGTAAACGAGTTGGACACGCATAAGCGTGAAGTCGTTTATCACGCAGTAAATAACCCTTAATAGCCGAGGCACTTTCTGTTTCTCTTCTGAAACATATGATTGGTTTGTCTTTGCGTATTATGGCTTTAGAACGCGCATTAAAGGACAAAACGCAATTTGCGGAAATACGTATGCAGGTCTGAAGTAGCTGTGAAAAGAATGGACTTAAAGGTTTTTTTCAATTTTTTATGCTTTTTGCTTTTATAATCTCCCGTCAAAGCACTGGTCGTTGAAGGAGACTCGTTGAAGGCAATTTTCGAATATGCGAAATGACCCGGAAACTTAAGAATAGCGAACATGCGCACTCTCTGCAGTGAGGAAGTTGCAGTGTTCGCTCTTTTCTTTTTAACGACGAAGAATTTTTGTTTTCTATGTGTCCTTGAGTGCTCGGCACCTTGAAGCCTCTGCCACCCTTCTGATTTATTTCAGGCATAACTCTAAGCGCTGCAGGTACACTTGTATATATTTAGATGCGCTAAAAAATTGCGCGAATGGAATTAAATATTTTTTTTTACCTCTCCACGTAGAGGAGTAGGATGATGTACGTTATGACAAGTCGACTACGTTGTTCAGTCTTTCTATCGTCGCATCGAATTGCGAGAAAAAAAGTCCCCTCAGATCGAATAGAAAATAAAGCAAAAAACTATCTCCGTAGTGCTTCGTCGTTATGGCTTTTTGACAGACACTCATTCGCAAAAATAGTGCGACTAGGGAGGCTCTTCAAAGCAGAAAAATTATCTTTACCATCCACGCCTCCATGTATAGCAACACAATGACATTGCTCAGTAAAACATCGGTCGGTCGATGTGCGCGTGGTCGTCGCGTGTTGCGTGCGTGTGAGGGAACAGTGCATTGTTTTGCTTATGCCGCTAAACCCAATTATAAAAATAAGAGGTATTTTAATAAGAGGTGAAAATAAGAGGTGAAAATAAGAGGTAAGTGTGCCACTGATAGTAGCCACCAGGAGTTTTACGCTTATGATGCTTCTCATGCATGTCAACACAAATTATGTTATATTTATTGCCTTCACCACAGAAAGGTTTGTCGGTGCATTCCGTCATGCATAGGTTCTTAAAACAGTGAAATTAGGGGTGGGGCGTCTTTTTATAGAGCTTCGCATAGGCACCTCGTGGAGCTATTTCAGTCAACCAGCCCATTACCCCTATTAAACATCAGCGGCAACCTGGGGGCGGACCCGTAGCCGGGGGGAAGGGGGGGGGGGTTCACTCGAGGACGCTAGTTTCTACGGAAGCTGTAAGCAGGGTGGTTTAACCAGGAATGAAATAATGAACACTACGCGAATTTGCCTAAACTTTCGCCTTCTGGCTTGAAATGGACTTGCGACTTTGAAAATTGCTATATTCAACTATAAGAATTGTTGGGGCTTTACGCCCCAAAACCACGATATGATTATGTGGGACGCCGTTGTGGAGGGCTCCGGAAATTTTGACCATCTGGTCTTCTTTAACGTTCACCTAAATCTAAGTATACGGGCCTCAAGCATTTCGCCTCCATCGAAATACGGCCGCCGCGGCCGGAATGCAGTCCCCCGACCTACGGGTCAGCAGTCGACCACCATAACCACTAGACAACCGTGGAGGATTATGTTCAACCATTAATCGGCGTATTAGCAGCGATTATACGCGTGCGGAAAAACTCGCGATTTCATGCGTTCATCAAAAGTTACAATTACTTCGAAACTTTTAAAGATATAGCGCGTGAAGAAAGCTACGAGGAGATCAGAAGCCAATAGCACGAAGCCTTAACAAATATTTGTACATTCCCACGGCGACTAAACAATCGCAGCGTCAGACTTATCTCAAGTAGTTATTGTAGGAAACTCGATAACAAATACCGTAAGATTAGGCACTACTCACTCCATTTTCCAGGGAAAAAAAGGGTGACGGGAAAAATGCGGCATGAAATTCATCCAGTTTCTGACGATTTTGCTTCCGTTCCTCGCTTCAGTTCTGCTTACATCTGTAAAGCGTGCTTCGCTGCATATGTATTCGTTAAGAGAAGAAGCCGCCTTTAGAGGGGCGCACGGCGACGGCTGCTGCTGATACGACGCACGTTGAAGCGAAAATACCACAATGACAAGCCCGTAATTGTCAATGACTACCAATGCCAGCTATGGGAGAGCTTCTCGCTCCACATTGACTGGTTTCTTGGTTTTCATTTTTGCAGGGCCCTTTCGTAAGAACGTGGTGGGTCTTTCATACTCGATCTAGCCCAGTGGTTTACGGTTCGACAGAACTTTGTGTAAAGTGTATAGTTTGCTTGTTTTATTGCGATAGCAATTATATGCACACTCCAAGCGCAATTCTGCTCTTGCCGTCGCCGTCATGTTTCGTATAAAGTCCGAATTGATATATCGCCCCACGCGTCGTATGTTCTATGTGCGAATGAAAGTGCGTAAGCGCTGCCGACGAACGCAGATTTCTCTTGCGTGTCTCCGTCGCGCGAGAGGCGCATGGAGATAGGAAACGGATAGGGGGGCGGGGGAGAGGGGTTGTCTACATGTTTCTGGCAGGAAATGCATACTATGACTGATTGGGCGTGGTCTCTCGCGTATCTTTAGAGGAAATCAGTATACGGCTCATAGCTTTGCACGTGTTGTGCTCTCGCCGCAATGTTTGCGTTGAAGCCACAGACAGCACGAAGGTCACTTCGCTTGCTGCAACGGAGTGAGCTGCTAGCCTTTCTTCGTGTAACGTTCGAATTTCTTGCTATCGCATGCCTCGCGCTTGCGGCGAAGCTGTAACTTTTTTGTCAACTAAGCTAACGTTCATATCATGGGTTTCGGCTCAACGCAAGAAAAGAAGTATTCGTACCAGTTTACGCGATGGGAATTAAGCGAACAGCTTTTTTTTTCGCACGTAGCTGAATATATAAAACGCACGCACTCGCGGCAGGAGGGAGAAAAGAAAAACAGCCTTGCATACTTCGTGCTTCCTAATGGAGTCCGTAACTGCTTGTGGGAAAGCAGAAAAAATTGTAGTTCGTTGTGAAGTATAAAATATCTCTATAGAGTGAAGTTAAATATTTGGCAATAGGCTACACACGCACAAGTGGCTCCCAATGCTTCCTTGGTTCGTGAGTGTATTCGAACAGTGTTACGGCTCTCTCTCTCTTTCCTTCTCTCTCTGTGTGTCGCCTTCTCTCCCTCTCTGTCTGTCCACGATTTGGGAGTCTCGTGAACAATTCCTTCCGGTACTCCTCTACCGCCCCTTCCGTATTACGCCTTCACCACGATGCCAACTTCATGCGTCTGCAGGCAGAATTAATGGCGCGAAGCTCGTTTTTCTCATTCTGCGCCACTGACTCCTTTGTTATCGCTCCGGCCATAGTATGCAAATGGTCACTAAACGGAGACGCGAGCGCTTGCCCACGGTACGGGAAAGAATGAGAAGGAAGGAAACGTGCCAACTATAGTTGGAACACTTGGAAATGTAGTTGACTGTCGAAGTTGGGACCACCTATATGCATATAAGAAAAAGAAGCGGGCAATGGAAACCAGAAGAAATTTTCGCAGTACTACAGGAATACGCGATGCATAGAATAACTTGCACTCGACGGCTTTTGCACATACTACCGCCGCGAAATGTTGGTCCCTGTCTCCTATTTCTTCTTCTTCATCGTTGTTTGCTTCTTTAGTATTATTCTGCGTCGTTGATAATAAACGATGATCCTTTACAAATGAGCAAGTTAGTCTAAATGGTTAGAAATGGAATGAACTGTCTTTTCTGCGAACCACTTGTCTATTTTGCGGTTGATCGGTCGGCCAGTCGGTCAACCTGCCATGAAAACTACTTACGCGGTTGTGTTTACCTATCAGTATGTCTTACATTACGGTGTTACAGAAGACCGTAGCATCAACAAAAACGGTGGCAGTGGCAGTATCAAAGACAACCGGTGTATCATCAAAATGTTGGCTCTCACTGAACATGGAAAACATAAAACTACGCCTACATACAGGACACAAGAAGAAATAAGTTTACGGGACCAGCGCACCCCCGTCCGTCATTCTTCTTGTGTTCTGTATGCAGGCGTAGTTTTATGTTCTCCATGTCTTACCAACTAGCCCCCCACCGTACGCTTCTCACTGAACGTTCAGGCTCTGGCACGCGACGTGTCAGCTAGCCGTCGTGTCTTCTTTATAGTTTCTGTTGGGATCAATGTCGTGGTATGTGCCTCCGTCATCGCGTTGTTGGGCCATTACCGTTGTTCAGGTCATTACGTTGGTCATGGTAACATTGCCGTCGTCTTGCTTATCGATTCCTCGAGCAAAATGCCACTCTCTTCGCTGGCATACAAGAGGTTCATTTATGTCGCTCCGTGCAAGTCTTTCTATTGAATTCGGCCTCAGTGTTGATGTTTAGGAGCGCTAGGTGTGCTGTTCCACCTTGCAGGCGTCATGCTGTACTTCAGGAATGTACTTCAGGAATGTTTCGTAAATAACAATTTCTGTGGCCAGCTCGCCATCGTGGGCGGTGCTCGCTTCAAACGACAGTGCGCATAATGTCGCTAATTTCTCTTCAAACAAGGCAGACGTTCAGGGGGAGGTGGAGGCTTGAATTTACGAAAAATCCTTGAACTAGGAGTGTGGGTGCAGCCAACGTTTCGACAAACGGCCTTGTCTTCTTCGTGCTTCCTTGAAGAAGACAGTATCACTTGTAGAAACGTTGGATCAAGCGACACCCCCTGCTCATGGATTTTTAATATTTTCTCTTCACTGCGGCAGCCCTTGAAAGCCTCGACTATACAAAGAAAAGCCTCCAATTAGGCACTTTGCCGTTAAGTGCACACTCGGGCGCACTGCAAGAACAAGATTAAAGCCTCGAGAGTCCGATAGAGGAAGGTAAATCCGCATATTCACAGAAGCTGCGCAAGACCGAGAGAAAAATCGGATGGTAGCAAAGTCGATGGGAAGTTAAGATAGCGCCGGAGGAAGGTGGGTCTTTACAGAGAATTCGGCGACTGCCCAAAGACGTACAGCAAATCGGCGAAGCGTCTAAAATCAATAAAGAGGGATTAGTCTCCGAGAGGAAGAAGAATGGGTGGATACGGATAGGAAAACGCGGACAGAGCCAGCATACAACAGAGGAATAAAAGCCTTATATCGCCACACAGTGCCCTTGTGTACGGGTAAGGGGGTCTGAGGATATTGAATCCTACTGCTATTGTGCTACTACTCTCCCCCCCCCTCCCCACCGTAAAGAATTCCTGCCTACGTGCCTGGCTACTGCTAAGCGCATGAGGAAGAAAACTGCAAGGTAAGCGAGCGAAGATTAGGAGCAATAGCGTTCATTAAACTTCAAAAGCCTTGTCAGTGGTAAAGACAAAGGTACGCCAAAACAATGCAGACAGCACAGATTGTAGGTTAAAATAAAGACAGTAATATTTGTGATGAATATTGAGCGAACTACATTGAAAGTGTGCACTGCGATTGTATGTGGGCTCTGTCAAAACGAGTACCTTTGAACTTATCAAATACAGGACTGTATATATGTATATATATTCCTTTTCTCTTAAATGTTAGTTTTACTTTTTCTTATCATAACAACAAAGTGGAAAGCGGTAGCCGTTGCCAAGAAATGGCGACAACTCCTTCATTTATTTCTTATTTCAATAAAAACAAGCAAAAAACAAGCAAACGTCGGCTAAATTTGTTCGCTCGTAATTCATGTTCCGAAGCTTAATTCAGCGCAAGAGACACAGGCACGACAGAGAAGGCGTTCAAAAATAGCGAAAGAACAAGAATTGTAAATTTCTTACGGCAACCGCGAGCCCCCTTATTCGTTCATTGTTGTAGTATTGTTCACCATTCACAGCACCTAAAGGACAGACGACGTACTGTGCATAAGCCGGCGTGCGAGCAAAAAATTTAAGTCGGTGAAAAGCAGAATGAGTCGCGAGCACCCGTCAGAACTCGCCAGCCTGAAACGTTTCCTCGACAAAGCCTTTCATACAGCATTGACCGCGTCTGTACGTGCCTATTGTTTATATTCCGTGCCTTAGTGTTTTCTAATATACCTCTGAATTTTTTTTATTAACGTGTTTTGCATCGAGCTGCCTTTGTTACTCTACCGCTTCCTGCACGCGCGCGTGACTGCGTCTCTGTCCATCTACAGTGACCGTTGATGCGCTAAAGCTCCAAAGCTGAGCGGTGAAGCCAGCACCCGTCAAATACAACCTGGAATTTCGTTTTTCTTCTTCTTCTTTCAATTCGCACCGGTCCACTTCCGTCCACGTGAGCTTCTCAGATTACGTTTCGCCAATAACCGTTCGAGTGGGACTAGGTGAATAAAAGACCAAACGGTAATCCGTCGCTTGTGTCAGCCCCATTCATCCCTTGTCTGTTTCTTCGCTGTAGTAGATGTCAGTTCAGAGGTACCTTAATAAAACTGGCGATGGCAATACCCCTGACCTACTCCGGTAACGATGACTAAATGGACCCTTAGGAGAACCTACCTTCCGCAGTTGAGACTGGTAAGCCAACAAGAGATAAACACTTACAGAAGACTGCTCCCCCGCTTTTTTTTTTTTACTTGTCCATATTGCTGTTTTGCGGTTGCATCTTTGCCTTTTATTCGCTTACTCGGTTTACGACAGACTTCTCAAAGAACAGAATCAATTGCGTCTAACTAGACTCCCGTGTCATTTTCACAAAGAGCTACCGGATATCGGTTGTGCTTATTTAAAAAACTGACTAAAGGGCCAACTTTGAACTTGCGGGGAACACTGTGGTGTGCGCATGGCGCTTTGTCCTTCATCAATTTCTCTTTTTCTTTTTTTTTTCTTTATATTCGTCTTCCCTTAATATCCATATGGTTCTCCATTCCCAAATGTAAAGCTGCGAATGGAAACCACCTTGTTGACTCTTGTGAATTCTCTTTCTTTCTCTTGCTCCCTTTCTTGCTTTGTGACTGCATGGACGAATAGCAGTGCCTTAAAGCACAAGAAACATTGTAATCGCTGGCAGCCCATTCTTCAACCAACGTTTCTTTTAATACCACCCAATGGCTGTTGCAGTGCGGCTTTTGTAGGCCAAGTAACCATTTTCGCAGGAGCACTACTTTTATTATCTTTCCTTGTTTCCTTTTTCCTTCATCTCTAGAGGTTGTTTCCTTACAGACAATTTATGCACTGAACTTCAAAACGAAGCTATTCGAGATGAAAGGTGAGCATAATTAGTGACCCGCAGAAAGGCAAGTTGAAAAAACAGAAATAGAGCGAGAGGACCGAATAAAACAGGAAAAAATGGCGCTGTTTAAAGAACACTTCCCCCGAGAGCAGTTGATGACTTGACGGCATTCAACAGCACGTGTCAAGTTCGCCGTCTATTCCTAATTCTCTCCGGAGATGCTACGCACGATTGGAAGCTAGTAGCTAAGCTTAACTGAATTTATCTACATCTACCTGTATGACTCGTCAAAGCGCATGACGTAAAGCGGCGAACACAAGAACGCGGCACGGGCGCTGGAATTTGGAAGACCATAACTCCAAAGTTTTAACTGCGTGTAGGGAATACGCTTCCCTGAATAGACAAAAACTTCGCTAGAGCAGGGCCGTGGTCCAAGGCCTGCACCCTGTGCATAAAGCGGCTCGCCGCATGATCACATCGAGGTGAGAGTAACTTGGCACAGCTGAGGAGTTCATAATTGAAAATTTTGTTGAAGCGCACTAAAAAACTGGCCCAAGTTGCCATCTTGCTACAGCTGAGGAGACCTATATTCATAAAAATTCAGGAGCCCTTCCCATATCAGGAAAATGAGAGCAAGCGAAGCTTGCCTTGGGAATGCATGACGTACTACCTTTCTTTCTTTCTTTCTTTCTTTCTTTCTTTCTTCCTTTCTTTCTTTCTTTCTTTCTTTCTTTCTTTCTTTATTTATTTATTTATTTATTTATTTATTTATTTATTTATTTATTTATTTATTTGCATCGCTTTGCGCAATGCTCTCTCCTAACTTTTTCCTTCCTCCATGCCGGAAATTGGACCTTCATCCACGTGCTTAACAGCGCAACACTTCAGTCGCTACAGGCAACAACGACCACCATGCGTTCATATCCAGGCAACAATGAAATGAGGCAGCGGGAAATGACAAGTCACGTCGATAAGCGATTAGACTGTCATATCAGAAACGGCTGATCGCCGGCGAGCCCACTTTCGAGAGAGCATCAATTACTGGATTGGAAAAAGGCGCATAAAAATGCGCATGTGACCGGCACGCCTTCGAGGGTCGTGTTAACAGCGGAGCTCTTTAGGCTCAATTGATTGATTGATTGATTGATTGATTGATTGATTGATTGATTGATTGATTGATTGATTGATTGATTGATTGATTGATTGATTGATTGATTGATTGATTGATTGATTGAAAAGCTTTATTCAATAAATAAGAGAGATATGGGAGCAGCAAGGGTGGGTCCCTAGTCCAGGACTCCAGTGGCCGTTTCTGTACGCTCAGCCTGATCCACGAGACCCTTCTGGGTCTTCAAGTGAGCTCGAGCGAGGACGGCCTTCCAAGGCTCCCTGAGTAAGGTCTTTACCAGAGGAGAGTTTATCTTTGTTGGCCCAGACATGCACTCCCACATAATGTGGGCATTGGTGAGCAGTGCGACTTGTCCCACTATTCACCACTGTGGCGCATACCCGCTAGGAAGTGCGAACGCTCCCCGGAGAAAAACCTCGACCTTAAAACGCAGTCTGCAGAACTTACGTTTTAAGGTCGAGGTTTTTCTCCGGGGAGCGTTCGCACTTCCTAGCGGGAATGCGCCACAGTGGTGAATATTGAGACAAGTCCCACTGCTCACCAATGGTCCACTAAAGAGAAGGAAGTCCGCGGGCAAAAAAGCGTATGCGCCACGGGGAGAGAAAGAAAGAAAGAAAGAAAGAAAGAAAGAAAGAAAGAAAGAAAGAAAGAAAGAAAGAAAGAAAGAAAGAAAGAAAGAAAGAAAGAAAGAAAGAAAGAAAGAAAGAAAGAAAGAAAGAAAGAAAGAAAGAAAGAAAGCCATTTGGTTGGGAGAGAGAGAGAGAAAAGGGAGAAAGGAAAGACAGGGAGGTTAACCAGAAGCAGTCTCCGGTTTGCTACCCTGCACGTGGGAAGGGGAAAGGGGATGTAAAAGAATGAAAGAGAAGAAGAAGAGTTTGTGACGACAGCACGCGACAAAATACTACAACAACAATAAAAAAAACCAAAAACGAAGTCATAACCGCAGTCCAAGTACTACACAGCAACATTTTCTTCCATCAGTCACAGTTTGACATTGAGTCCGGTTGCTTGGAGAAACCGCAACAACGCCTTCAGAGCGGCTCGTGCTGAAGACCGGGTAGGCCAGGGCCCTAGGATTTTCTTCTCCGTGAGAGGGCGGTTGTCCAGCTGGCCTAGTGCGGCTGAGAGGGCCGCTCTTTCGGAATTGAAGCGAGTGCACTCACAAAGAAGGTGCGCGACTGTTTCGCTGCACCCGCAGACTTCACATGACGGGCTCTCCGCCATTCCAATAATAAAGGAATATGCATTTGAGAAGGCCACTCCCAGCCATAGACGGACCAGCAAGGTGGAGTCACGTCGTGATAAGCTGGACGGGATGCGTAATTGAAGATCAGGGTCCAAGGTATGCAGCCGTGCACTTGTAAATGTCGATGATTTCCACAAGTTCAACGTTATACGACGAGCTAGCACACGAAGCTCTTTTGCGGCGTCCGATCTTGAGAGGGGAATGGTGATACTGCTGACACCGTCGTGAGCGGATCGGGCAGCTGCGTCCGCTTGGTCATTTCCCGTAATTCCACAGTGACTAGGCAGCCACTGGAATATTACTTGGTGCCCTTTTTCTATTGCTGCATGGTGGATTTGCCTAATTTCCCCGACGAGCTGCTCATGTGAGCCATGACGCAAAGCAGAGGGTAGACTTTGGAGGGCTGCTTTGCTATCGCAGAAGATAGACCACGAAGTAGGTGACTGCTCCATGACAAATTGAAGAGCAGCACGGAGCGCTACTAGTTCAGCAGCTGTAGTTGAGGTTGCGTGATACATTTTGAGCTGTATTGTGGTAGCTCTTGCAGGAATTATTACGGCGGCGGTTGAGCTTGCAGTCATAACTGAACCATCAGTGTAAATATGGGTGTGAGTGATGTACACCTCATGTAAATACAGTAGTGCAGCCTGTTTAAGGGCAACCGATGACATTCTTCTTTTCGTCGTAATTCCAGGTATGGTAAGGCGCACTTCGGGTCGATGTAGGCACCATATAGGTGAGGATGGTCTTGCTGCAGGCGTATAGTTCGATGGCAAAAAAGTACTATGGTCAGCAATAATGCGGCTGAATGTTGTATGCGGTCTTTGTGCAGGTAAAGATGCCAGATGGTGCGAAGGTACCCGGGCAAGGTGTCGAATATGAGCCCTGAGGGTATCAGTGGTTATGTACGTTGACACAGGATGGTCTCCTGCAATGACGATTGTTGCCGCTGTAGACGCACATTTCGGAAGACCGAGGCATGTCCTTAAAGCTTGAGCTTGCAGGCCCTGGAGTGCATTCAAATTTGTTTTGCAGGTATTTCCAATCACAGGAAGACTGTACCTCGCAAAACCGAGAAATAAGGCATTGTAGAGCTGTAGCATAGACCTTACTGATGTGCCCCACGACTTTCCACCCAGAAACTTGAGAAGATGCGCTATGGTAGTCAGCCGTCTCTTCATGTACAAAACGTGTGGCGTCCATGATAAATCGCGGTCGATGATTACGCCTAAAAAACGGTGCTTCCGGTCGTGGGCAACTGCGTGCCCATTGATCGTTATTGTGTACTGCCGCATTGTCTTGCGTGTAAATGCGACAAAGCAGCACTTCTCGGGTGACAGTTCTAGATTTTGATTTTTCAAGTACAACGAGGTCAGCGTAGCTGCCTTTTGTATCCGGGCTCGTATTTGTAGGCGTGTCACTGCAGATGCCCAGATGCAGATGTCGTCTGCATATATAGACACATGGACTGTATTGGGCAAACATTTCGTGAGGCCAACGAGCACAAGGTTGAATAGTGTCGGGCTTAACACACCACCTTGTGGCACTCCACGTCCTGTCTGATGGTAAGATGTGGCGCCTTCCTCAGTGACCATGAAAAAACTTCTACCAGTCAAATAGCTGCGTATCCACTCGAATGTTCGGCCACCAATTCCGACTTCAGTCAACGCGTCTATTATTGCGCCATGCGTTATATTGTCGTAGGCTCCTTTTATATCGAGGAACAATGCTGCTGTGAGGCGTTTCAGGCGTTTCTGATGTTGGACAAACGTGACTAAGTCAATCACGTTGTCATAGAGGAGCGCCCACGTCGGAAGCCTGCCATGGAGTCTGGGTAAACGCTGTACCATTCCAGATACCACTCCAAGCGTGTCAGCACCATCCTTTCCATAACCTTCCCAATGCAGCTGGCTAGAGCAATGGGTCGTATGATGACAGATCTAGCGGCGATTTGCCAGGTTTAAGAAGCGGAACAAGCGGCTGCACTTCCATTCTGGCGGCACCAAACCCTTCCTCCAGGACTCGTTGTACATACTTAGCAGCATGCGTTCGCGCCTTCTCTCCAAGGTTCCGAGCGCTGAATATGTCACCGAACCGTCAGGCCCCGGAGATGATGAAGCGCCTGCAGCTTGCCAGTGCCGCTTCAAGCTCCTCCATTGAGTACATGAGGTCCATGCGGGAGTCCCGGGACGCAGGAGTGGCGCATTGTATAGGTGCACATGTAGCCTGAGTGCCAATTACTTTCGCGCAGAATTCTTCAGCCACCTCAATCTCTCTTCGACCCTGCTTCAGAGCGAGAGACTTGAAAGGGAAACGCTGATGCGGTAGATCACGAAGTCCGCGAACGGTCCTCCATATTTTAGACAAAACGCTGACGTGGATCCAGGACTCACAAAATAGCTTCCATCTTTTAGATTGAAGTGCGTCAATACGGCGCTGAATCTTCTTTTGCAGCCGTCTTGCCTCTCTGAGGTCGTGTATTGATTTCGTTCGTCTGTACCTTCTTTCCCGCGCGTCTGCGAATCGCCCGTAGGCGCTGTAATTCGGCTTCAAATTCATTATAATTCGGAAAAGGCTGAAAGGTGCGCGTAGCCTCTTTTATGGCATTGCGAATTTCATTGTCAAAACCTGTTGGAAGCGTACCTTCACAGGTTTCCTCCATGTGCAGCCGGAACGCCGACCAGTCAGTAGTTCGTCGGAGAGCGGTAGAGGTGCCCTTGGATAGTCCCTTTATCTTCAGATAAGTAGGAAGATGGTCACTTCCATGAGATTCGATATCCGCGAACCATTTTACGTGTCTTTCCAAATGCCAAGAGACCATGGTCAAGTCCAAGCAGCTGCTGTATGTAGTTCCCCGCAGATATGTCGGACTACCATCGTTGAGGCAGCATAGATTGTGCTGTGTCGCAAATAATGCCAATCTTCTTCCCCTAGAATCCATCTTCACGCTGCCCCATAGTGGATGATGGGCATTAAAATCTCCAGTGAGAATCCAGGGACCAGGCGTTGATGTTAACACGTTGTGCAGGCGTTTGAAATCAAAGTGGCTTGAAGGAGAAATATATACTGCAACAAGAGTGAATGTAATCTCCTTCGTTTTCACTGTTAGGCAAACGTACTGGTTGCTATTGTCCGGTGGCACTGGGTGCTCCACGTATGTAAGTTCACATCTAATATACACAACAACCTTGCTTCGTTCACCGCTGGTCGATGACAAGAATGCCTCATAACCAGATATGCGGAGAACGGTCTGAAAGTTCGGTTCACAAATTACGAGAATCGGGAACTGATTCTCGAAGACGAAGGGCCTAAAGTCAGATATTCTGGGTTTGAGGCCACGGGCATTCCATTGAAAAAGAGACGCTTTCCTTGACTTCACTGCGGAAACACATCGATGAGTGGGCCATGACTTCAAACGATGGTCTCAAGCACTGGGGTCAGAGCATCCAGTACCTGTAGAGCGCTGCGAGCAGCCGGAGTATCCATGTTCGTCAGTAGTAGGCGCATGACATTCGTGAGAGACCTTAGCATGGTGATCACTTGTGAGTCT
This sequence comes from Rhipicephalus sanguineus, assembly GCF_013339695.2. Lineage (NCBI taxonomy): Eukaryota > Metazoa > Arthropoda > Arachnida > Ixodida > Ixodidae > Rhipicephalus > Rhipicephalus sanguineus. The sequence goes on from NC_051178.1 coordinate 128,530,913, forward strand.
CTCTCTCGCATCTCGTCACCAGCTGCGACATTAGAGTTCAGTGGGCAAATGCCCTGCTGTGGCTCCGATGCTTGACATGTCTGCGGTAGTGCTGGCCATACCTCACCTGACGAAGCCGCGGCGGCATAACCGCTTTTCGTACGGATGGTCTTGTCTATATTTGGGTTGGCTGGAGGAGGAGGACGCGGAGGGGTGGAAGGAGTCGTTGCAGGACGTGACCTCTCCCTTATGCCAGACGATGACCTTCGTTTACGTGGACGTCGACGCCTTATGGCGGTGGCAGCATCTCTGTGTGATGATCCGTCACGGACCATCTTCCTCAATATCTGCTGCTCCTTCTTTAGCTGCGGGCACTCTTTCGAGGATGCAGCGTGAGGACCCTGGCAATTGGGGCACTTGAGCTCAGTTGCACGGCAAGTGTCAGAGTCGTGTGACTCGGAACACCGTGGGCATACTGCTGAATGTCGACATACTGCGCTGACGTGTCCGATCTTCTGACATCTTCTGCATTGCAGGGGCTTGGGTATGAAGGGCCGTACCGCATGCCGAAAGAGGCCTACCTTAACATGGGATGGTAGGGAGTCACCTTTGAAGACGAGTCTCACACAATTCGAACTGCCAAGGCGTCGAGTGTGTAGTATGGTAACGCATCTGTCGCTGGCTGGATCAAAATCGGCAAGTCGCTGTCGATAATTGCTGCGTCAATGTCGTAGACAACCCCAGCGGTGGTGTCGTTGCTCTGTGGAACGACGTAGTGGACGTTAACATCGCCGAGGGTTTTTATTTTCATCAGAGCGTCGAGTGCGCTTCGGTTGTGAACATCAACTGCAAGGACATTTTTTCGCTTATTGATTCTGATATCCTTTATCTCTCCTGGAATGAGAGCTTCCAGAGACATAGAGATGCGTTGCCGATTAAGCCGGTTGAGATTGTCCGTACTTGTATCAGGTACAAATAGAATAGTGTGCGCTGACGGTCTGCGTTGTGGCATCACAGTTGACTTACTTGATGACGACCTTCCGCTGATGTTTCTTCTTTTTGCCTTTCGGTGGGAACTCTTTCGAAGCCTTCTTCGTCAGAAGTATCATCACTTGAGCACGAGTACAGCACGGTGTCCTCACTGCCGGCTTGACTCTGGGGGCAATTTCTCTTCCTGGCGCCAGCTCCTGCCGACGTCGTGACGTCGCGTCGGCACTCTGCAGGTTCCACTTCCATTGCCGAAGCAACGGGAGTGGTGTCTTCCAGTATAACACGGGAAAAATTGAAGAACTGTAGCGGAATGTGATGCCACAAGCTCCGCTGTTTGCCCAGCCTTCGTCACGTTAAGTAGATGAAGCTGATTCAATTTTTTCTGTACACTCGCAGGCGCCGACTTTTTCACGTACAACGCCGCCGTCGCCACCACCGAAATCTGTAACCCGTAACAACCTTCACTTGAAAACTTGTTGAATCAAGCGTCGTACCCGTTGTATAGCAACCTGTATAGCGAGAGTTATACTTCCCAGCCGACATTCCGCGCGGGCTATGCACGTAAAATGCGCGTTATACTGGAATGGCGACTTTCGAGGGTGTGAATGCTTGTGACATATCGTGTCCTACTTCTTCAGTTTACATCTTGCCTCCTAGAACATGCTGAATCGCCTGTCCTTCTTTCTTCAGCAAGACAGCCTAAAAGAGACGTCATTGTCAGGTTCATCTCCCGATGCTCTCAATAGTCGCGCTCCGTTCTCGGAGGCTTTGATAAACATGTGCTCTAGCAGTTCAGCTGCTATAGTACCGCTGTATACAATGTTCATTATTTTTTTTTTTTTCGTTCTGACCTTACTCTCTCACGCAGGCGTCCCTCAGCGCCGATCTAGGAAACGAAAGAATACATTCAAAAACAAAGACGTACGAATAGCGAGTCTTTCGTGTTTTGGAAAAGTGAACGAAATGGGACAAGGGCGACAAGCACCCATTTCGAGCACTGCACGCAGAAGGAAAGCGCGCAGGAACGCAGCCTTCGCGAGGAAATGTCAAGGCTTGTACAGCGCGACGCGCACTTGTGCGAGCCCCGGCAGACACACTTACGATGCAGCAAGACGCGCAATCACTGTGGCTGCGTTTGTCCCCGCTCTTCTTCTTGTCGCGTTCCCTTGCCTGTCCGGACAACTCGCGGTGGCTTCCATTCCGTCTTCTTTCCGGTGGCATTTCGGTTTGTTTAAAGCTCGGCGTTTGCGAGAACACAGGCGTTTTAGAATTTCCTTCCCGGATTCTTCGAAGGAAACTCTCCGCGAAAGTGACAGGCGGGCGACTGGCGCCGCGCCTCTTCTGCGCGTGTCGCGTTGAAGGAAACGTTCCTTGAGACGCTTCTTTCAAAACTGGTCCGAACAGGGCCCACTTTCAGTGGTGGAGAGAGGAGAGGTAGAGAGAGAGAACGAAGGGCGTATAGCAGAACCATGGTATGGCGTCCCGATTGGCTACCTTTAGCGTAAGGAGAAAAGGCGAAATATTAGAAGGATATGGAACGTGCGCACAGTTTAGTGCGCAGGAAAACAGCACCGATGGAGAGAAAGAGGGAATTTGATTGGAACAACAACCGGGAAAATATCAGAAGAGTATATAAAAGCTTGCGATACATTGGCGCTGCAACCACTCTCCCTACTTTATTTCTCCCTTTCTGTTTATTTCTTCCTTTCTGTTCGGCAAATCGAACGTATGCTTGCTTAACGCTCAACTTCTCTCTGTCTCTCTCGGAAGTAAAAAGGTCACGCACTAAGCACTATGTAGACTTCGGTAGATTGCGATTCTCACAGTTCGGAATAAGCGCACGGACATTAAAATTGAGGTAGCGTTGAACAAATAGACAGTTAGACCTCCAACTGTGTAAAAGACTTGTGGTGACTTCTTCGCCTGCGTTTCATTGTTTTTTTTTTTTTACGTTTCTCCTTGCCTTAACTAGGCGTACCTGCATTAGTAACAGTAGAACGACGTGGCTAAAGTTGACTTCACCTCAGCACACATTGGAATGCTTCGAAATTCGCCCGTAACATACATCCCTTTTAACCTTCATTCGGTCTTTGACTGAATGCCTGCGTATGTGCGTATAGTAGCTCCTTATTAAAAGACGGGAGCAATTTTCGTAGCAGCGACGGCGACAGTTTTCAGACCGCCGACACGCGTGTGGGTGGGCGGAATCCGCGCTGGCTCCGCATTTCGCCCGCAGCGACATTCGCGCGGATTTATTTTTCCAGTTTCAATCTGGCGAGCGCGGGGCGTCAGCTTTCAGCTTAAAGCGGGCCGCGAGCGAGGACGGCTCCTATAGAGCAGGAAACGTTTTTTTTCCTCGGTCGCGAAATGCCTCTTTTGTGCGGCGCCTCGTCGCAAATAACGTCGCCTCGTATGATCGAATGAACAATGCGGGCCGCGACGCGAATTCCACCGCAAACGTGCGTACGGGAACGTCTCTGCGACGGTATATCTCTGCAGCTCATCTTGCACCAAACCCTTCTTGGTTTTTCTTGTTTTGTTTGTTGTTGTTGTTGTTGTTGTTTCATTTTCCTTTCAGTCGCTTCGTTTCTCTATTTTGTCTATTGTATCGCGCGGTCTGTATTTGTGTCACTATTAAAGAAAATATTTATCTCAATATGTTTTTCGTCATTTTTATCACCCGATTCGTGCCGCTTTCTGGCTTTTCTGAAATGTCTCTGTTTTGTTTTCATTTTTTGTGTTCAAGTTACGTATTAGCCAGAGAAATAGCAGTCCTCTGGCTGGATAGGCTGCTGAAAAGGAAAAATAAGTTTGGTGTGAGAAATGACGATTATGATGATGATGATGATGATGATGATGATGATGATGATGGCGATGGTGATCACGACGATGAGGAGGAGGACGAACAAAGGTTACCACGATTAACGTTTCGGTCTTTAGGAGCCTTGTACGACCTCGAATCTAAGTTCCTTTTGCGCGTTCTTTTTAAGAAGCCGTTATAAGAGATCTTCAATGGCTCACTTCTTGCACATACGATACACCGACCGCGGTCTGTTGTTCATGGGTGCAAAGCAAGAGGTCAGCGCCTGTCAACCACATCGGGATCAAGTGAACAGTATGTGTTCCCTGGAGCACTTGGTACAAGCCGACGCATTGACCGCGATGCAAATATATAGCGTCAAAGAAAAGCCCAGTCCTAAATCAAAAGTAACGCCTAGACATGAGGTATCGTTGTCTCTCTCTATGTGCTGTGTTTTTTGCGCAATCCTTCCTTTCTGAATGAAACTTCTAATGTAGTCTTTACTTTTCATACCTTGATATTGCGTACAAAATGGAAGCCGCACGGTAGACTGATCGGCTCACGCAAAATCGCTCTCAATCATTCTTTCCACACGTATTCTCGGACGCATCCACCCGCATCGGCGACAGTGTTTTATTAATTTCCCATGAGACATCCGTGCAGCCGGGGCACTGGACACAGTCATTACTCGACTCATCTATACCATGCCGTCCTATTTCTTTCTTGAATAATATGTCCCGGCTGTTCATATATTAAGTGGGCCTCGTCACTGAATCTCTTCACTTGATGGACGACTGAACCTTTCGGTCAATCTGTATATTAAAATTTTCGTTTCGCTTCTTTGGCTTATTCGCGAGATCGGTAGCAGTTGCGCATTACAGTGATGACAGGGGCCAGTTGATTCGTGTCGACTTTGATTGAAAGTGCGCATATTGAAAGTGCGCTTCGTACTGTGAGCCCGTGTCCTTCTGAGTTCATTTATGCGGTAGTTTCAATCAGCAACGGGAGTTGTACATGTATTTTTAGTGAGAATCGCGGACGAATTTCAGAACCGATCTTCTAGATAATGAAGGAGGGCGGACATCTTATATGGCGCGAACTTACCGCTCCAAATTGCTTATACCCTTATTTAAAGCCTGGGGAATGCTCCCATATCGTATTTTTGTGCGACGCTGCGGACGAATACCGGGTCACGAACCAGGGGCCGAACTCACAAAGCTTCTCTATCGTAAGTACGTTTTCCCATTTGTCAGCTCGCTTCGCTAATGATATGTCCCGCGTCGTGATTGGCTGAAATATTCTTGCGAAGATTTTTAGCGTAGGACGTTTTTGGCGAATAAAGGCCCCGGTCCGAAATGAATGCTGTGCGCGAGAGTGATTAAGAACGTATTGTGTAAACTGTTCAACCACGTGTCGAAAGATCAAACAAATGTCCGCAAAAAGATAGATGGTTCAGTATATGTCCATTTCTAACATGGAGTATATGAGACAAGCCGTCGTCGTACTCAGCGGCTGAGATGTACTACAAAGTTCGACGACGTTCCTGCCGTTGCTGTCACACGCGATAGCGAAAGGTTGGCGGGGGAAAAGAGGGCGGGGCGGAGTTGTTCGCTGACATGCGTAGCGCAGCGGAGCGGAGTTGCACGTATATTAGTGATGCTAGCCAAAGCACTCACACAGTGAGGTTGATGATCATGACACCTCCGTCTAGCACCGGTCGCCGCACCCTTTGCGACTAGCGACCATAAAACGACTCATGGCGACTGGTGTTCACACCTGCGTGCGACCTATACCCGTCGCCACACATGATTCGCGTCTGCCCGCTATGCCCCGTTAAAGTAAGCTGACGTCATATTGCTGCGCACCTGACTGGTTCAGAGGTTCGCGACTGCAATCGCGCGACTGAAAAATTGAGCAGCGAGCGAATGAGCCAAGGCAGTCGCTTTGCGACCAAAGCGGCCATTTGTCGCCTGTTGTTCTGCGACTGATTTGGTCGCGCGACTTCTGCCACTCGCAGATGTGAACGAGCCATTACGCGGGTGCGTGGCACACCAACCTGGCTGCTCTAAGGATAGTGGTGGCTTAGCAGGTAAAGTGCCGCGGTGCTAAGCTGGAGGACGCCGGTTCGATTGCCGGTCACGGCGAGCGCACTACGATGGGCGCTAAATGCAAAAACATTGGTCTACTTAGACACACGTTAAATAAACTCAGGTCGACAAAATTAATCCGAAGTTCCGCATTATGGTGCGCCTCGTAATCATGTCGTGATTCTGGCACGTGACACCTAAACGCATCTTTGAGATAGAAAGAGATACCACATAGACTCATATCAAAATTAAAAAAAACATTTAAATCTTATATATATACAGACAGATTCAATTTCACCAGTGTACTGGAAAGGTCGCAGTGTCGATATGTTTTCGTTTCTTGCTATCCCCAATTTTAAATTGCATTCATAATAGAAGAAAAAAAAATTGCCTCGATCGTGGTATCACTAAACGTTTTCTCGTGATGACACCGGCAGGAATACAATAAATCGCGACATCGCTCGAGCGGCTAGTCTAAAATAACAGTTTATTATAGCTTAATAACCTTGGTACCAGACGCATGCATTCAAAGAGATAAGCAGGAACGCATCTCTTGACAGCGGTAAGCAAATTAAGAACTGCGCATACATTAAGAGAGCAAGAGCAGATAACTAAACTGTAAATTGAGTGGTGGCTCTGAGGTGCAGAGCGTGAAGTGACTGCGGTATTGGATTAGAGTGCACAAAGCGTCAGCTTATAACACCGTGTGTTCAATGCGCACACATTCAGAGACACTGGCAAGTGCAACACGTTAACGGCCCGAGGCGCCTTTTTCTTGCAAACCAGATTACGGTCCGTGCGAAAAATCCAGACTGTTCCTTTCTTTTTTTCTTGGGAAGGGCGGGAGGGGGCAGGGGGGAGAAGACAACGTGACGCCAGTTTTGTGGTTTCTTTTATCTATGTGTGTTCAAGTACAAAGGAATGGCGAAAGAGCTCCTAAATCAATTGTATTATCACTCTAGTCCGCAAAGAGCGTCAGGGAGCAAAGTGCGATAAAGGAACCCGTCCTATGAATGTGCATGTGTGCTGAACGCGATTACGGGCTCCCTCGATTTTCTCATCAGGACAACATGATTGTGTTGTTCTTCGGTGCAAGTCTGTAAAGGAACTGAAGGTATTAAGACAACAGTTCTAGGCTGCGCCTGCCGAGTAGTGAGAAAATGGCAAGGATGGATAAAAGAAGGGGACTCGAGGTAAAAGAAGGAGGAGCTCTCAGAGACGGCACTTACGATTGAGTTCGTGCTCCTGGTACAAATAAGGAAACGTAAGAACCTGCGAACAAAAAAAAAAACGAAATAAGAGGCACAAAACAACGTAGCTTTGTTGCGAAGCGTCCACTGAGGATTGACAAGCCGTCCGATGGATGCAGGAGTATGGAGAAAAGGGGGGGAAATGATAAAGGAAAATGTTGCCTCTGTGGTATCGAGTTTGCGCCGGCGCGTCGATCCAGCGAGCCAGAGCGAGACATTTTTTTTTTTTTCGAGGCTGTGCCGCCGGCGGTGCAACCATGCACGCGCAAAATATGGCAGCGCCGAAGTCTTGTAACAACATTAGAAACTTACTCGCTGACATCGAAGATGAAAGAAAAGTTTGTGTTTGGTCTGCAGATCGCGGTCAACAGCAGAGATTCGGACGCATGTGAAAGAAAGAGACCGAAGGGAGAGCTGTGAAAGCGCATGGTCAGTGAAGCGCCAGATATGAATGGAAAACTAAGCGAACAGACAACAGACAGACAATGAACTTTAATGTACTAAGTTAAAGTATACAGAAAAAAAAATGAAGCTTACCCATAAGCAGCAGTAACCTTAGAAGCAGAGTTTATGGGAGGGGTTTCGGTGTTTTCACTACTATACGTAAGGTATACGTTGTTTTGAATTGAGCAGAAAAGGCTAACAACGAGCCTTGTAAACTCGAGTCACTGTAACGAAAATACGGGGATGAGACTCGCACTGGCTGAATCTCAGGAATAGAAGCAACCGAACGAGCCAGAGCCCATGCTGTGTCGCGTGAGTTACTGACGGAAAAAACGACAATAATAACGACAAATACTCGACTACGGAATACACCATATAGACCTAATGAATGCCAGATTCACTTTAGGAAATCAGACTTATCCGTCCACAAGCATTTCTCTCGTCTAACATTCATCCAGCAGTAACAAACCAGCCGCGAGATGATAACGGTACAGCACGGCAACGCCGACGTCAACGCCAACAGCGACGGCCGAAGCGCGCCTCCAGATTTCGTATAATTTCTTTCACAAAAATAACATCAGCTCCTTTCGGAACGTCCGTTTAGCGCATTAGTCGCATGGGACTCGCCCTAGGAATAATGCTAAAGCCGCACCTTCCAGCGCATATTACATGCAATGTCACGCTGCACATTTGTTTTACTTGAAAACTTTTTAACACAAGTGTTTTATGCCGGGGTCCACCAAGACTTCAGTGACGTATTCCGTCCCGGATATGACGTTGATAAAATAGACGTTAACGGATGAGAAAGAAAAGCTATAAGACGTTTCGCCGCCGGGAACCGAACCTGCGACCTCCCGGTCCACGACGATAAGCACCCGGCACTCAACCGACTAAGCTACCGAGGTAGATGCGCGACATTCCGCAAACGCGCCTTGTATCTCTCGCACATTCTCTCTCGCACGGTGCTCTCTGTTGGCGGGGGGCGGGGGGGGGGGGGGGGGTGCCGCCGTCTGTGAGCTGTTAAGCGAAGTAATGTGGCATGACACTTACTAGAGCCGATAGAGAACGATTCGGCGACGACGCAGTTAAAGGGCCCCTGACAGCCGATTCTTTGTTTGTGACATTTATGTTGTAATAAGTAGGTCTATGTCTTGTAATCACGGAATGACACCGTAAATGCTCCAACGTGATGTCTAATTAATCCTAGCAGCGTTAATTATGGTCATTTTTAGTGTAGGTTCAAAACGCGCGCCGAAAGAGGATAAGAAACTAGCGCCGCGCCACGGCGGTCGCGCGTCGGGGCACGCGTGACGACGTGCGCTCAGTATTGGGTGACGCCAGTCACGAGCTTGTTGAACTGCCAGTTGGAGAACACACACACGGAGAGCTCACGCTCCCTGCCGACACGTACCGAAGAAGGAGAAGGTGTGAGGAGCAAAGAGCAAACATGCTTCGCAACTCTATGCTTCCACATACAGTGCACCGCGCATATTTCTGTCTGTGACGTCGACAATACTTGCTTTACCTCTGCAACGTCACAAGGGGCCTACGTCTACGTCATACTAGTGGTTATGTTGATAGGAGCTCAAAATTCAGATGAGCCCTTAGGCTTACTTTAAAACCAAATTAAAATATATTAAAGGCAACGATTGTCACTCATAATCGGTCAGAAGTGCCCCCACATGCAGGACTATCAAACAACACAAGGATCTCGAGTTTCCAAATTCGGTGTCAGGGGTCCTTTAAAGCGTGGCGTCCGAGATTGCGCGACGATAGGTTTTCTGCCGGCGCGAACTCGGAGGCCATGGCTAAAGCGTCTGGATAACAGCGAAGAACACTGGCCACGCTAGCATCAGGGAGTCGCCCTAGACCAGACTTGTACACGTTACAGAAAATAAGTAATCGATTAAAATTACGATTAGTTCCTTTAAAATGTAATTGATTGCAGCGGTCAGTTACATCCCCAGAAAGCTAGCTGAGATAATACAGAAATGTAATCGATTACTTTTGCGTTACTTTCCTTCAAAAATTTTTGTAATGACACAATAACACGTTTACTCAAACTACAATTGACTACTGTGGTTTGCATGGTAGGGAGACGGCTGGAGGCTTGCGTGAAGGCTGGAAGGCTTACCGTGGCTTCTGTGATATAGTGTTACACATTGTTTACTTTCAACAGGAGTTGTTCTTTGAAGTTGTCTTCGCTTATTCTTCCACGTTTCCTCGTTAATAGATCAGCTACTACACTAAACACTCTCTCAATGCATGCGCTGTAGGGAAGGGCGGTATTATAACGTAGGGACACCTTGGCACCAACTCGTAGTTGCGCAGTGCTTCGATGGCAGTGTTCATGCCCTCTATGAAGCGTCGCACTTCACTGTTGTGGGCGCTCCGGTAAAGCGCTGCAGTTAATGCCAAAGAAAAGGTGGAAGAGTAGGCTATGTAGGGGCCGCCCCGTCTGACAGGACGGGGGGTCCCTACAGAGCGGGTGCATATTTTGGGGGACGAGAACTACGCTAGAAGACTGGTTACAACTTGATTATTGAAAAAAATGTAATTGATTACCGATAATTAATTACAAGAAAATGTAATTGAATTACCCAGAACGTTACAGCTTCGAAAAAGTAATCGGTTATGTTACAAAGTTACAAGAAAATGTGATTTATTACAAGTAACTGATTACTTGTAACGCATTACGTACAAATCTGCCCTTGACGCAGTTACGTCATGTTACGTTCTTTGCCTTTCGCTTCGTGTTAGCGTGTGACGGCTCGTTATCAGAGTAGCGCAGCTTCCACATGCACCAGCGGTGTTTCTCCGCCGCGACTGCTTCCAGTGCGATAGCACTGACTGATAAAACTGATGAAATAAGCGCTGCAGAAAGGCAACGCTGTCGACGGGCGCATGTTCCGCCTTGAGATAGAGGCTAGCGGGACGTGGAACGTGTGCGCGCGTTCGCGGTTCAAGCTACGAACATCTGCCACCCGTGCTTCTGAAGCGCAGTGTGGTGGTGAATGCGTGAGCGCAGGCGTAGGTTACCCTATTATTCGGGAGCGCACACCGTGCCGTTTCTCTCCTTAATTGACGACGCTTTGAAGAAGTGCATATCAAGTACCAGTGTTAACTATGTGCTTGTTGGTGTCATTGCGCGGAATTCGCTATACATTGTGTCCAAGTATATGTTAACCACTTCAGATGCCACAACGGCTAAATCATGATCATGGGCGTTAGCCGCCGCGATGGAGATGTGCCACTAGGTGTCAACGTGGGTGCATCCAAGTGAAACGGTGCTATAGCTACCAAACGCCGAAAGACTTTGTCAATCTCTCATATACCCCTACACAATAAGCACTACTTCTGTGAAGCCACGTTTCACTTTCGTGTTATACCGGTTCCTATGCCGTTGGGATCAGCCATGGTTTTTTTTTTTTCTTTTTGACGGAGTGGACGGGCTGGAGGATAGGGAAGGTAAAGGCTTATCCTCTCATGAATTTATACGGCACTGCTACAGGCCAACCACCACCCGCCCCTCTAGCCCAGTGTGTCTTTGGCAGCTAAGCCTCATTCTGTTCATTATTTAGTCAACTGAGCGCTGGTAATAAAGGCATTATTAATAAATCCTCAACCAACGCTGCCTCAACAATAGGCCTTGCAATAAAGGAACGCCAGAAAGAATGTACATCATGACGGATTCCCCTACCGCGGGCGAAAAACAATGCGGCTCCATCGAACGCTGTCGTTCTCTTCCCCGAATGTCAACGCTGGCTTCCTTCTTTTCCAATGTATAAGCCTTCTCGTTCTTGTTGTTTTTCTCCGTGGTATTTTTGCATATAGTGGAAGACTCTGGGGCATGCTCTATCTTCGCGTTGGGGCGTTCCAATGAACGCTGCTGGCACGCGGAAAGTCTCCGTAATGGATCCCGGGGATACGAAAGCTATATCCACACTCTTGCGCTTATTCGGGCCCGTCGCCACGGCGGCGGCAGCGCAGTCCCCAACGTATATAAGCTGCGTTGTTCGCGGCAAAATGCATATTACATGGCAGCGCACTGCCCCGGACGCAAGATGCTTCCGGCGAACGCGCTTCAAATATTTATGACGCGTTACTGCCGCTCGCGCGCGACCAGCGCACGTGTGTTTTGCGTGCGTGTAATCTGTCCTTTTGTTCTGCCGTCTCTCCTTCTCCAACCTCATTGGTTTCCTTGGTTTGAGCGACGAACGCGCATGCGTGCCAATGCCGATGCGCGTAAGAAAGCGGGATGAATTTTTCATCCTATAAGCAAGGGTCACGGCCTGTTTACGGTTTAGAAACAGCAGCGGCATAGACTTCGAAATAAGCTGCACGCTCGCTCCTTCACGAGGCGGGTGGCCGCGAGTATACCTTCCTGCGTTACCTTCGCATTGAGCCGCTCACGAGAGGGAGGTATACGCATCCGCTCAATGCATCGGAAATGCGCTCAAGAAACAGCGGCCGAAAGAAACAATGTGAAGAGAAAACAACGCGGAGTTATGGTATGCTGCCTGTAGTCTCGGGGATTTATGGTATTCGAAGAACTGGCCATCTTGTACACTGGACGACTTACAGATCCGATTTGTGTGCGGAACGTTTGCAAAATGCACCAGAGTCGTGACTATCCTCCTCCTGTGGCGATTCCATTCTGTCTGCGGTTTTCTGTTTTTACAAAGCTTCGTCGTCAATTTTTTTTTCTGTTTGCCAGAGATCCATATGGCAATCTCATGAACCTAAGCATACGTATAACTCACTTTGGATTGTCCATGATGGCAGCGTAAGTTCGCAGACTCGGACCACGTAATCTCATATTGCGTATCACAAGAATAGGGCTTTTTTTTGTTGTTGTTGAAAAACTAGCATTTCAGCAGTAATCCTCGAGGTATAATGTTCACGACGATCACGAGAGGCTAGTTGGATTAGTGTCCACTGTCTCCGAGTTCTTTTTACTCACTGTCCCGTGCGTTCACTCGAGGATATGTTTTACGCCAGTACTAAGGCTGGTTATCTTGTTTCTATGAGCAACTATAACAAAGTGTTTTCAATTCGATAGTGTTTGCGGCGCTGCTAAATTTTTCAATAGTATGCGCGAAGACACCATCAGGGACGTCGACTGGTTATACTAGACGAGCACTGTTTAAATTGATTTGTGACGCTTTTGGACTCTTCATCATCGAGAAGAATATATAATGCGGGACGAAGTCAGGTATCTCTTTTTCTGCTGCAAATCCCATGTAAGAGAGATTAGAACGCCCCAGAAAATGAGTTTTGTTGGGCTGACTCCCATCTGTACCAAAGGCACTCGTCTTCGCGAAAGGCTATTTTATGTTAGAAAAGGTCATTAGTGCAAGATGTCTACCCAATCCTACGCTGGATATATCATGAGCGATGGTGGATAGCTAATGGCGGAGAGCACTTACGAAGGAGAAGCCTTTCGAACTCGAACCCATATCTTCAGATGCCTTTGCGCAGCAGTAAACAACGGCGATTAAGCAGTAAATACGAGAAAAAAATACGTTAACATCACATTCAATTACCTCGGTAACAAACACTAGCCAGCAGTTAGCCGGCATTAACCAGTACTAGAATTATAAGCAAATAAATGCGGTAAGCTTCACAAAAGCAGCCTTCAGACAAAACTCACAACTTGTGTGTGTTTGTGCGTGCGTGCGTGCGTGCGTGCGTGCGTGCGTGTGTGTGTGTGTGTGTGTGTGTGTGTGTGTGTGTGTGTGTGTGTGTGTGTGTGTGTGTGTGTGTGTGTGTGTGTGTGTGTGTGTGTGTGTGTGTGTGTGTGTGTGTGTGTGTGTGTGTGTGTGTGTGTGTGTGTGTGTGTGTGTGTGTGTGTGTTCCCCTTCTAATTCTAACGCCATCAAAAACGGCAGACAAAACTCCAACCAGACTGGCGCCAGACAGTAGTATACACTGTGACCTGCAAAGCGCCCCGGCGGCAGTACCTGGCACAGCGAACTCGTCGTGGTATCGCGACGCGAAGCGAGAGACCAGAAATCCAACGCGTAGAAGCAGCAAAGCAATTAGGCGGCCGCGTCAGCCGCGGTTACCGGACTAATTATTTTTAGACGCGTACCTCCCTCTAAGGCAAACCCTTTTTTTCTCCTTTTTGTTCTCCTATGGATGGCCGGAAACCAGGCTTGTCGCATGGCTCTTTGTCCGTTCTGCGACGGTCGCTCGTACGTTTATACTTTCTTCGCGACAAGTGCCGCCGTCGCGAAGCGAAGGTGTCGACCACGTCGCACGTAACGGGTCCCGAGAGACGCTACTACATAGTGCAGGCCGGGTCACAGCTGTTGTAAGAGTCGCTGCGACCAACTGTTTGTTTCGTGCCCGAACCGGGATCATGCGAATGGTAGGAGCAGTGGCTTAACCCCAAGCACGCGCCGACGTGTAAAAGAACAACGTGTGATGGCTCTAGGTCCGTGTTCATACAACGGGCTCCGATACACTTCATAAGCTTTTTCTGTTAGGCTCTCTCTCGTTCACTTTTCGCTTTATTTATTTAACGACCGTTCCCGCAGCCTTATACAATACTGCATTGCTGCTGCCACCGGTAGTGTGTTACATGACATGTGCCTGTCTTGAATGCGGCACGCGATTAATGGGTGGATCCCTTTTCGCTGTCCAGCTGCACGAGCCCTAATGGCTCCGGCTCGAGCAGTTTATGACGTTCGTTCACGCTTACTTCCCAGCAAGCTCGCACTAATCGGAAGCGTGCGCTGCATACTGCGCGCTCAGAGCGCGAGCACGCTATAGTCGAGCGTTCTTCGACCTTAGAGCTGAACGTACAGACGAACCTGCATGCACTAGTAAGCGCGCATGATAGCTCTCGTTTAGGATCCCTAATGAACACTGCTTCTGTTTCGGCTGGGCGCGGTTTGATTCTCTATATATGTTACACGGAAGCAGCCGCGCTGACATCTGTATTAAGCCTTCTGCGAGAGCCCTGGTGCAGATGCAGTACGCACGCAACGGTAGCGACCATTTCGAGGGTTCCTACGAATACAGTTATTCATATAGTGTGACGAAGCTAAGGAATACCTTTCAATGAAAGAAAACACCGCTGCCCGATTCACAGTTCTTCTTACAGCTGCCCATGAATCCTGTCACTATAGTCTGATACAACTTTAGAAGTCCGCGGCAATTCCTCCTCAAAGGCGGATGCAAACAAGCCTGAACCAATGGGTGCGCACTCCAGACTGACGTCATTAGCCGGACGAGCGGTGAGCCCGCCTTCGGAGAACATTACCGGGTGCATGAGCGGGACTATTTTTTCAGTCGCGGAGGCGATCGGCTGTCGCGCTTCGATCGTCCGGGCGGGAGCTCTCCGGACTTTTTAAGTTGTATCCGACTATAGGTACTTGATTATGGATCAATCTCGCTAAGACAGCACTATAACCAACTGACACGTTCTTTGACAACCTTTGTCCCAATTGATACAACGATGCTGCGTTCTGTTTTAGATTTCGGTTCCCTTTATTTTCTCAAGATACACATTGCTTTCCCCTTGCTCATTGTGAGAGGCCGTCTATCGAGAATGCTCAAACGCCAACTCGCCGTGAAAGATCCAATGCAGTTGTAAAGTTGTCTCACTCTGTCTCAACCGATAATGCAGTCGAATAACGACAGTGAAACGTAAGAAAGGGCAGGAGAGTCAAAAGAATCAACCCAGGTGTATGGAATGGCCATGCATTAATCATTCTGGACATCGTAGTGATTGAAAGAGTGACCTTTCAAGATTGTTCGATCACCTACTCTGTCTTCACAGCGCTCCTCAAACAGACGTGCTAAAATTCCTCCAAAAGCTCCAAAGAAAGCCTTCTTTTCGAGGTAGAACAATAAGATACAGCCAGTTCCACACTGTGAAAACTGAACTGCGTGGAAGAGCTGAGTACCAGTAGACTGGATTAGATTGGAACAAACTTTATTTGAGGACCAGTAGAAAAACAGCGCTGAGAAGACGAGACGAAAAAAGGACACAGACTGCTGAACATAGACACGCGCTGTTTTCCTACTGGTAGTCATGAACCAACCAGACCAAATGCGTATCCTGCTGCAGAGCTGAAGATTCGCCTGCCCCTGTTGCCTTGGCCTTGGCTTCGCTTTGTCTGAGCCGAAGTTGCAGGTTCCCCCGTATTCGTTGGCGCTAGGTTTGCGTCTGAGTTTCGAAGTTGAGGGTTACCTCGCATTCGCTGGCGTTTCGCCTCCGCCTCTCTCTTCCGTAGATCTGCGTCTAACTCTTGGCACTGGGGTTTCGCTATTGCTTCCTTGGCTCGGACGGAAGAATTAGCGCTTTAACGACGCTGGCGCTCACGGGCATGCATGCGCTGGCGTTCCAAACGTGTAGCCTGCTCGGCGTCCGTGGCGGGAAAGGAAGCCTTCATTTCTGATGCTGTGGCACCCTCTCTTGACCTATTTTGGTAGTTACTTTATCTGTGGCGCCCTCTCTCGACCTATTATGGTACTTTTAGCGTGACGCCAAACGACGACATGAGACGACAGCAGCTACAGAATGTAATGTAGAAAAGCAGCGACAGAATGTTCCTTATGAAGACGTTTTATTCGTAGAAAGTGAAAGCAATCTGCCATTCGTGTAAAGAAAACCAGCAGAAGGACGTTCCAAACAGCAAGTTGTACTTGTAATAAGCTAGACAGGTTCTCAAAGTTAGATTACCTTCACAGACACTCACAAACTTCCCTCTTTACTGTATTTGCTGCGTTGACGCTGAAACATCGTGCGTAAACTTTTCTGTTCAATATCCGCAGTTTCAGAGTCGTTCCCCTAGGTACGCTATATTCTGAGATATGGCGGAATTCTTGCTCTTTTGGCCTGTTCCAGAGCTCGACACACATTAATAAGAAGCTTCTTTTCTGGAATATAACCGTGCATATTTGTGATTTCTTTGTACTCGAAACTTGTCCTCTAGTGTAACGAAAGGTCTCTGCGTAGTGGAAGCTAGAAGTTATCCATCCTTTTTTATCTGCGTGTAGATCTGATGGTCACACAGCCGTAAACATCCCACGGAGGTCTAAGAAAAAGACACTGAGTATTCGCGTGACTGTACGCTGATTCATTTTCATTGTAAGTGTTACTCTAGGCTCACGGTAACTTTCATGTCGGTACGGGGGTAGATAAGTTTTCAAATAACTTTTAAAATTTCAGTTTCGCTTGAATCTACTGCCTTCCTTCCCAAGGAAACAAACCAGCCAACTCTAAACTCTGACTGTTTCCAGACTTTTACTGCACTGTTCTGTTTCTTTTTTTTTTAATGTTCGTAAGTGACTGCCAGGATCTGTTCTGGAGGGCACGTGTCAAGGTTCTAAGTTTTCTCGGCACCGGAAATTGCGGCACAAATGAAACAGCTCTTGCGGAAAGAAAAAAATTGCGAACAGCAATTTCGGAGCTTCTAATCAACCTCCAGTTTCAGGACTTCAAAGTAACTTTTTTTTATATTTTACTTTCGAAACACGAGCTGCTCTTCGCAGCCAGTCACTAATTATTTTCTCCGTTATTTCCTGCGCCCCCCAGAGACATTTCACTAGAACTAGCATGCTGTAAAAAAAGAAAAAAAAAAGAAACTAGGATGCTGTAGCGAGTAATCTTCTCTTCACAGGAATTGGAAACAGTGTAGGCGTAGCTCTTTAAAACGTGAAATAGAGGAAGAAAATCAGGTCTCTTTGTATGCAGCAAGAACTGCTGCAGCGCTTCCAGTACTGGTATTATTACTCGAAAGCCGCCTCCAAAGTGACAAGCCTCAAAAGTATCATGGCCAGTTAGGTGGCAGAAAGAACTGTGAAATCAAAATTGTCATCAACGCATCATTTCGTCATAAATTTCGAGGACTTACCTCCTGAAACTTGCCAAACACAGCATCTGCGCGGAATGCAATCACTTTGAATTTCGCAGTTCAGACATGCGCGCTAAGGTAGCAACGCAAACAAATTGGTAAAAGTTTCATTGAATGACATCATTCTGTAATCTTGCGCGCCACTTGCGTGCTGATTGTAATTCGAATTTTATTTCGGAAGAGGTACCGATTGTATTTCGGAATAGATACTACTCGTGTGCGGACACGACAATTCTTTTCCCCACGTATTTATTTTCATTATGTCTATCAATAAATATGCACATTGTGGATATTTAGGAGCCAAGGAGGGGTCAGAATTATTCCGGTGTCTAACATTAAGGCTCGCCACGTGATCAGATCGTTGTATATGCGCATAAAGCACATCAATTTAGTTTTAATTTCAAGAAACACTCATGAAAGTCTGCTTGCGTAATGATGGAAATGGTGAAATAGAGAAGATATGTATGGTGATGCACATGCATACCTTAATATAGGCCTAATAAAAAAGTCACAACGTCGCCACAACGGCGAAGCAATGAATGCAATAGCAACAAATTGGAATGTAACTCGAAGAACTGCAAGCAGCTCGAAACTTCCAGCGCGCTGCTCATGTACAAAGGACGCATGAAAAAACGCACACAAGACGAGCGCGACCTAAGAAATGTCGCAGCTCGACACTTAAAGCACACTGCTCAAACACCAATACAGACGCACGAAACGAACGCACAGGTGTACAAAGGACGAGCGCGAACTAGCAACTGTCCCGGATGTTACTTATTTGTGTTTGAGCAGAGCGCTAATTTCGCAAACGCGGCCACTGCAGCGAGCGAAGTGACCTTCGTACGCTCTGTAACTTCAACTTTGCGGTTAAAGGAAAAGACGTACAAACCGCCCTCATCACGAGATAAGCGTGCGCGTACGAGCGACCACGCCCTGTAGGGCAAAGTACAGCTGGTAGAGGTCGCAAGCGAGCGCGCATCGCAACGAGTGGGGCGACGACCTTTAAAGAGCGCCCTTTGCGCCATCTGGCTAGTAATCAAGAGAACACGCTGAAGCGCTTCCGAGCTCCGCGTGCCGCAAGCGGTTCATGGTGTATATAAATAGCTCAGAAGCGTGAAAGGCTGGGCCGGTTGGTTCATGTTTAGGTGCGAGGAAGCCAGCGAAACTCAAAAACAACGACGAAGAAGAAGGCACATTCAAGCACACACCGTCGCCAGACTTACAACCAATTTATTGCCGCATCCACGTATATTTATACTCATCATCCCGCGCACGCGCACACGCTACCACATGAAGCCTATCATCCACCCGCTAATTAGTCACACCCTGAAAGAAAAAGCCACTCTTTTCCTGTCATATGCACAGAAGGTTCGCTAATACAAACGTGTCGAGTCTTTTTGACATAGTACGCCTCAAGCAGTTCACGTTCAAGCTTTGATTTTCCCCTGCCTGCAACGGGCCAAAAATCGGAAATCCTTCAGCTTTTTGGCCCGTTGCCACCTTCCACAGGTCACTGGAAACGCACCTGCAAGATTGTGAAGTCGGAGCTTTATCGCCAAGTCAGACACCTACAAGACTGGCTTTTCCATTTATGCCAGCAGTCTGAACCACCCTGGGCCGTCTCGAGCAGTCTTCAAAGACATCGGCTCCTCGCTGCTAGGCTTACAGAGGTATGCTGGAATCAACTTCGACCAAGCCTTCCCAAGAAAAGCAGACGAAATGCAACTGGCACACCGGTCACATACCTGAACGGAGTCTCCTTGCCGCGGGACTGTGAGGACGTGCTAAAATTTGGACCTAAGTTCAGCCTGGAGCCTCGCGCTCAAAAACATGAGCTGTTGGCAACTGTGCACAGGGTCGCCATGAAGTCACCGCCTGAGGAAAGAAACCACTGCGTATCGGAGGAGACTGACTGCCTAATGAAGACCTGGCCTGGCAACAAGAAAAGCAAGGATTTGAGACCATAGATCTCGAGTTAATATACCGACTCTAGAGGAAAAGCTCCCGATAGGGCCCATGCATTGAAACCTATAACCGCGTGGGTTCCGCCATGATGGAACAAAATGAACGTTGCCAGACCCTGAGACGCTCGCTATATTTGACGATAGTAATCAGTTTTGTTCTACCAACCAAAGCCAGCTACGCGCTGTTCAGGGACATCAGCTGTGCTTTGATGCGTGAAGCCGTGTGTTAGTGTAGCATTGTCTGTGCAGCTGGCCCGATTGATAACAGATAACATTTCCACCTGTTTGTGCATGGTTTTCACTAGGCACGCCTTACCAACGAATAACGAATAAAGTTTCTCCGTTCGCTGGCAGAAGGATCACTCGAGAGATTCGCAGCTCGTAGCAAAGTGTGTAGGCCGTGGTCGCGCGGTGCTTCGACTTGAAATGACGAGACACCTGTATGCACGTTCTTTTTCAGCTCATTGCTGCCGTACTTCAGCGCAGAGAGCCATAAAGCAGCTAAATGTCGATTGCAGCATGCAGCAGCGAATGTGAGTGAGACGTCACCTGAAAGCTTCCATCAAAACTAAAGATGACAACTACGAGAAACACGACGTAAACGAAGTTTCAGGGGCTTTAACACGACGCGCAAACCGGCGAAATAGGCCGCGAGCGCACTCTCGAGTGTTGGTGTTGATATGGTGGCGCCATCTAGTAAACCAGCCTGCAAACGCTCCTTTTCACGTACAGTAAATTGCATAAATAGCCGTCGTATTCTTTCGTAAAAGTATTCAAAATAAACACAAAACAATACCCGCCCGTTTTTAATTGTGCAAGTGCTTCTTCAGGATTGATATGTGATGTCAAGAATGACAACGTTCTAAGACGTCAGCGTTCTTGTGGTTAGCGGTCTCACATCCCAGCTTTTCCTCTAGAGTTAGTATGTTAACTCTATGTTTGAGACCCGTGATCTCCCATTTTGAACAGAACAGCCTCAGGTTGCTTCAAGGAGATAAGGAAGGTCGGTTTGTTGTTTTACCCTCTGCTGCGTTCGGCTTAAAAGCGTCGGAAGCAATTGACAAGAACTTCAAGATTTCGTATTTGAAAGCTAGAAAAGCAAAGGCCGTAGCTCTTGGCATCATCAATCAGCTCAATTTGGAAAATTTGGAAAAGAAGATTCGAAAGTGCCGACAAGACGTCTTGCGGGTGTTCTTTACCGTAAAAACGCACAAGCCCGGCTATCCTTTTAGGGCAATTGGGACTGAAGAGGCCTCCTGGCAAAAGTTGGTGTCAAGCTTTCTGCAACGTGCCATGAGGCGACTTGCGCTTGAAGATCCTTTCGTGGTACAGAGCTCGCTCTTCATTGTGAAGCACTTGAGCAGTGGTTTCCCCAGTGCGAATGCGGCTTTCTCCGTAGACGTCAAGGACATGTTTTATTCCGTTTCCCAGGATGAACTTTTGGTAGCAGTGCGCGAACTAATTGAGAAAAACGGGACTGTGGCGTTCCAGAACAAGTGCGGAATTTCTTCAGAGTCTTTCCTGAAACTTCTTGGGGTGTACCTAAGGTCCACAATTGTGCAGTACGGAGACAGTTATGTAGTTCAAAAACAAGGTATATGTGTTGGGTCGAGCGTCGCGCCAGTACTGTGTTCTGTGTTTTTAGCTAGATTTGACTCAGCCCTAAGGGAATCACTTCAGGATTCACGTGTCGTCAAGGTGTATAGATACGTTGACGATATTTTAGTCTTTTTGAGCCTTTTACCTAATGACCAGCTATCTCATGTGGCAGATGAAATTTTAGATGTTTTTAGAGCCTGCTCAAAGAATTTGGCATTCACTAAAGAGGTCCCATCTGACAAGACCATTAGGTTTCTAGATTTAAAAATATATTTTTTACATGATGGACATGTATGTTGGAAGTACGCACCGAGGTCTAAAAATGCGCTGCTTTCCTTCGCATCCGCACACTCCAAACTGGTGAAAAGGAGCATCGCGAACCTGTGCTTTAGGAATGCCCTGAGCAAAAGTTGTCAGCACGTCATGCACGAAAGCCTGATGGACCAGGTGGATCGACTTAAGGCATCTGGATTTCCGTCGACATTTTTGGTGTCGGTTGGTGATACATTGGCCAGAAAAATAAGGAAACCACATGCCCGGCCACTAGAAGAGAAAAGAAACATCGAGGTGATGCCGTATTTTCACAGGACGTCTCACGGGCTAAAACGAGTATCGCAAACGTTTGGTGTGAACCTAGTGTTCTCAGCCCCACGCAAGCTTTCTGGCCTTTGCGTCCGTATCTCAGCCGGCGGCGAGCGCAATTCTGCCTGCAAAACCAGTCACCGAACTATGTTCACGAAGTGCAGCGGGGGGGTAGTGTATTCCATTCCCACGACTTGTGGGCACATTTATATCGGGCAGACCAGGAAGTGCATAAATGAACGCCTCAAAGAGCATGCCTATTGTGTGCGATCCGGCACAGGGAGCAACTTAGCGGTGCATGTGAAGGATTGTAACGGTTGCGAGCCTTTATTTCGCCAGACCTGCATTCTAGGCAGGGGAAAATCAAAGTTTGAACGTGAACTGCTTAAGGCGTACCATATCAAAAAGACTGAACACGTTTGTAGTAGCGAACCTACTGTGCATATCACAGAAAAAGGGTGGCTGTTTTTTTCAGGGTGTGGCTGATTAGCGGGTGGATGATAGGCTTCATGTTGTAGCGTGTGCGCGTGCGCGGGATGAGGTGTATAAATATACGTGGATGCGGCAATAAATTGGTTGTAAGTCCGGCGGTGATGTGTGCTTGAATGTGCCTTCTTCTTCGTCCTTGTTTTTGAGTTTCGTTGGTTTCCTCGCACATAAATAGCTCGCCGTTGCTATGCTGAAAGGGGTACTCTCCGTGGCTGAGTCGTTTAACGCCGCGTGCTGCGGAGCGAAAGGTCGCACGTTGGAATCCGTGCTTCGGAACGAATTTCTCTTAATTATTTTTCTTTGTGGCTTTTATATACATACATATACGTATATGTATGTGCCACAAACGAGCGCGTAAATAAAGCGCGCGCGCGGCCGCTTTCAAACGGCAGCGCGATAGACCGGCGCGAGCCGCTCGCCCGAGAAGCGCGAACGACGAAAAAACAAGTATCAAAAGACGCCGACGCGCCGCATTCTCCTCGCCCACTCGAGCCACACGCAGACAACCCGATCAAACGCCCGGGCCTGGCAAAACCTGGAAACATCTGGAAGAGAAGCATGATGCAATCCCGAGCGACGCCGCCGCGACTCGAACCTACGAGAAAGCTCTCACCCTTTTCCTAGCCTTGGCTGTACTGCATGCCGAAGAACCCTCCCGACGCTTCTGGAAACCGGGGGAGAATGGATAAAAGCGTGCAAACGACGACCAGTCAGTCAGTCAGTGAGTGAGTGAGTCAGTCGGCCCGGAGATGGTGAAGTTATGCTGAGTGTGGCTCCGTCAGCCAAAGAAGACCTGTTTATGATGGCGTGCGGTCAGTCGATCGTCGAACTGGAAGAATTTGAGGACGACGCCGTGTGAGCCGTGACAAGTTACGACGACGGTTGAACTACGACGATCAATTAACGCTGGAGCTGGCGTGAGTGTTTCCTAGAAGAGAAGCATTCAAGTACCGTCCAAGAATTGTGGACTGGATACGCCGTTGTATATTCAGGACTTTACCCATTAACGGGATCAGTGACAGTATGTATATGTACAGACTGGTCCACTGTTAAAGGGAACATGTGCGTGCAGGGCATGTTTGGATTTTGCCCCCTTGCAAAAACATAGTTGCTTAGAGAGAGAGAGATAGAGAGAGAGAATAAGACTAAAAAAAAGTCGGGGAGGTTCGCCAGGGCTAACTCCGGTAGTCTACCTTGCTGTGCGGAAGGGGGGAGGGGGAAGGAAAGTTAGAGAGGAGGAGAGCAAAGTCACTCTTTCAGCCGACGTAACAGTTCCGCGTTTGACATCACAAACGGCGAATCAGTCCGGTATCCTTGAGAAAACGCAACAGCGCTTTCGTTTCCCTTCGGAACTGTGATGGGCAGCCCCATGGTCCCAATATTTTCGCGACAGTGAAAGCGCTTCCGTCCATTTGATTTAGTGCAGTGCTGAAGTGAAGCCACTCATTTGCGTATGTCGGGCAGTAACACAGAAGGTGCTCAATAGTTTCATCAACGGCACAGTCATTTCACTCGGCGTTGTCGGCCATCTCTAGCTTAAATGAGTAGGCGTTGGTGAATGCTACAACCAGACGCAGACGGCACAACCCTGTACCTTCCTCCCGGGAAAGACCAGGTAGTAGCCGCAGTCATAGAGATGGGTCGAGAGAATACAGTCGATGGTGTGTGAACTGTGATGTCTGCCATTTTTGCAGTGTCATGTTTTGTGCCAGCTTACTTAGGTATCGAGCCGCATCAATCCTAGATAACGGTATAGAAACAAGGTTCGTCTCTACATGTGCTTTTCTGACAGCTTCATCGGCGAGGTCGTTGCCGGAGATGCCGCAATGACTTGGTATCCACTGAAACACAACGTTGTGTCCTCTTTCAATCGCATAGTGCAGCATTTCTCGTATCTCCCACACAAGTTGTTCGTACGATCCGCGACGAAGTTCGACGAAAGACATTGTAGAGCCGCCTTTGAGTCGCAGAATACTGCCCATCGATTAGCCGGTTGTTGCTTGATATTGCCGCGAGTCTTATATTTCATGAGTTGAAGCTTCACCCACAAAGACTGTGGGCAACGCGCTGCACAGGCCTCGCCGTGATGTGTAGGAAGCTTCGCGATTGTTTTGGAACAATCTCTTAAGATTGCGCCCCGCACGCGAATGTTCCAGCTTTGTCTAGAGATAACGCCGCCACCAGCGATATTGCTGCAAAGTTCGATAGCGCCTGTATGAAAGCCGACGCGCTTGACCGCTTGTCAGTTGATCGGCGGTCGACGCTCTGTCCGCCGCTATCAGCGTATTGCTGTAGTTTGACTTTCAGTTTCCCGGCCACAAGTTCGGCCAAATAAACAGTTTCATCTCGGACGTGCTGACTGCTGTCTTCGTCGACGTCACGACCACGTGACAATATAATCGACGGCACCTCGCAGGGCAACAAGCTCCGAACCAGTCGATGTGCTCACGTGACAAAGTTTGTAAGTGAGGTTGATGTGTAGTGATGGGATGACGGTGGCGCCGGTGCAGCTGGCCTAAGCGGTAGAACCATCCGTGAATACGTGAATTCTGTCAGTATAAAAAGTATGCAAACAGTCCAGAGTTGCTTGTTTCTAGTCCAAGGTAGAAAGGTCTTTCTTGTTTCTGATTCCTGGGACGGAAAGGCGCACTTCGGGTTGACGTAAGCACCACAAGGCGGATGGCGAACGCGCCGAGGGTGTAAAACACGATGGTAGCAAAGCACGGTGAGAGCTGACGACATTGCAGAACGACGCCTGTGGTCGTTGTTCTGGCAGGTGCGGCAGATGGATCGACACCATCCGTGAAATATGTCAAATATGTGCTCTCAGCGCGTCGGTTGTGACGTAGGTCGTAACCGGATGGTCTCGAGCCAATATAACTGTGCCGCCTATTTGATTGCCTCGGTCTACCACGAAGCACCTCAACAGTTGCTTAGATATGCATAAACCTACTGGTGGTTCACATTTCTGCGTCTTTTTGACAGACTTGTGCAGTGCATGAACATTGTTTCTCTCTCCATTTGCTGTTAGAGGGCCAGCAGAATGTAAGGCTCTCATTGGAGTGTTCCCTTTAACAGTGAACCGTACTGTACGTACATATATATACGGGACATGATGCGTAGTCACGCATGCGTAGTCAGCCCTTCGCTGATTCTCAAAAGGAAGAATTATGGCGTAGTGGGGACTTGGCAAGTGTACTTGCAGTAGGCATTCTAGGATAGTTTGAAACGGCCAATGTTACGCGCACAGACGGCCGTTTCCTTGCGGCATGGTTGAGGCATACACCGAGAACCGAAGCCAGGCTAGCAGTTCAGAAGGCTATGCGCAAGGGGCCCGATTACGCCATCGCGTTCTACTCTTGAAGGCGAAGCTCAAGTGCCCTGCAAGTTTTTACGAGGCATATACTGTATAAAAGTATGGCATTAGTAGAGGCTCGTGAAATGCAAACAGCGCGTTACGACTTTCATATTCTTTGCGTTGCCGCTGGCGGTGTTCTGTCTGGAATGCCCGGCCGGTATTTCTGACTTACATCGCGTAGAGGCACTTTGTAGCGCTGTTTCTTTTCTTATACTCTCAGGCTAGCTTGAGGAGTAGGATCCACGCATTTATTTTAACTGCGAAGCCGTTTAGCAAGTCGTTCCTTGTCCGGCGACCCAAGAAACTATCATCATCGTAAACGGATATGCGCCACAGAAGTTCGGTAAATCTGGTCCACTAAAAATAAAGAAGGCAACAGTTAGCCCGACAAACGACTGCGAAGCGACAGCGGCGAGCCGAGGATCCCGAGTGCGTACAACGATAGAATACTAGGGAACGGGAAAGGCAACGGCGGCTGCGAGAAGACCCGAAGCGATGGAAGGCCTACGCCGACGACGACGTGCCCGTACATCTATGAGAGGTGCGAACGCTTGGTTTCAGCGCGAGGTTCTGTCTCTGCAGTTTGGACAACCGTGTCGTGTCTGTGACCGTCTGTGGTTTAACTCGAACCTCTCTGCGCCGAGAATCGACGTATAAACAACCTAGCATCACCTAGCTGAAGCCTAGCAATGACCTTGAAGCAATCTAGAAACAACCTGCATCACCTAGCTGAAGCCTAGCAATGACCTTGAAGCAATCTAGAAACAACCTGCATCACCTAGCTGAAGCCTAGCAATGACCTTGAAACAAACAACCTGCATCACCTAGCTAAGGCCTACAAACAACCTAGAAGCAACCAGATTAGTCTTCAGAATCGCGCAGCTACGCTGTTTGAATCCTTGCGCGGCCTAGTGCAAGCTTCACCAATTCTTAAAAGGGTACACGCGCGTGGAAGATCTGGCTCCATGACGGCAAGTATTTTCGAACAAGTACTGCTCAAGGATTTAGGCTTTACACTGCTCGCCCAACACTTTCTGCGCCGGGCTTGTCACTCAAGACAAAAAAAAAGAATACAAGTATGGGAAGCAGAATAAGTTCTTCCGTTAACGGTTGGGCTGTTTCTCTACAGCTTAAGTACACACTCTCACGCACACTAAATTCAATCACCTCGAGGCACAACGTAAGGAAAATAAGTGAAAGCGCCGTCTCGCAAAGTTCGTGATAAACTAAACATTAGTACAACAAAAAATGAAAGGTTTCCGAGGTTCCTAAGGCGTAGTCGTGACGTCATTTCGGATTTCAGATCAGCTCCTTTTTTAGGTTATATGTTGTTTAAGAGATCTCGCCGCTTTTATATATCGCTCGCTTCTCCTTTTCATAGCTAATAGGATTAGTGAAAATCACAGCCATGGAGAAAGAACTACATAGAATCACACCCATATATACCTTGTATAAGTCAGGCAAGCATGGCAATTCACTGAATCACGAAGTCCATTCACAGAGCGTCACTAAAGACGACGCTAGATAGAGTCCAGGCACAGGCCAGCTGATTATTAAACATTCTTTTTTCTTCTCAGCTTAACAGCTAGGTCAAAGGTGCTTTAAACAGCTGTCGCCGCACACGGAATTTGTCAGTGATTCCACGACATGTTAATAGGCATTCGTATATAAGCAATACTGAGGCAGATGCGACCTCCTAGTATATAAAGTATCCATAGAACAAAGGTCATTCCGTTCCTCCATCACTTCAGTTTCTCACAGCGCCGTAACGACCCCCTTACCATAACCGGAATGCGCGGTGCAATATGTGTTCTCCCTGGCAATCTCGTGGCGGCTGTTTTAAGCCTCGGTATTGCAGGGCTTTCTTTGCGCTGCGCAATATGAATCTGCCGACGCCGGGCGGCGGCGACACGCGACGAAACGTTTTTGAACGGGGCCGCCGCTTTATGAGTTTCACCGCGGCGTAGTTGAGCAAGACCATTTATTCTAAGCCTAAGGTGCTGAGTCGCGCCAAATACGCCAGCTGTTTAAGAGACTATGGATCCGCCTAAAGCAACTTACTGCACGCGTGTGGAAGCAAGAACTGGAAAACGGCGAGGCGATTTGTTTTTCTGTCGTTTATTTGCTGTTCTTTTTATTAGGGGCGCCGGATGATTTAGGATTTGGAATAAGCTGCATGCTACTAAAGGAGGTGCTTTACCTCAGTGCCGGTGACAGCCATAAGAAGCCTTGCCAGACTTGCTCTGTATTGCTCCATCGCAGACTACGTGTTTCCAGAATAAATTTCCAGTTCGTAATCAGCACTTGTACTGTGCCGGTTGCCTTTGTTTTACCTTCGCTGTTAGCCCTGACCATGAAGCAGTACCAGCCTGCACAGTTTCGTCTCTCGAATTTATAAACTATCTCATTCACGACAATTTATTAGAGCCGTCTGCGCTGTTTCCACGTTTTGAAGTGTTCTGAGTTGCTCGAGAGCACTGCAATGCGTGACGTAACGGGATCTGGTGCAGAGAGCGGCGGAAGTTATTTACCTTGGGAAACACCGGCGGAGAGTAGCTACTACGTACGCTGCGGCCCGCCACGGTGGTCTAGTGGTTATGGCGCTCGGCTGCTGACCCGAAGGTCGCGGGATCGAATCCCGGCCGCGGCGGCTGCATTTTCGGTGGAGGCGAAAATGTCTGAGGCCCGTGTACTTAGATTTAGGTGCACGTTAAAGAACCCCAGGTGGTCGAAATTTCCGGAGTCCTCCACTACGGCGTCTCTCATAATCATATATTGGTTTTGGGACGTTAAACCCCACATATTATTATTACGTACGCTGCGGGAAGCAAAGCAATTAAGCCTAGTATTTAGTTTTTCGCTGTTCGCATACCCGCTCGTTTTCGTTTTTTCGAGCATTTATTTCTCCCAAAAGCTTTGTCCCAAAGCAGTATGGCTGCAATGGCGCCTCGAGCCTCACTGCGCTGATATGCAAATAGAGGCCATACGACAGAATTTCAAAATGTAAAAGAAAAGCGCCGGGCAGCCCTTATACGCAACCGCTGCACTGAAATAAAGACAGCGCATTCGAACGACAGTCTTTCTTTCTTTGCTTTCATAACCATAACTTGTTGTCCAGAACAAGAGGCCCATCGAAAGAAACCTTAATAATAATAAAATCGGGGGTTTGACATCCCAACACCACGATATGATTATGAGAGACGATGTAGCGGAGGGCTCCCGAAATTTGGACCATCTTGTGTTCTTTAACGTGCACATCGCACAGTACACGGGTCTCTACCATTTCGCCTCCATCGAAATGCGACCGACGCGGCCGGGATCGAACCCGCTCCATCCGGGTCAGCAGCCGAGCACCGTAACCATTGTTCCACCGAGGCGGACGACCGAAGGAAACCTTAACGACTGTACACTCATAAAATCGATACAAGTTCAAGACGTGATTAAAACTGATACAGCACTTCAAGTTGATGGACTGATTGCGTGCACCCTCCTCTAATGGCTGAGAGAATGAAGAGTACGAGAAAGTCAGCTGAGATCCTATCTGCTTTCTTCGACTTGGAGTTCTTCCGTAGCGGCCAGCAATGCAGATAGCGATCTTCTTAATGACCAAACAAGTATAAGGGCATAGCATATGGCACTTGTAGAATTGATCGAATAAACGACAGGGTGGCACCACGCACGCCATTAACTCACACGCTATATACGAAGGTAGGAGGAGTGTAGGAGAGAACGACAGCAAATCCAGAATGTATAAGCCTTGTTTGCAACTCGTCAGATAGTAAACGACCTATTAAACGCGTCTCGCGTGCAACGTAGCCGTACTCTAGGACGTAAGTAATAGCTCCGTAGTTAGGCCTACAGGGTGTTTGCCAATCGAAATACCAGTGCAAAAGCACGGTGACGTGACCTGAAGCTATAGATGTGGCTCGAAACTTAGCTGCATAATTTTATACGCAGTAAAACATTGCCATTGTTTGCTCCTCACAAAGGAATAAGAGTAGCATATAGTGAGCTATGCAAATCTAAGGGACGCAAAATTTCATGTACATATCGGCTTTGTTTCGTTCTTTTGTTCCAGAATGCCCGTTCATCCCATGCACATGGTCCAGTCTCGAGAAAGTTGCAAACAAAAGCTAGCATTTTGGCGCCGAAATGACGAGTTGTCAGAGACGGGGAAACATTTTTTTTTTCTCAGAGGTCCCCTAAAACCGCTCCGAGTTCAACCGTTACTAAAGTGTATTTAGACAGTCTATACGCTGTCTGAAAATTGGTTTAGACAGTCTGTAGACTGTCTAAACACATTTTTATAAGGAAAAGACGAGAAAGTATTTTCTTTCTCGCCCTCACTGCCCTTCCAACAGGCGCCCTCTCTTCCTGGCCACTTGTTTCTTTATAAAGCACGTGGACAATGACATCACTAAGCGCTGAGCCTATCAGGATTTCGCACTTTTCGGCTACTCGCTGTTATCTCCGCTTGCGTAACCGACAACGCACAAAACGAGGTGAAATCAGTCGATCGCGCACGATAGTCATGCGAGAGACAAGGCGCACGTGGCGTGCGACTGCGCGGCAAAGCAGGGTAGGAGACACTCCACAACTGATATCCCCCGTACATGGACCGATCGAGAGCTCAGCTCATTTCCTCATGACGTCACGTAAACAAACTGCTGGCGTCACGAATTTTGACGCCTGCATTTCCTCATGACGTCATCTTTAAAGCGCGGTGGCGCTTCTGTCGCTGCTTGCTTCAGTATCCTTCGCTTTCACGTTTCCTAGTGTGTTCGTTTCCCGAGCAATTTGTTTACCCGAGCCCACATAAGTGCTACGGCACGCAGGAGCTCTTCAAAGTGCGCACCGTATGATCGTCGCACCCTGCAAACACGGCTCTTGCTCACATTCTAATGTCACCGACGAAGCATCCGCGCCATCGATTCGCACGGTATGGCGCACCGGGGAAGGAAAAGCAACACAGGAAAATAACGATTGAACAAACAAGCAATCGTCGACGAAATGCACTATCGCGGTGCATCGCGAAGGGGCGCAAGTGACGCGTTATGCGCGAGGCGGTAAACAAAGGGAATGGAATATGTGCAAGCTTGCTTCGATAGCGCCACGGGCGCGAAATAATTTAAAACACGAAAATGGGTCACGAAAGAACCGGTGAGCAAGAAAAAATATGAAACAGAGGTCCGTTGAGTGGAGTATGGTGCGAAGCTCTCGCTTCGCAAATGCGTTATTCAGTCTAGTCAAAAAAATTTACGCAAACATTAACAACGAAACGTCAGAAAGCCACTTGATTTTTCGCAGATACGCATGAAAGATAACGAGTATAAAGAAATGCCAAGAAGGAAGAGCTATGTAGCTGTCTTTTTTAACGTCTACTATATTTCGTGTTGAAAAAGAACAACAGGGTGGGCGATAAAGTAAAAATTAAAAAAAACGAAAAACGGTGAACGATAGCCATGAATTCCTGCTACACTTTCATATATTCCCCTTTTTCGCTAGACGCACGCACTTGCACGGAAGAAACGCTCCTGACCTCCTTTTTTCTTACTATTTTTTTTTTTCATTTTTGCGTCAGTCTGTCGAAATAGAGTGAATCGTCGCGAATGATGAATAACGCGGAAGTCGAAAATTGCTGACTCGAGCGAGTCGCTCTGGATTTCTACCACGTCGACAAATGACGGAGCCACTCCCGCCCCTCTCCCACACAGCATACTACAATCAATATATATGAATAGAAATGAAGAGAGAGTCAAATATTCTTTAGGATAGCTTGTCGGTTATCGTTTTTAAGTATTCGCGTTGTTCATGTGCGAATCTGCACGAACCATTTTGTTTCTTTTTTTTTCCTTTTTTTGGAATGCTTCATCGTACGACTCACTTACTTTTGCATCGAAAGCTTGAAATTATCCTTGACGGTTTCGTCCAAGCTCTACTCAAGATAATATTGATAAACTAGATCTACTAAAACAAATGCGGGACGAGAATAAGCAATCATCCTTGGCAAAGGGCATGACGAATATAAAAAATTACACCATTTCCCGCTAAAGGGGACCATGAGGCGATGCGAAGCCGGAGCACTTGCACGATCGCGTTCCACTGGCGTTCTTTGGGCATGCTACCGACCTCGCGCCGTGGAACGCGAAGAGGAACGCTACGCGCGTCTTGTCTTCCCTCTATCCTGGCCGTTAATTCTCGCAGGGCGAGCGGAGAACGCAGTCGGCAGGCGTGCGAGAGGGGCCAGCGTAGGAGAGGAGAGAGAGGGGGAGGCGACGGGCATGCGCTGGTGCTCATCGCGGCGTCGCGCAGGAGAGAATTTCGGCATGTCTAGCCCGCGCTTCAGAGGAAGAGTGGAAAGGGAGAGGAGAGAGGGTAAGTGGAGAGGGGGAAAGGAGAGGGAAAGTGGAGAGGGTGAAAGGGGAGAGAGGGGTGAGAGAGGAGAAGTGGAGAGGCGGAGGGGATAGGGGAAGTGGGGAGGGTATGCGCATGCGCAGTAAGGGTGGTCACGCCGCACACCACCACCACCGGATTGAACTCCGCCATAAGGTACTTCGCATCTAAAAATCGGAGCTCTTCCACTACTGTGAAGGTAGAAGGCAGCGAAGCCAGTGGCTGCGGCGGCACGTCGTTTTCGCGCTCATTGGCGCTTCTGCGCGCGTTGGGGCTCCTTTGATTCCCTCTCTTCCTCCTCCGAGCGAACGACACGCGTCCTTCCCATAGCGAGTCCCGAGGGCATCTGCTGATAACAGCGCTTAGCGCGATCTCTACGTCACGAGACGATAGAGGCGCAATAATTTCTGGGAAGTGCCGCCGCCGAGTATCGCGACACTTCTGAAAGAGTAACGCCGAGTATCACCACACTTGTAAAAATAGTATCGCCGAGTATCGCGACACTTGTGAAATAGTATCGCCGAGTATCGCTACACTTGTGATGTGTTGTTTTTACAGAAGACGTGATCCTCCAGAACTTATCCATAGCAGCTTCGCTGCATAAAAAGGCAAAAGCTGGCACTCGGCCGCGCAAGGCTTGAGACACAGCGAAGCTGGCCAAGCACGGCACTGTTCGCGTATTCGGCTTTCTGGTAAACTGGATCCTGACGTAGAGCTCGCAATTCGCGCAGCATTCCACCCACGGTGATCGGCAGTACCTTCTCGCATAGAGTTTCCTAAAATTAACTAGAGGGGACTCTGGCGCTGCGATCGTTCAGCTACCATGGGAATGATGGGTAGTACACAAATTTGCCTAGTCTTCGTGCTTGCGGCTTCAAACGTACTTGTGGCTTTGTTTATTGCCATGTTTTAGTTTTCTTTCGGATAAAAGAATGGATCGTTGTGAACTTCGTGATCAGATTTGAATTACTGAGCCTAAAGAAGTTAAAGTGGCGAAGTGAAACTGCTGACTTTTGCTGAACTTCGTTTTTCGACAAAGCGGATGCAGCTGACGCGGAGCCAAACGGAGCCGAAAGTACGAAGTTTAGACAAATTTGTGTACTACCCATCATTCCCATGCTGGCTGAAGCGTCATGCGTTGCAGCTCCCATAGACACTAGCGCCAGAGTTCCCTCTAGTAAGTATTGTAGGAAACTCTATGCCTTCTCGTTGTCTCTTGCTCTCCCTTTCTCTGGCCGCGTATTTTGGATCTGCTCGTCGCTTCCGTTGGCGTTCTCGTACAGCGACAAGCCTCACTTCACGATGCGCTGCTTATTCTTCGGGAGTACGTACTTTCTTTGCGCGTCTCATGGCTGTATCTGATCGAGCGGCGGAAGCGCAGCGGAACTCGGTTACGCGAGGTGTCTCCGTCGCTGGGCGTGGCTTAGCGATAGCATCTGCGTGGTTGTCGCTACTGCGCATGCGTGGCTTGGCATGACGTCACGAGGTTATGCCAGGCTATGTAGCAGCAGCGGCGTCGCTGGTTGCCACGGGTACGGCCCGGCTGCCTTTTCGTGAAACGCGCACGTTTGAACGGCTCCTTAAACAGCTTCGCTTTTAAAATTTAAGAGACTAGAAAGGAGCGTCACGGGAAATGTTTGATACCTGGTCATAAATAACATAAAAGAAAGCTCGTGGGAATGCGCTTTCATGATCTGCTAGGCACGTGGTAATTTCCAGCCAGCGAGCACGAAGAAAGCATCAGGAGATTAAAGCAAGAGAACAAGGGCAGATTTGTGACAAAGGCGTTACTAAGAGCTACCATGCACCAAACGATGCTTCGAAGGGCCTGGCAACCGCGTTAGACTTTCTATGAGCGGACCCGAGAAATCATGAACTCTTTCTTGCAAAGAGTGCTGTCTATAGAGAAAGTGGTTGTTGGGGTTGAGCCATGCCCTGTAGCAACATTGTCATCACCATTACCGCTTCCATAAACCCAATGTGGGAAAGATCTAGCAACCTAATTGCTGTGTACTTAAAGAAAGGGCTGTGCAAAAAAAAAAAATCACAGCATATCCACGGAGTGAATGATGATGAGTGGGCGAAGCTGCGGAGGTTCATCGGTAAACCGTGAATCTTCCGTGAATTCTGCCCAGTACATCATCACCGACGTGAGATCGGGCGCGTTTATACTAAAGGTTCGATGAGTTATGACGACTTGCAGCGCACTTTAATTTTACATGTACGCTGTGAATTTTCATTGTTTAGAAAACCATTGCTTAGAAAACATCTGGCGTCTTTCGTTAAGCAGCTGGCGTCTTTTCGTTTTGCTTTAGAAACATCTGGCGTTCTTTCGTTTTGCTTTTACAAAACATCTGGCGTCTTTTGTTGGTTTATTTCATCAATCAACGGCGTTTTGAACAAAATTTTTATTGTTTAATCACGCACAGGAGAAATCTCACCAGGCACTACCTTGGAGGTAAAGAATGGCTGCTAATGGGAATGAGAGACAGAAGAAGTCGGCTTTTAGCTAACGCTGCGAATTTTTTATTGTTCAACAACGCACAGGAAAAATCTCCCACCGGCACCACCTTGCAGGTCAAAGCGTAAGACTGGTTACATACTACGCTACGAGGGACGAACGGGTGCCGCTATAAGGAGCTTCGCCCCTAAAAAAGTCACAGTTTCGCCGCAAGGCCGAAGCAATGAATTGCGATAGCAAGAAAAGTGGCCCGTGATGGACGCGCTGCGACTACCGTGCGTCCATCACTACCCGGCAGCTACTAGACAGTTTTAATTTCACGTACGTAGGGACTTCTTATACGCAAACGTGAAAAGTACACGTACGTTACGTGCGCGACATCTGAAACGCTTTTAGCTACACGCACGCGACGCGCGGTGAGAGCTACCACGTAGCTCGATCTGCTGAGAATCATGAACACTGCGGTAGTTTGTTCGAGCGCCCGCGCGAGACAGCGGAAGGGCAAGGTTCTCGCTGCGCAAATATAAGAAGCGAGAGAGCTGGCCGACGCGTTTAAGTGCGCCCGCGCGCTCCTAGCGCCATCTCGCTGGTAATGAAGAAACGCTTGTAAGCGCCTCCGTCTCGGAGGACTGCACACGTTAAACGGTGTGTATATAACGCTCGCCGTTAGCTGCCAGAGGGATGTACGCTTTGTGGAGTAGTGCTTAGCGCACCGCGCTGCGACTTCAGAGGTCGCTGGTTCGATTCCGCGCTTCGGGAGCATTTTTCTGATTTTATTTTTCTTTGGGATATTGATGTATATATACATACTTATACATATACGCAGCATGACGGCGGCGACGGCGACGGCAAAAATCAGCCGAGACTGTCCATATAATTGCTATCGCAATAAAAAAAAAGCATGGTTGATCCCTCTGTCATAGGAATCGGAATAACACGAAAGGAAAGCGTTTAGAGAAGTAACCGAATGTTTACTGTACATTAATATAGGAGAGTTTGCACAATGTATATTGATGTCTGGTAGCTATAGCACCGTTTAACGTGTATGCACCCACTTTGATGATTGGTGGTACATCTCCATCCCGACGACTATATCCCTGCTAAATGATTAAACAAACCCTTGTGGTAGCTGTAGTAGTTAACGGTGAAAGCGTAATCAGAGAACTAGGTGTGATAGCCAGAAGAGCGTCGCATATTAGCTCGACCACTGGGCCGGACTAGAGGGAAACGCAAAGCGCGTCGTGCCGCCCCGGTAGCCCTGCCGCGATTTTTCTAGGGGCGAGCGCGTGAGCGGAGAACGCGGTGTTACAGCCAGGTGAGGCAGGCGCGCGTCGCAGAGCTATGAGCGAGGCCGACGCTTTTACGACGCTTGGCTAAGGTCGCCACGTCGCGGTGTGTTAAGGCATTGACAAAATTGAACTTCTATTGAAAACGCGGCGAATGGGAGGCACGTGTAACCAAGGAGCGTGTAACGCGTTGTAGGTGCTAATCGCGGAGGACAGAGTAATGACGAATTACTTTACAGTTCCCAGAGGGCAACAGCACCCCTCCGACCGGAAGAGTGGTGGTAGATATAAAAGGCGCGTTTGTAAAAGCTTCTGGAGTCTGTGACCGTGGCGCAGTGGATAGCGTGCCCGGCATCTGTTGTTGCGGACCAAGCGGTCGTGGGTTCGATGCCCGTTGACGGCACATTTTTTCTTTCCCACCTGATCATGTATATTTTTTCGATGTCATTTCCGTGACGGAAATACGTAACTGAAGTCTTGGCGGACCCCGGCATAAACACTTTCGTGTTAAAAAACATATTCCAAGAACAAGTGATTCAAATACGCGGGATATATGAACGGTCTAGTGATGGTCTAGACTGGTTTCCTGCGTTTGATTTGTGTTTAAATATGCCAACTTCTTAATATTTACAGTATCAATCTAAGTGCAACGGTTTCCTTCCTTGTAATAACGAAAAAAAAAAACAATAGCGTGGCTCTGCGGTAGAACACTTGCTTGCCACGCGGACGACCTTGGTTCGATTCTCACTGGAACTCAAGGCCTTTATTATGTATTTTATTTGCATCTTTCTCGATTTTTCACTCACCTACAAGATGATAATTTTTCGCTCACAAGCAACGACGCCGACACCGAAACCGGAATTTCTGCGTAAAAAAAGCGCGAAAGCAAAAAATTGGCCGCGTATCTGCGTGCTTCGCTGCAAATGTCGTGTAAAGACGATAGAAGAGGCGCTGTGTGAGATATGGACGCCATCTGGCAATACGTCGGGAAACATGAGTGCTGTGTTGCGTGCTGGTAGTCCCGGCGCAGCAGCAGGCGAAGACCGGCGGTGACCAACGCGACCGGCGGGGACGCCAGCCAGCCCGAAAACGCGGTTTGGCGCGAAGCGCTGAAGCAGAGAAACGTCCGCACTCAACGAGTACTCTCCACACACTCTTTTATTTACACGTCGCCTGGGTAAAACAGGAACGCCAGAGCGGCGCCCACAACCGGCAGCCTGAAGGCCGCCCACAACGCTGCTTTTTCATTTTTTAAATATTTTTTTCACCTTCTTGGCCTTCTTAAAACTAAAGTTTTTCAACACCAACCCATGGCATTCGTACAGTGCAATACAGAACCGAAACCGAAACACAACAATGAGCTCGTGCGAAGGGCACGGAGGAAGGCAAATTTCAGCGCAGTCGCATTTTCAGCTTTGTTGAAACAGCGCTCACTAGACGACGACGAAGTAAAAGAAGGCACAGGACAGGCGCTGCCTGTCGTGTGCCTTCTTTTACTTCGTCGTCGTCTAGTGAGCGCTGTTTCAACAAAGATGAACGCATACCAACTCGCTCAAGCTTCCATTCTTATGCATTTTCAGCGCAGCTTAAGAAACTAGGATCCTTAAAATTACGTATGTATGCATTTTCTATTAAAGGAACACGCCACCTAATACTTACCTAGTGATGTTGCACCTCAGATATGCATGATATTTACTTTTTGATCGACAACGTTCACAAGTATGAACAGCCATACCAGTTCAAGACGGCTGGCCCTTGGGCAAGTGGTTCAACTTTGACCGAGTGGCTGAATCGAGGGACGTGCCGACAAATAGAAAGACAGACAGACAGACCAAAATTTCTGCGTTTAAGTTCCCCAAGAAAGACTATCGTCTTTAAAAGAACACACGTACCACAGACCGTCGCAAACTGCGCCTGTTCCTGGTACGAGTGTTCTTTTGTTTTTCTGTTTTTTCGCAGCACGTTTCTTTAAGTATGTTAATTACACAAACTCTCTCACATCAAGCTCCTGCTGCTGATTGTTCCACCTATTCCGGGATGGCGGTGCACGATTTTGCGATTTCTTCCATTGCTCTCCGCGGTCAATATGAGCTACATTATCTGTCGTCTCTAATGTGGGATCTCTTTACCAATCTCGCATCTTGTTAACGTCTATATTACATGCCAATCATGATGTTAGGTATGGTGCGAGTAATCATACATGTGACCCCTTACTGCTTACACTCACGCGATAGAGTGGGTGCAGCCTCTCTAGCACTCTGTCGCGCAAGTTGTGTAGTACATGCAATCTGTATACGCTTCGCATCACCTGCTCCCCCTGGTGTTCACCCAACCTAGCTTGACTAAGGACCTATGATGAACATGCGCGCCAAATCCTGAATGGCACTTCATTTGTGCATGTCTCTGCGTGTAATAATAATTGTTGGAGTTTTACGCCCCAAAACCACAATATGATTGTGGGGAACGCTTCCTGCGTGTGTTTGTATGCATGTGGGCTTATGTACACGTACAAGAATGTAAACACATCGGGGGAGGGGAAGGGATCCCCCAAACCATCCAATGGCTACGTCACTGTCCGAACTGCCATCTAATTTAACAATAAGTCGTCACGCCTACACCACGAAGAGCGCTTGCAATGGTCTTCCTAACTAGAAGAAAAAGATACTGTATAGTATAATAGATGGGTAAGGAAATAAACACGGAGATAGAGGATCGTGGATGGTGGCCGAAGGCGCCGATAAGCCGTTCAATTATTTTGTATCCGAGCAGATTGCCTCACCGCTCGGTCGGCTGGTCGGCCGGCCTGCGAGTCGATCACGCCGAGTCCCATCCGAATCCGGAAAAAAAAAAGGCGGACACAATTTTCTCGCGGCGCCATCCTTGCACGGAAAGGAAAAGACCCTCTTATCGCTTCCCCATTTCTCTCGTATCTAGGTCAGCGAGAAATGGAACTGGTCTTATCGGAGTTAAAGCAAAACTAAAGACAGCAGGCCGGGGCCAGAGTCCCCATCCGCTCGTGACGCCAACGGACGGCTTCATTCCAGCACAACGCGCTGAGGCTCGTCTGTCGTACCTATAACCGTTAGCTGCCGAAATATTGAAGACATCGTATTCTTGGGCATCTTTCACCCATTTTCCATGACGGGGTGTGGTGGTGTCCATCATGTTGACTTTCAAAGTTTCTGAGAAACGCTGGTCCGATTAAAGTGCTTCAGCTTGTTTAGTGTACGGTGATGTGCTTCGTGTATTCTCTGTATCGGTGGCACTCCGCGTAATCACTTCTTCTTTCGTCATACCCTACCCATCTAGAGTAGCATAGGCGTGCGCACAGGGGGGGCGGGGGGGGGGGGGCGCCCCCCCCCCTAGTCACCTAAGAGGGGGGAGGCGCAAAATCTGCCCCATACATTGACTTAGAAGGGTGGGGGGGGGCGCTGCGACGAACCTTTGCCCCCTCTAATGGGGAACCCTGCGCACGCCTATGTAGAGTAGACATGCTAGGCGTGCCGGCAGGCATACCTCTCCATCGCCCATTAAAGAACCTCTCTTGGCGTTCTTTCTGTCTCTTCTTGGTTCTTCTCGGTTCTAACCTTGCACCACGTCTTTCAAGTAACGATGCACCAACTGGCCCAACATAGTGTATTGTTGAACCCCTCTCTCCCCCCTTTATTACTCTTTCCTCTCTCTTTCTATCTGTCTATTTCGCTTTCTCTCCACGATATCGACAATAACTTCGTAAACCAAACTCAACCTGTATCGAGCTAAGTATACTTAGTGCTTCCGTAGTCGAGCACTTATCGAATGTGAAGTATATATAGACCCAGAGCAGGTCCAAAACAGACCCCGAGTGACTTACCTAGAGTCGAAAGTTGTCATCGAGGTCTTCTTCAGACCGTTATATCGAAAACCAAATGGGAACGGAAGACGGAAGGTGTGCACCCAGCAGTCACGTGACGGAATGAGAGTGGCACGATGTAAGTGAGGTATGACCCGGAAGTCACGTGCCAGAAGTTGGAAGTTGCGTCAACGTGGACAGGCATACGAGGCGTAAGTGCAACATTGATCTCCGCTCACTCAATAAAGGAGTGAGTTGTCCGCCAAATTTGTGTCACATCGACAGCCGTTCATTGCAGCTGAGAAAGTTTTCGTGGAGTTCCTTTTAGGCAACGTGGAGTTTATATGGTTCTGTTATATTTCTTAACTAGAACTTAACTATACTTCTTAACTATATTCTCAACTGTTATACTTCTTAACTAGATAATTGCCTAAACCTGTCTTCACGCTTTCGAAATTCATGGCGTCATCGCGAGCCGTCGTGCGCAGTCTGATGAAGTGTCGCCCACCCGCCTTTTCTTTGTTGTTTGTTTTGCGAAGCCTCACCCAACGATTAGCAAGTGCACTTGGCGATTGCGTAAGCATTAGTCATTAGTAAACCTAGCTCATTAATACTGTTTCATTCCCCTGTATTGCCTCCTGCGTTTTATTCCACTTCGTTATTAGTCTGCGCGCTTTGTCGATCTCGAATGGTCACAAATTTGGCATAAACTTTCGTAACTGCATCCACTTGCACCATGACCGCGTTAAAGTAACCG
Source organism: Rhipicephalus sanguineus (assembly GCF_013339695.2). Classification (NCBI taxonomy): domain Eukaryota; kingdom Metazoa; phylum Arthropoda; class Arachnida; order Ixodida; family Ixodidae; genus Rhipicephalus; species Rhipicephalus sanguineus. The sequence continues at coordinate 128,571,053 of NC_051178.1, forward strand.
GAACCCGTACGGCATTTCACCACGTGTCATATAATATATATATATATATATATATATATATATATATATATATATATATATATATATATATATATATATATATATATATATATATATATATATATATATATATATATATATATATATATTTTACTAACTTATACAATCTGTTCTTGTCCCCACAACCGAATGTGAAATTCGTCCAGCGCTTCCATTCTATTACGCGGACTCACGCTGTAATAAATAACCTCGCGCGCACTGGAGGAGCCATTACGCTAATTAGTTCCCGCCTCTACCCAAACAAAGAAGCACGCCACGCGTGGCACTTTTCCCATGCATTCGGAGGATTAATAGAGTCCGGTGTAAGCACTGGCGGCGCCCGCTACGCTCAGGCAAGTCCGGGAAGAAGGGGGGCCACGCGAGCTGCAGCGGCAGCGAGCAATGCCATGATGCCCAGACGTATAGAGTTTCGCGCACACACCGTGAGATAGTAACCTGGCGTTACTCCTTGAGGAACATTGCAGTATATGGCTCATCAGTCAACGCGTGAGGGTCACTGTTCATCCGATGCGCGTCACAGAGCTCCTGCCTCTTCGATGCTTATTGTGAGGCATGGCAACCTCCCGCTTCATCTGGAGATATGCCTGCAGAAAAAATCTGAGAACGCTTGAGCTTCGCCTTCAAGAGTAGAACGCGATAGTGTAATCGGGCTCTGTTCGCATCGCCTTCTCAGTCGCTAGCCTTGCTTCGTTTCTCGGTGGACACCTCAACCGTGCCGCAAGAAAAGGAAAGTCTTTGCACCTGTAAACTGGCCCTTTCAAGCTATCCTAGAATTTGTACTGCAAATACAGTTGCGAAGTGCTCATTATGACATAATCGTTCCTTTTTCGAGTTCGCGAGGTACCCACTACGCGTCCGTAAGGCCACACGCGCATCCGCGCAGCTGCACACGCTGATGATGCTGTTGAGGGGCCTTTGTACCCACCCCTCGTTGCGCAGTTCACATGTTTTGACGCCTGGTGTGATTTTAGGCTTCTTCCACGCAATATAGCATGCGTTGATGACACACCTCGCACTACATAACATTCATATATTGTTCTGCTCCGAAGCACTTCCGAGAACGGGCGTGGCTTCGTGGTAGAACACCTGCTTGCCTCGGGAAGCCTTGGGTTCGGTTCCCACTCGAATCGAAAAATTTTTATTGTTTTTTTATTTGGATCTACCTCGAATTTCTGCTCACGAACAACGCTGATTTTTCGCTCCCAACAAAAGACGCCGACGCCGACACCGGAATTTCTGCGAAACGAGCTTTTTAACGCTATCGCGTTAAGATATATAGGCAGGCCCGTGTACTTAGATTTAGGTGCACGTTAAAGAACCCCAGGTGGTCGAAATTTCCGGAGCCCTCCACTACGGCGTCTCTCATAATCATGCCGTGGTTTTGGGACGTTAAACCCCAGATATTATTATTATATATATAAGTGGTGCACTGTGTGCGCTCGTCTATTTCCCGGTTTTCTCGAACACGGCTGGCACCGGTCATGGCTACCATACATATTTCATTGTCTGCATTTCTTTTTTACGTCTTTTCTTTCTGTAGGTCTGCAAATTCGGAATAAAAGCGAAGAACCGCCCTTGATCCCGTGCAGCGCGTTGGGAATCCTCCAAGCGTCTTAAGCCTCGCCCACTGCGGCACAGAAGCGCCACCACGAAGCCCGGTTGTACCCATTTGATACCGCTGGGTGGGCGGCCGGCCCTTGGGATCGAACCCGGTACCTCCCGTAGTGGAAGCTGACGCCCAAGCGTTTCGCCACCGCTGCGGTAGCGAAGAACCGCGAAACTTCCGATGAAGTGGACGCGGCACAAGTGCATTCAAGCAAAGTATACAACGTACTACATAATGAACCAGTGAAAGATGACTTTCTATTTCTAGTATACACTCTGGACACACAGACACACAGACACACACACACACACACACGCACACACACACACGCACACACGCACAGGCGCTCACTCACTCACACATGCCCCGCCACGGTGGTCTAGTGGTTATGGCGCTCGACTGCTGACCCGAAGGTCGCGGGATCGAATCCCGGCCGCGGCGGCTGCATTTTCGATGGAGGCGAAAATGTTTGAGGCCCGTGTGCTTAGATTTAGGTGCACGCTAAAGAACCCCAGTTGGTCTAAATTTCCGGAGCCCTCCACTACGGCGTCTCTCATAATCATATCGTGGTTTTGGGACGTTAAACCCCATATATTATTATTATTACTCACTCACACAAACAACAAATCAAAAAGAAACGCGCGCACATGTCCACCCAAGCACTATCTATCTATCTATCTATCTATCTATCTATCTATCTATCTATCTGTCTGTCTGTCTATCTATCTATCTATCTATCTATCTATCTATCTATCTATCTATCTATCTATCTATCTATCTATTATATATACACTCGGCGGGGATTTCAGCCTCACACACGGAAAATAGCTGGCGAGGTTGCAGACATCAGTAAAATTAAAAAGCGTGGTCAGAGATTAGAGACTGTCTGCCGAAGAGCGGAACCTCAGTGAAAACGGCTTATAAGGCTTACGGGGAAACCAGTGGCCACGTTAGAACGAGCAATAAAAGCAGATACCTTGACGCGTACACACGAAAGCACAGGCCGCGTACACGACAATGTCGAGGCGTCCCTGATCCGAGCCGAACTTTCGTCGAGAAACAAAGAACGACGACGCGGAAGACGCGCAATGCAGTATTATGATACGTTAAGTGAAGAAGAAGAAGTAAAAAATAAATACCGGGATTCGGTGCCTTCCACGGCCGCCGCTATACAGCTGGATTTGGCCGAAATGGGATTTTAAAATTGGGCGTATGGGGCGGAATTTCGCTTCCTACGGGATTAAGCTACTCACGAAAGATAGGCAGACGCCCAAGGGGACCCGGAACCCGAAGCGGAATCCCAGAAGGGAAGAAAGGGACGGACTGGAAGAAAAGCCTTCCCGATTCGCCCCCCGTCCTTTCGTACACGAAACACCTTGAAATCTCCTGGGATATTCTCCGTATAAAAAGCTTGTTTACTTGTGGCTCTCCGTTTCATTCTCCGCTTCGCGACTGTGTGTTTGCCAACGGAGCTCATCCTGGTTGCTTTCCCCACTGTGCTATTGCCACTGCCCTCTCTCTCTCTCTCTCTCTCTCTCTCTCTCTCTCTCTTTATCACTCTATATTATGCCCTAAATATACACTATGCATTACTTGATCGCTAGATAACATAGTGAAACGCTTCACGACCTGCAATACCGAAATGTAGAGGTGGTCGAACAGTGGAAATTCCGTACAAAATAGAATAGGAATATCCGAGAAAAACGGTGTTCAAATGTTGCGTCGAATATCGAATAGTTGCTCGTTTTCTAACAGCAAAATGGAAACAGGAATTTCGAGGGTGTACATAGAAATGGCTACTAACTAAATGTAAGGTTATTACGTAATGACACACACGCATGTAATTGCGGTCGAAACTGGAAGTCCGATGGTTGAATGAGGAGCTCGCCGATGATAAACAACTGCTTTCAGCGATATGACTCAACCACGACGATGACAGTTGTATGCGCGTATAGAAGAGCGCTGTGTTTCTCGAATGGGATAAGTGCGATACTAGCGCACGGCGGATTGTTCTAAAGTACCCCAAAGTGGAAGCACCGAAGGAAATGACTTGGACTTTCATTCTGAGGCTGAGCTTGCTTACAAAGATTTTGAGAAAGCTTCTTACTCAGAAAATTCTCCGACAATCAAGCAGAAAGTGGCCTATTGTTTCCGTTTCGCTGCGCTTACATAGAACGCAGTAGACTCGGCTCTGCACATAGCTTCCATGTAAGTAGAGCCGAAGTTTTCAAGCAATCGAGTGTCAGCATCTCCATCTACTAAAATCTGGTAACGACAGCCTACTGTAGCTCAGATTGCAGCGAACATGTCGTACTTTAATTAGACTGCCACAGGCAGCTTAGCGGGACATATCCGTGGCACCATAGCTATATTAGGGCTTTCACCTTAATAAATATTAAGGCAAAATCCTTAAGTGACTAGTCAGGCGCTAGGCTTGAAGAACGTGGCGCGAGCTACCGAAACTTACGTGAACTCCGAAGCGTGACCTTAAAAAAATTCCGGCAGATCCCACGCACTGTGCAAACAATTTCATGCGAAGCAGTCAGCGAGTAGCAGCCTACGCCGGATTCTTCGCTTTGAGCCAAGCGTTACGAAGTGCATTGGCGTCTTTGAGCAAATTGAGTAGTGCGCTTATCGTGGGCTCACCGGGCACGCCCAGCACACTGTCGTGTAAAGGACAGCCCATGGTCTAACGTAACGTCGGCGCTCACATTAGAGCAGATGCGTCGTGTATATCGCGAGGAAGTGCGCACTACGGTGCGATGATGTGCATAATTGAAGTAGCTGTCGTAGGCGTATTCGCGGAACGCATGAATACTGCTTGCGGAGTCTAGGTGTGCCTATGTAGCATTAATTACATCGATATAAAAGCGGATAGCCAAGGTTGTAAGGACAATTGGCGTTGTCCCGACATGACGCTTGTATAGGGCCTTTTTCAGAAGAAGTTTGAAGCACCGGCGTCGCTCGGGGATAGAAAACTTGACTATGGCAATTTTTTATACTAAGTTAAGGAGAAGGCCACGACAGCGTCAAGACGCAAGCGGCCAGACAGATAGAAACGGCCAAAATGCATTTGGTTCGTAAAGAAATACTCCGCACTTAAAACAAGGTTCGAGCCGGAATCGAACCCATGCATCCTGCGTGGCAGTAAAGTGCATAGGCGTGCGCGGGGTTCACCATCAGGGGGGGCGAAGGTTCATCGCAGCGCCCCCCCCCCTTGTAAGTCAATGTACGAGGCAGATTTTGCGCCCCCCCCTCTTAGGTGACTAGGGGGGGGGTCAATGTATGGGGCAGATCTCGCCCTCCCCCTCTTTGGTTATTATGGGGGGGCGGCCGCCCCCCCCCCTGCCCCTCCTGTGCGCACGCCTATGGTGAAGTTTTATACCACAGAACCATGCCAGTGTTTGAAATTGATTTGCAAGAACACTATTCAAGCGGCGTGTCGGCCCCGAGGAGTCACATTAACAGACGTAATATTGCGTGGCAGAAGCGCAAAATCACACCAGGCCTCACACCGTGTGAATTTAGTGACGAGTCAGTGGTGTAAATCTCCCGACCCATTACGAAGGGTTCAGCCATCATTCATCATCATTGTCATCATCATCACCAGCCACCGCGTCAACAAAGTGTGCATCTACGCATGCGCGCATACTGCCTTACAGACGCGTAGTGGGTTCTTCGCTAAACTCTGCGCACCATTGAAAAAGACAAAGACAAAAGTGCTCGCATGAGGCATTCAAAGTTTCCATTTAATATACAAAAAGAACTGAGTTCTAAGATTAACTAAATTGAGGTTCTTTCAGAATGTTTTCTCTTCGATCACAGTGGTTCATGTTTTCTGGGTTCTTTTTTTCCTGAAAATTATTTGTTTATATCAACGATGAGTTACCGCTAAACTGTTTATTTTTAAGCCTATTATTACATCAAGTTAATTTCTTAAACAAGGCACCATCCAATCCATGTCCGATCGAATGGTGCGGATTCCACCAAGTAAGAGGAAAAATCGGCAGATCCCACGTACCGTGGGAGTCGATGCTATGCGAAGCATGCGGCGGGTATGTGACTGTGCCGTAACTTTTTTCACTGAGCGACACGTTACAAAATGACGCTAAAGATTTGTATAAATTTTATACGCACACATATATATGTTGAAGAGCCGCATATGTGTTATATAACCAGTTGTTTACGGTTGGGTAAGGCTGCCAATGGCAACGTGGGTATTGCCAACACCAGAAGTGGTAAGCTGATATGCAGTGCTTATACGTGTCCCGAGAACGGACGCACGTTTAAAGAACCCGTGTGCATGCGTGCAAGAAGTTCTTGACAGTTCTTTAACAAGGGCATCATCACCGTGATCAGTGAGCACCAGCAGCTGGTCATGACTTGCTATAGAATCCTGTCGTGATCGTGGTGACGAGGGGCCCATTTGTAGTGAAGTATGTGGTATACTTCACTACAAGAGCTGTTGCAATCCGTGGATGCCTCGGTCATTTCGTCGACAAATTGTCTGTCAAGAGAGCCGGCGACATGTCGGAACCTGAAACCACCCTTCGCGTTTGCTGGTAGGCCTGGATAGTGCTACGTAGACCAACATCAGTGGATGGTGTCTGTCGTATTCGTAGACTATCTGGCGTATGTGGCCTGCGTAGCCTAGTCTGAAAAGCGGCTGTCAATCAATATGGCGTCATCCTGGGTCAGCATTAGGTCATTGCCCAGCCTCGTAATAAACGAAGAGGACACTGCGTAGTTCTGGTGGACGAAGTGCACTTTCGGTGCAGTGATGTGGATATCATATGTAACTTTCCTTAATGTATTCCTCCGGGATCGAGCAATGCTTCAATATAGCTTGCTGAATCATAGGAATACAAACGTAATGTTTATTAGACTGCTATAAAGGCGGAGCCAACACTGGAACTACAGACGTTAATCTGATATGACGCATGTATCATAGGAGTACACATCGTAGGAGTATCATGTGTTTATTGCTTTCTTGCAAAATTAGATAGCCAGCACCACAACCACAATTCACGTTGCACCGATATCACGCCTGCGTAGGCTGTTTTTCCAAACCAGTTTATGGACCTGGCGTGGCCCAGTGGTAGAATACCTGATTGCCACGCAGAATTCCTGGGTTCGATTCCTGCTGGGATCCTAATTTTCATTGTTTCCGTTCGTTCAGTCAACGCTGCCGATGTTCGTTTTCCTTAACGCTCTAGCATTTGTGTTACCAATGTCTGTTCTCGCCGTTCCCGGGTAGATATAAACTGTCAATCACCTGTGGCTCATACCCGTACACTGCAGCCCGTGGTAAACGGGTATGTGCCACACGTGTCTAGTGGAAAGTGTTTGACGACGTACGCGACAGGATTTTAAGGTTATTCATGTCATGACCCAGCAATCATATTCGTCAAATCCTCTTACACTCCCATGCAAATTTTTGTCTACGCCAAGTTAAGGAGGCGATCATGAGAGCACCCAGACGTAGGCGGCTAGATAGATAGATAGATAGATACGTAGATAGAAACGCTCAAAGTGCCAGAGGTTCGCTAAGAAATGCTTCGCATTTAAAAACCACCCAACCAACATATGCACTTGCTCGTTGCGGCTCATTTGTCTTACAGAAGTGCAGCCAGGCCTTCACCTGCTTGTGTTACAAGAGTGTAACATCTGACGAAGTTTTTTCGTGCCGGCCCCCAAGGCTCTTGTGAGCTCCCTTATTCTGGCGAGGCGATGCACATAGATGGAAACTA